>NW_011888992.1:964282-966352 GCF_000151845.1 Pteropus vampyrus | reverse complement strand
AGAGCTGCCCCCCAGCTCCCAGCAGCCTCTGGGAGCTGACCTTCTGCCCCTTTTGTGAGCTGCCTGGAAGGTCAGGGGAGCACATGTGGCCACAGCCCTGAGTGTTCTGAGCACAACTAAGGAAACTAAGGTCCCACGAGCGGTGGGACCAACATTAAGAACAGACGTGAATCCGCCGCGTTGTGGAGGTGGCCGCTGTCGCTCTGCAAGGTGGCCGTCCCTTCTTTGGACATGCTTTCACTACGTCTACCCCCTAATTCTGGGTCCAGCCCAACGCACTCATTTACATCTGCATTCCAGCCCCTGCCCCTCTCCGGAGGACGCCATGGGGCTGAGAATTCCAAGCTCCTAAGCATGGCTGAGTCTTTCTGTTGACCAGCCCTCACCCAGGACTCGCCCAGGAGCCACCCAGTGTCACCTCATGAGAAGCAGAGGTGCTCCTGGTGCTGTTAGGGCCCAGGCTGTGCCAGGGTTTTAGGGTTCTATGGCAGGAGGCGGGGCAGAGACCGCAGCTCGCTTTCTCTTCCCTCAGAGGGAAGTCGCTGCTGCAATTCCAGAAGGCTCCCCTTGCCACGTGGCTTTGTGCACCACGGGGACCCCTCCTGGCACCCTTTTCCTGACCTTCTGCCCCTTTCGTACCCTCAGACCAGAGGAGGAAATCCACCAGCCCACCCTCCCCAGCACCAAGCGCCTGGGGCAGGCCGGTCGTCAGGTCCTAGCAGGTGGATCCTATTAGGGACCGGCCAGGTAGGAGGACCCTTCATAGCTGCCTTCCTGCAAGGTCCCCAAAGAGCCGCCATCGTGAAGCCAGCATTAGCAGTCACGTGGGTGCTGGCTTCCACCGGGGGGCTGAAGTCTGCATCATCACGAAACCTGTCCATAGCCTCCGCCATGCCGCGGAGTGAAGGAGATACGTTTGTGAGGCAGAACTGTGTTACCCCACAGAGGGGTCGCGGCTGCCTCTGGTCCTGGCACCACAAGCAAAGGGGGTGTCCCCATTTTGGGTACATGAGTGTGTGGGGAGTGGGCCTGGGAGGGTTCCCTTGAGATGGATGAGTCGGGCTCAGCCTTGTTAACAGCTGTAAGGATGGAGCACCGCTCCGCTTTGCTGCTGAGGCTGCTCCACAGTGGCCCCCTAGCCCTGGGCCTCCGGGCAGACGTATTCAGCTGGTGAGAGAACTAGCCCATACATTCCTAGGGCAGCGGTCCCCAACCTTTAGGCACCAGAGACCGGTGCTCCCACGAGAATCTAAGGCCTGAGGACCTGAGGCGGAGCTGAGGCGGTGATGCTGGCGCTGGGGAGCGGCTGCAGAAGCAGATGAAGGTTCGCGCGTCGCCTGCTGCTCACCTGCTGTGTGGCCTGGTTCCTAACAAGCCACGGACCGGTCCCGGTCCATGGCCCAGGGGTTGGGGACCCCTGTCGTAGGGGACAGGTGTGCAGAGCTATTGCTGGAAATTCCAGCAGTAACGAAGCGGGTATTGGAAAACGAGGTTGAAGTTTCCTGGCTGAAGCCCTGTGGCCTTCCCAGCCCACCCAGACGATCCCGCGGCTGGAGGCATCTCCAGCCAAGTAGAAGTCACCATTCTGTGGTGACAGTGGGACTCTCACGTGCCCTGCGCACCCCCACTCTCCAGCCAGTCAACGCCAACTTGTTCTTTAAAGTCAAGTCATGTGACCCGCATGAGGCTGGGAAGGGCAGGTAAACGAAATCCAAAGGGTGAAGGGAAACGGTCAGTCTATGGAGAGCGGATAAAGGACGAGCATCCAGATACACAAGGCACCTGGGGACTCCGCAGCGAGAAGACACACAGCCCGACTCAATGACGAGGCAAGAGGCTTGAGCAGAACCACTTGAACCAAAGACGTGCCACAGAATCAGACCCAAAGGTCCAGCGGGCACGTGCGAGGCGCTCGGCACCATCACCGCCCTGCATCCGAAACCGTGTAGCCCAGCAGCCCCTCCTCAGTGTCTGCCCAAAAGACATGACGACAAACGTCCCCTGAGCACCTGCACGTGGAGCAGCGCTCTGTCCTTACGGCAGTTAACGAGGCGGAAGAGACTGCATCAC
>NW_011888992.1:961515-963957 GCF_000151845.1 Pteropus vampyrus | reverse complement strand
ACGTTTGTGGGGCAGAACTGTGTTACCCCACAGAGGGGTCGTGGCTGCCTCTGGTTCTGGCACCACAAGCAAAGGGGGTGTCCCCATTTTGGGTACATGAGTGTGTGGGGAGTGGGCCTGGGAGGGTTCCCTTGAGATGGATGAGTCGGGCTCAGCCTTGCTAACGGCTGTAAGGATGGAGCGCCGCTCCGCTTTGCTGCTGAGGCTGCTCCACAGTGGCCCCCTAGCCCTGGGCCTCCGGGCAGACGTATTGAGCTGGTGAGAGAACTAGCCCATACATTCCTAGGGCAGCGGTCCCCAACCTTTAGGCACCAGAGACTGGTGCTCCCACGAGAATCTAAGGCCTGAGGACCTGAGGCGGAGCTGAGGCGGTGATGCTGGCGCTGGGGAGCGGCTGCAGATGCAGATGAAGGTTCGCACGTCGCCTGCTGCTCACCTGCTGTGTGGCCTGGTTCCTAACAAGCCACGGACCGGTCCCGGTCCACGGCCCAGGGGTTGGGGACTCCTGTCCTAGGGGACAGGTGTGCAGAGCTATTGCTGGAAATTCCAGCAGTAACAAAGCGGGTATTGGAAAACGAGGTTGAAGTTTCCTGGCTGAAGCCCTGTGGCCTTCCCAGCCCACCCAGACGATCCCGCGGCTGGAGGCATCTCCAGCCAAGTAGAAGTCACCATTCTGTGGTGACAGTGGGACTCTCACGTGCCCTGCGCACCCCCACTCCCCAGCCAGTCAACGCCAACTTGTTCTTTAAAGTCAAGTCATGTGACCCGCATGAGGCTGGGAAGGGCAGGTAAACAAAATCCAAAGGGTGAAGGGAAATGGTCAGTCTATGGAGAGCGGATAAAGGACGAGCATCCAGAATACACAAGGCACCCGGGGACTCCGTAGCGAGAAGACACACAGCTCAACTCAATGACGAGGCAAGAGGCTTGAACAGAACCACTTGAACCAAAGACGTGCCACAGAATCAGACCCAAAGGTCCAGCGGGCACGTGCGAGGCGCTCGGCACCATCACCGCCCTGCATCCGAAACCGTGTAGCCCAGCAGCCCCTCCTCAGCGTCTGCCCAAAAGACATGACGACAAACGTCCCCTGAGCACCTGCACGTGGAGCAGCGCTCTGTCCTTACGGCAGTTAACGAGGCGGAAGAGACTGCATCACGCACCCAACTCGGGAAGAACCACACACGCGGCTCAGTTAAGCAGAGGTGAGCACCGGAGGAGCACTTAATGATTTGAAACTGGAAAATGACAGGATTGATAAATAAATCCCAAAGCTCGTTCTTTATAAAGGTGAAAACCATAGAAAAGCCCTTAGCTAAGCTAACCAAGAAAAACAGACACAAAATGAAGAAATAATAATAAGAAAATAGCCCCGGATACAGAGAAAACAAAAAACAACCATAAAAGGCAACTTTGTCTGACTCTAAGCATATTAAGATCTGGATGAAATGAATGCTTTCCTGGAAAAATCTAAATTGCCAGGTTGACTTAAGAGGAGCCAGTCGTCACAGATGAAATAAGATTTTGTCAAAGAGCTACAGCCCTCGACACACACGCAAACACATACATACATGTATGCACACATCTGCACAGCGACATACACATGTACACACATCCACAGACATGAACACACACATACATACGCATGCGCACATATCCACGCAGACACACGCAAGTACACAAGCAGAAATACATACACGCGGACATGAAAAATGCGTGCATGTGCACGTGTTCCCACACAAGCACACGTACACAGATACACACATCATGATACATACACGCAGGAGGAAACCGTCCAGTGTCATGAGTTGCACCAAACCTTTACTTACAGGGTCATGGCACCAGTTCGAGAGCACAGGAAAAAGACAAGTCGAGGGATTCTTTGTCCGAGGAGCGATGGTGGACTGGCCGCTGGCGTCACGAGTGAGGTCGGATTCCCAGTAGCACGTTAGCAGGAACAGACCCTCCCCGCCCGCCCTCAGCCCCGCGCACGGCTAGCTCCATCTCACCGTCTGCCTCCAGAGCCCAGGCAGGTCTGCCCAGTCGGTCGTCGGCAGCGGCTTGGGGCCCTTGTCACAGCGGCCCAGCCGGCGGGGTCTTGCCTGGGAATGCAGACCCGGAGCACAATCTGTGTGGAAAGACAGTGACCTGAGATGTCACTCTAGGGACAGGCAGGGTGCACTAAGGGCTTCCTGCTCCATCCAGGTGGGCGTAGGTGCCCGCTGGAGGCCAAACAGGAAGGTGCAGGAACAGTCGGGGCGGGGGCCTAGGGCCCCGAGGCTGCTGTGTTTCTGAGTTCAGCACGTCCCTCGGTGGGCAGGCGCCCCACGGCTTGGCCCACGAGAATGTGGGCTGCCTTGCCAAAGCTCCAGGCTTCTCCCGGCCTGAGCCAGGACAAGGCGGAGCGTCGGAAGTGAGGGACAAGGGGAAACATCTGGCACC
>NW_011888992.1:960198-961075 GCF_000151845.1 Pteropus vampyrus | reverse complement strand
TCGTCACAGATGAAATAAGATTTTGTCAAAGAGCTACAGCCCTCGACACACGCAAACACATACATACATGTATGCACACATCTGCACAGCGACATCCACATGTACACACATCCACAGACATGAAAACACACATACATATGCATGCGCACATATCCACGCAGACACACGCAAGCACACATGCAGAAATACATACACGCGGACATGAAAAATGCATGCCTGTGCACGTGTTCCCACACAAGCACACGTACACAGATACACACATCATGATACATACACACAGGAGGAAACCGTCCAGTGTCACGAGTTGCACCAAACCTTTACTTATAGGGTCATGGCACCAGTTCGAGAGCACAGGAAAAAGACAAGTCGAGGGATTCTTTGTCTGAGGAGCGATGGTGGACTGGCCGCTGGCGTCACGAGTGAGGGTCGGATTCCCAGTAGCACGTTAGCAGGAACAGACCCTCCCCGCCCGCCCTCAGCCCCGCGCACGGCTGGCTCCATCTCACGGTCTGCCTCCAGAGCCCAGGCAGGTCTGCCCAGTCGGTCGTCGGCAGCGGCTTGGGGCCCTTGTCACAGCGGCCCAGCCGGTGGATCCAGCGAACCTGCGGGGTCTTGCCTGGGAATGCAGACCTGGAGCACAATCTGTGTGGAAAGACAGTGACCTGAGATGCCACTCTAGGGACAGGCAGGGTGCGCTAAGGGCTTCCTGCTCCATCCAGGTGGGCGTAGGTGCCCGCTGGAGGCCAACCAGGAAGGTGCAGGAACAGTCGGGGCGGGGGCCCAGGGCCCCGAGGCTGCTGTGTTTCTGAGTTCAGCACGTCCCTCGGTGGGCAGGCGCCCCACGGCTTGGCCCACGAGAATGTGGGCTGCCTTGCCA
>NW_011888992.1:957819-958978 GCF_000151845.1 Pteropus vampyrus | reverse complement strand
AGGGCCCCGAGGCTGCTGTGTTTCTGAGTTCAGCACGTCCCTCGGTGGGCAGGCGCCCCACGGCTTGGCCCACGAGAATGTGGGCTGCCTTGCCAAAGCTCCAGGCTTCTCCCGGCCTGAGCCAGGACAAGGCGGAGCGTCGGAAGTGAGGGACAAGGGGAAACATCTGGCACCCCACAACTTCCACGCTTGATTCTCGGGGAAAAACAGCAAAAGGGCAGCCCGGACTGACCCCGACTGCCTTTGCCAAGCGAAGCGCCACTCAGTAGGAGCCTTTGCGCTCCACTCTTAATGTTCAAGGCTGCCGTGTGACCAGAACAAAGAGCTTTGATGCTCAGTGCTCGAGGGTTCAGAAAATCTCTCAGCACATGATATTTGGGAGCTACTACCTTGGCGGCTTAAATATTTGACGGCTGTGAGTAGGGTGCTGAGTGTCTTCACGCATAAGCAGACACATGGAGAACCGTCTGGGGGAACTGGCAGCTGGCGAACCCGAAAGTGAGCTTTCTGCCTTCAAGATGGTGCACGGCTGGAGACCCGGAAGAAAATGTGGAGCTTAGGTCTCAAAACGACAGCCAGTGAGCGTGTTTATCATCCATACACCTGTGCACACTGTGTATGTACTTAGGTGTACATTTCACCGTGCACGGATTTTAAATTTCATCTAAAACTTAGACACAACGCTGTCAGGGCCCCCAGCACTGTCCTGTGGTCTGCGTCTGCACCCTAATCTTCACCCGCAGGCAAAGTCGAAGCTCTGTTTTAAAGTGGCTCCAATTATTATTTGTTTATCTTTTTTGACCCCCACCCAGACAGTGGCCCTCTCTCCTGCCCGCCGGCCCACGGCAGGGCCCCCTCCCCAGCTGGCGGCCCTCCTTCTTCCGGACCTTGGCACATGCTACTGTCCTGGTGGCCTCTTTCCCCTTGTCTGGCGCCCACACCCTCTGGCTTCTGGGTCTCGGCCCAGCTGCCCCTGCTTGGGGCCCTGTCCCCAGCCCTGCTCCCTGCGCAGAGTCACACCCTGAACAGCCGGCCGGTCCCCTGCGCTTGCTCTTGTGATGTCTCTGCCCACAGGCCCGCACGGCCCTGGCCGGGGGCAAGGGGCAAGTCACTTCGTAGAATGAATGATGAATGAGTGAGTGAGTGAGTGGGTGGGTGA
>NW_011888992.1:954601-956940 GCF_000151845.1 Pteropus vampyrus | reverse complement strand
CTGTGCGCCCCCAAGTCCACGGACAACCTGGTGAGAGGGCCCCGGGGAGCCGCCCGCCCCACGTGCCGCCCTCAGCTTCCGGGAGCGGGCGGGGCCGCCACTCACGTGAACGCGCTCCTGTTCGGCCTTCGGGAACTTTTTCACAGCGGTTGCCTCGAGTCTCCTCAAAATCCCATGTCTTCTATCACAAGTTCCTGTTTTACCCCTTTCCAAAATCGTGTCCGGCCAGACAAATCTTAAAGTGTTTTTCTCAAGAGTGAAGTGACCAGATTTGTCTTCAGTGATGTGAAACTTGCAGCGTCTCCTCTTTGTTTTCTTCGGAGGCACTGGTGTCTGCCCTGCATCCTGTTCGACATTTGGCCTTTGCATCCTGGTGCCATGGGCCGGGGAGAGAGCAGCAGCCGGGGCTGCCAGGCCGTCTCTAGTGAGGCTAATGTTCACAGAAGTGGCCGTGAGCAGCGGCCGATGTCTCGGTGGCAAGTTCGATTTAATCGTGCACCCCTTATGTCGTTTTAGGAGGAATTCGAAAATTGCGTGACTCAGTACATGAAGGCCATCAACTTTGCCAAGGGAGAACCGAGGTAGGCCTGCGGGCTCTGCCGTTTCTAAAGGGCCGCAGACAAGGTTTGGAACCAGGGGAGACCAGGGGCTCTGTTCAGACCGTAGGGTTTTGTCCTTGTTTGTGTTCTCGTGCCCCTGTGGCTGTGCCCATGAGTCTCGAGCCCAGAGCCGGGCCGCGCGCACGCGGTCCTTAGCTGTGTCCTCTGCTCTGTTCCGTGGTTTCTGGAATGTGCAGGTGGCTTTCGGCACCTCTGAGGGCCTCTCCTTTCACCAGGGCCTCTCGGGGGCTCAGCATCTTGGTTCCCTCTGTGTGCTGCCCCCACTGGCCGGCACTCGCTCTGGCCACCACCGGGGCCGAGGCCTCACATCTGCGGAGGGGATCCAGCTCAAACTCCAGCACCGTTTTCTACTTAATGAATGCTGCTTCGTTGAAACTTGTTATTGAAACCGTTAAGCTTGCATACAAACTGCACATTTAAATATGAGCTATTTAAACAGGACACGACACTTAGAGGAGGTGTCGGCGTGAGTCCTGGGCTCAGTCCCTCGCTCTCCTGTCTCTGATGGCCCATAGGCCGGGGCCTGGACTGGGTGTGGGGACGCAGGGCCCAGCCCCTAGCGCCTCACCCAGCGAGGCTGTGCACACAGGGAAGCCAGTGGCCTCAAGCCTGAGGTTCTAAGGACAATGTGTGTTGTGAGGGGACCGTACCCTGGAACTGTGAAGCCGGAGCGGTGAGCATCCTTGGGGAGGGGCCCGGTGGCTGCTGCACGCCAGGGATCCTGGGGACACCTGCAGGCTGCCCGACGGGGGACCAGGAGCCTTGGGGGCTGTCAGGACCACCTTTGAGAATAGAATAGATGTGGGCACAGCGGGATGGAGGATGAGGGGGTGCTGAGTGAGCCCCTGAAGGGACCAGTGGCGTTGTCCTGCCAGCGTCCTGGGTGACGATGGGCAGCACACGGCTCTCTAACTGCCAGCGCAGAGCAGCGCCAGGCACCTGGCAGCCTGCGAGGCGGAGCCTCTCCGGAGAGGCCCAGAGGAAGGGGCGAGTCGACCCCTGTGACCCCCACGCTCAGTTCCTCAGGCGGCTCCCGGCAGCCAGCAGCCCTCGGGAGAAAGCCCAGCTTCCTCCACACGTGGCGCTTCCTGCACTGGCTCAGAGACTTTGTTCCTCAAAGCTTCTGCTCCCTCCTCCACCTACCCAAACTTCATGCCCTGCACTGCTTTCCTGGCTGATTCCTGGTCACTTATGGGTCTCAGCAGGATGTCACCTCCTCCAGGAAGCCTTCTTGATTTCTCCTACACTTGCCTATTCTTGTCTATCCCTTGGGAGCCAAAGGAGGCCTTCCTCACTGGTACATTTTCACGGGGGGCCGATCGCTTTGTGGAGTGGCCGAGTGAGTGACGAGCTCTCTAGTCAGGAACCAGGAGCCCGTGGCCGGGAGATTGTGGCTGCGGCTGAGCTGGGTGCCCGTGGCTGCCGGGAGGGCGATGCATGTTCGCTCATGCAGCCTGGACCGTGTGTCCCAGATGCTCAGGACAGGGGACTCCAGGTCTCCTCTGCTCGCGCCGCAGGTATTACTTCCTGGTGTTCAACGCCTCGGTCCTGTACTGGCAAATGGCGAGGCCCTTCCTCAAGCCGGGGTACTGTCAGCACCTGATCGCCAGCCTCGCCCAGATCGTGAGCGTGTTGCAGCAGACGGAGGAAGAAGACAAGGACTGGCAGGCGGAGCTGATGCTGTGAGTGGGGGCGGCCGCCCTGCAGACCCCGTCCCTC
>NW_011888992.1:951684-953288 GCF_000151845.1 Pteropus vampyrus | reverse complement strand
GTTCGGTCACAGGTGCGCCATGGACTGATGGATGAGCTTCAGTTAAAGGAAGAGAAGAGAGCTTCTATCAGCATGTCTGTCACGTTCCACATGAATACGCTAAGGGCGTAAGTGGTTTGGGGAGGGGGCCAGAGCCAAGTGGTCCCAGCCTCGTGCGGGGGGCGGGCTGGGCCGGCGGAGGCTGCGGGGAGGCCCCCGGCGAGGCGGCCGGTGAGCGAGCGGTCGGTCATAGGGCAGAGTCACCAGCTGCTTGTGCCAGGTGAGGCCGGAGACACGGCCGTGGCACTGAGCAAAGTGAGGGGGGCTATTGGGGTGCCTGGGAGAAAGGAGTTACGAGGCGGGACCAGCCCTATGAAGGGGCCAGGGGAGCGAGGAGGCCAGCGAGCGAGGGGACGGGAGGGAGCAGAGGGGCCGGTCCCAGGCCCCAGAGCAGGAGTGCAGAGGGCCCAGTGCCCCCCACGGGCCCCGCGCAGGCGCTGACGTAGGACCCCCCTGTGCATGGCGTCCGGGGGTCCTCTGAGCCAGCAGGTGCGAATGGTCCGGGGTCCGAGGAGGAGGGCGGATTGTTTGGGCCTCTGGCCAGCGCGGATCACCTCATAAGAGTTCCTTTTATGATAATTCGAACAAGCCTGACAGGAGTTTTTGGTTATTTAACGTTTAATTAATTCTAGGAAATTGGATAAAAACGAACTGCCCGAAGACGTGGGCAGGATCCTGAAGAAGACGCACCAGCGTTTAGGCTACTACAATCACCAGCGCTTCCCCTCGGTCAGGGAGGAGAAGTGAGTTCGCTTCCCGGCCTCCCCGGCAGCTGCCAGCGCTGCGTCCTGGGCGGCGGGAGCGTCACTGCACACGGGACGCTCCAGGGTCAAGCGTGACTCCCGGGAGGGCTCCGCAGGTGCTTGGTCTCCGCCTTCCGCCGGCCGCACGGTTTCTGCAGGTGGACAAACGCTGCCCCCCGAGCATTTGGGCTTTTTCATTCTGTGCGTTCCGGAACCCTCTGAGCGCTGGCGGGGTTGACAATGATCCCGGGTTAAGTTCCCGCCAGTGGGAAGCTGAGCCGGAGGGGACAGAGAGTGTGGAGTGTCCCCCTCCTTTATTCCCACAGCGGTGACAGGATTTTTCCCCACCCAGCAGCTGTCACGTTCTCACGTACGTTTAAAAGAACGGGGAGTCAAGAACCTGTTGCTGAGCCCACTGTCCCGGCTCCCGCTGTCCCGGGCTCACACGTGCGGCGGCTCGTCATTTCGGTGCTCAGTGACTTTTTCAGCACCCTGCATAGGAAGCCTTTGGGCCCTTTGCGCATAGCCGTTGTTTTGGATGCGTTTTCACTTTGTCGTTTGATCGTCGATTCGCGGGTGTCGTGCGTTGAATTGTGTTTCTCAGAAAGACACAGCCAGGTCTCCGCCCTCGCCGCCTGCGCCTCTGTCCTTTCGAGGAGGGGAGTTGACACAGACAGACTCGCATGGAGGGGGCCACGGCAGGAGGGAGGCAGAGAGAGGGACAGAGCCGCGGCGGCAGCCGGGGCCGCAGGTGCCGGCCACAGCAGAGGCGGGGTGCGGTGGGGGCCGGCGGCAATGCGTATTTCCTTCCCAGAACCTGAG
>NW_011888992.1:947013-950394 GCF_000151845.1 Pteropus vampyrus | reverse complement strand
GTCTTTAGGTCTCACCTCAGCCTGACCCTTTGTGAGGGCCTTGCTGACACTTCTGGGGCAGGAAGAAAGTTCTGTCGGCTTAAACCTAAAAGGACTGAGAACCAGTCATTTACACCTATAGCTGTCCCTTCTCCCCTGTCCCCGCCTGCCTGGCCCATGCGGGGCGGGGGGGGGGCGGGGAGCGGCCCTCCCAGGGCCCTCTTGGTCCCAGGCGGAGTGGATGGAAGGTGAGGTTGGCAGTGACAGTGGGGCGTCCGGAGGCCACGCCCCTTCCCCGTGCAGGGAGCAGGGAGGATGGTGACAACGCGGGCCGCGGTGGTCCCGTTATGACTGTGGCAGTTACCTAGAAAAAGAGGGAAGGTTGCTGTCTGGAGACAGTGCCGGTGGCACTGTTGAGACACCTAGTGGCTGGCTGCCAGCGGTGCTGCTGGACGCCCTGAGTGCACAGGACTTGGCTGTCCCGTGCCGGAGCCGAGGAGCCGGGCGGTCTCGCTCCAGGGCTGCTGCCTGTGTGCTGCAGCTTGGGCTCTTCGGATCGGGTGGTTCCGGCCTCCGACCTTGTCCCTTTTCAAAGTCGCTCAGGCCGTCACCAGCCTGTCGATTTCTACAGACACCTTGACTGGTGACCGTGGATGTTTTTGGTGATGTCCCCAGATGTTCCTCACGTGGCCTTGAGTCCGGAGCTGTGTGTCCACCCTGTGCTCCCAGCCACGGCTGCGAGCCTCGCGGTAGCCGAGTGCCGACTGGGTGCGTGTCCTGCCGTGCGGCTGGACCCTCCTGTCCCTTACTGACCCATGGCTGCTTTGCTTTTTTGTTTCCAGAATCCTCTTGCTTTTTGAATTAGCTCATCTTTCTTTGACCTTGAAATGCGAGGAGGTCTCCTCCGACTGCATCTCAGACTTGAAGATGATGGAAAGCAAAGTAAGTGGTCGGCGGTGTGGGTGCCCGGTGCCCGCGCGCGGTGGTCGGAGAGCCCCATAACGGGACCGCCACGGCCCGTGTTGAACCTGCCATTGGCGCGTTTTCTTTCTGTGCACGTGACACGGTGGAGATGCGATTTTTGCGATGTTGCCCATGCCCTCCTCCCTTTTCCTGTGGTCATAGGCGCTGGCCTGTGCCGCCACCAGGTGTTCATGTAACCCACTTGAAGGGCTGCACAATGTTTCACACATTCGTGATCTGTGACGTACTCTCCAACCCTGTCATTGGACGTTGACATCCTGTTGTTGCTTGCTTTTTACTTCCGTAAAGGCTGCAATGACCATTTTGTGCCTAAAGCTTTATGTGCATTTAGGATTTTTCCTCAGGTAAGTTCATTGACGTGAAATTGCTAGGGAATTCTCACTTTTAAGATTTTTAAATGCACATTATCATATTGCTAAGTGGAAGAAGCAGAGTGGAATCATGGGTCCAGGCCCGAGGGTGCGGGGGCGAGGGGCACGTCGGCCACGGGGTCGGACCTGCGGCGGGGCGGTGCGTGGTTCTGCGCGCCCAATGCTGGCCGGCGACCCGCCACTGCCATGTCGTGTGCCGGAGTCCAGCGCATACGATTTCATTGGTCAGTTATACCTAGACGAGAATCTTAAATAAAAAGGAAAGCAGAGTAGACATTTCAGAAGGAAAGATCGGCAACCTTTTGAAGGTACAGTCATGCGGTTATCCAGAATGAAACAGAGAAGGGACGTTAGGAAGAAAATCCACGGTGTCCTGGACGTCGGGCAAGTTCAGGCAGGTGAGCAGGCCGGTCGTCGGCGTCCGCGAAGGAGGAAGGAGAAAGGATGGGGCCGAAAAAATATTTTGAGAAATAATGGCTCAAAGTTTCATGGTCTTTAAAGAGGAGAAAAAATTGTGTTCTGAGGAACAAAACTAAGGGTGAGAGCAGACTTTCCCGGGGGAAAATACATGTCGGGAGAGCTGAGGTCGGCGCCCCTAAATCCTAAGCTGAAAATGGCCAACCAAAAACCCTACCTCAAAATCAGAGGCAGATAAGGATGAATTAAAGTATACAAGATCTGACAGAGTCTGACTAACAAACACTGCAAGAATTTTCAAGGAGGTTCTTCAGGCAGAAGGAAGAGGGGACCAGACAGGGCTCGAGGTGACACAGAGCAGTGAAGGGCACTGGGAAGGTGACCACATGGCGGATGGAGACACTGAGCGAGGGTTCGAGGCTCTTGCAAAGATCTGGCTGTTCAAGAAATGCAATACTTGGATCGAAAGACTCAATACTGTTCAGATGCCAGTTTCTCCAGACCGAAGAATAGATTCAGAGCAATCCCAAGCCAAATCCCAGCGGAAGTTTCAGAAATCGACAAACCGATACAGAATTATGCAGAAATACACAGAGCCTGGAATGGCCGAAGGCAGCTTTGGACACGCGGAGCAGTAGCCTGAAGGCCCGTGACAGGGTCACGTCGGCGTGAAGGGACGTCGCCCAGACCAGCACGACAGGCTCACAGATGTCCGGGCAGCCGACTTTTGACAAAGGTGCAACGGCATTTGGTGGATAAAAAATGGTTTTCTAAAAATGGTGCCGGAACCATGGAATAAATGTAAAAAAAAAAAAAGGTATCGATCCATACCTCACACCATATGCAGAAATTAACTCGAAATGCATCACAGACCTAAACGTGAGTATCAAAACTATGAAACTTCTAGAAAATCTTTTTGACCTTGGGTGAGGCAAATTATTCTTAGGATATCAAAAGCATAACCCGTAGGAGAAACTGGCAAATTAAACTTTATTAAATGAAGAACTTCTGCTCGTTAAATGATACTGTTAAGAAAATGAAAATACAAGCCAGATACTGAGAGAAAAAATTTTCAAACCTCATGTCTGATAACGGACTATGTCCAGAGTATATAGAGAACTCTAACTACTCGAGAAAACAAACCACCTAAAAAATGCAAAAGATCCGAGCAGACGCTGCCCCACGGAAGACACACGGACGGACGCCAGCAAGAAAGACGCCAGATGCCGTGAGCTGCGACGTGCCACCCGTGTGGGGGGGACCCAGTCGCCACCGCCTGTGCGTTTTCACCCAACACTCCACTGCTGGACAGTTCTGGTCACCGAATGTGTGGAGGTTTTTCCCGCACCAAGCAATTCTCCACGTCACCAGCTGGGGGCCCTGCAACTCACCTCAGTCCTGATGGGAGCAACCTGGAGAGAGCGTCAGGCCCACAGGCTAAGGGCTCCCTCAGCCCCACGGGACTGCCCCCACCTACGTGCCGATCGCAAGCAGCAGGTCCCAGGTCACCCCCAACTTCTGTCTGACTTGGCTACAAATTGGGGGTTCCCACAGCCCCTCCCGGGTTCTGTCCGTTCGCTACGTGGCTCGCAGAACTCAGGGAAACACACGTCTGCGGGTTTATTATATC
>NW_011888992.1:935718-944433 GCF_000151845.1 Pteropus vampyrus | reverse complement strand
GGGCCTCACGCGTCCCGGGCTCGGGGTCCGCCCAGGGCTGCCGGGGCCCCAGGTCGTGCGGGCAGGCCCGATGGCCGCCACTCGCCGGGCAGTCTTCACGGACCGGTCCCTGTCTCCGTGCAGAGCCAGCTGAGCATAATACAGAGACTGGACGTCGCGCTCCAGCGAGCCGTCCGCCTGGGCGACCTGCGGGTCATCCACGTGCTGTGCACCACCCAGTGGAACCTGTGTCTCCCGCTGCTGCAGCACAGCCTGCGGCGCCAGCTGCGGAGGCCGCTGGCCAGCGTCGCTGCCATCCTGGAGAAGGTGGACAGGTAGCGCGTGCGTCGCGTCGTGGGCTGGCCCCTCAGAGAGGCCTGACGGGGGGCAGGAGAGGGTGGGCAGCGTCCGCCCTCCCCAGGGCTGAGGATGGAGTCGAGCTCATTTGCCCAAAACGCGATGCAAGCTGGAGCACCCACTGTCTTCAGAGAGGGCTGGGGCGGCTGCTGGGGTGACAGTGCCATCTGTCTGTCCTGAGAGGGGCAGGCTGTCCCCATCACCTGCTCATGGCGGCTAAGGGCCAGCCTGGGCCTGAGACCCTCGGGGACAGGGCAACGACCAGATTCAGGTCAGACCTCTGAGAGCCAGGGCCAGGCCAGCGTCACCTGTGCTCCACGAGCTCCGACGGAGGGACCTAGGCATGGCCCAGAGCTGGCCGCGAACCAGTGTCCACTCACCTGGCGTCTGATGCTCACAGGCCAGGGTGGGCACTGCCGTCCCCCAGGCAGTGTGGTGATCTGGACCGGGTGCCTTCTGCCCTCAGCGGGTTGAGTCATCCATCATACGCTGGCTGTCACCAGCCTCGGGCCAGGCCCTAGAGGCGCCCAGTGAGGGGTGTGGCCAAAGCACTTACGTGCATGTCTGTAGCTGCACCTACATCCACACTGCACCCACACGTACCTGTACCTGCACCCACACTTACCCACACGTACGCCTGCTCCTATCCCCGCACTTCCCCACCCTCATCTAAGCGTGTGTCTGTCCTGTACCGCAGCTCATGCGCCGACAGGCTGGGTGTAGCAAGTGCTCAGATGACCCCTAAGCAGGGCGTGGGGAGGGCAGGGCAGGGCCGGCAGTTCAGGGCGGCAGTTCTGGGCTGGGTGGTCCCAGCCGGCTGAGATGCTGATCTCGTTAGAGACCAGACGGGCGGGGCCTGGGCACTGGGGAGGATGAGGGCCCTGCATGCGGTGGACCCAGAGCTGGTCCAGGCCCTGGGGGCCGCATTGTCCTGAGCAGGGGGCGGGGTAGAGAAGGGCTCTTCAGTTGTCGAGTGACCGCTCTGCCGCTGTTGGGACAGCCGTGGACAAAGCTGGTGGCAGGTGCCAGGTGAGAGTCGAGGGTGACTGAGCGGAGGTTGCTGGGCAGTGAGTGTGGGCATAAGGGGTTGGGGACACACGCCCCTCCCTGACACCCCTGGTTTGAGGGGCCCAAAGACGTGCGGGGAAGGCCTGCAGGCCGTGAGCTGGGGAGCCCTGCAGGGAAGGGCCTGGGAGGTCGCTGGAGTCCCCGGAAAGGCAGGAAGCCCAAGGCCAGGCCCCCTTTGGGGTCTGGTGAGCTGAGGGGGCCTCAAAGGGCTGAGAAGGAAGGGGCCGGGCTGTGGGAGGGACACAGGGTCCCTGCTGGCTGAGCAGGGGTTGCGTCGGAGGGGTCGGGGGCTGCCGTGGCTGGGCGTGAGGCCAGGTGGGCACGGGACAGAAGGGACGGTGGGGTGGCATGGAAAGCACCATCCTGGCGGGTCCGTACGGGGCGAAGCCCACGGCTGCGTTCTGGGTTTCTTTAGTTCGTTCCCCGAAGGCGCGTCACAGCATCGGGACGCTGCAGGGTGGCCTCACAGACGAGGGACTCAGCCCCACAGGGGAGCAGACGTGGGGGTGGCTTCCTGTCTCTCTGTTTCCTGAGGGAAGTCAGAGGGGGCGCTGGGGGGCGGGGCGTCGGGGTGGCGGCCAGGAAGGGAAGGGGTTCCAGGCGGGCGGGGTGCCGGCAGCAGGAGGGCCATGGGGTTTGGGTACGTTTGCAGGGAGGGGCCGCTGCCGTCCCCGTTGGCCGTGACTGAGGCCGGCTTTGTCACCTGCGTGAGCCCTGGCACGTGGGGGGCAGTGGGGAGGGGGACTCTCGGGCTCGCACCTCCTGCTCAGCATGGGGTTCGCGGTTTCTTCCTCTGTCGGAGTAAAATCTGTCCTGGACCCCCACTGGGCTGTGTGGCGGAGCTTCTCACTGCCCTGTCCCTGCGCCCCGTGCCTGTCCCCCCTGCGCCCCGTGCCTGTCCCCCCCGCGCCCCGTGCCTGTCCCCCCCGCGCGTGCTCGCGCTGGGCCCCGATGGCCTCTACTCGGCTCGTTTCCCAGATGCTGTTTCTTCTTCCCTTCAGCCTTTTTTTTTTTTTAATTTAATGAGTTTATTTCTTGTTTACGAAAATGTTGGTGTAGTTTACTTTCACATTTGCCCGATTTTGAGAAGTAACTTCCTCTGGCTGCCGTCTTCCCAGTCGCCTCTGTCGAGATGTCGCGGCCTACGGGAAGACGCCCCCGCGAAACGTCTGGTTTGTGAGCCGCGTCTCATCGCGGGGGGCGTCGAGCGTTTCTCCCGTATCTACTGGAATGGCCGTGGGACGCCTCTCGTTCCTTAGCGTGGAGAATGACACTGGTCGGGTTGCGTCGAGCCAACCGCATGTTCTCTGGAGGGCCCTGCCCGTCCGCTGCGGCTGTTGCCAGCTCTGACTCCCAGGAGGGCCCACGGGGCTGGCGACTGTTAGGAGCGGGCGTATGTGCCTCAGCCCCCGAGACCAGAGGGCAAAGACGGGGCCCGTGTCTTCAAAGACGGGGCAGTGAGTTGCTGGCGACGTGACGGGAGACAGCGCCACGTGCCCTTCTCAGGGCCGCTCGTGCTGCTGGGACCCCGTTTGCCCGAGAGCCCAGGGCCCCTCGGCTGTCGCCAGCTGGGCTCGGGCTGCTGGTGGCCTCCAGGGCCCCCTCACCCCCGTGGCCCCCGGGGAGGCTTCCAGGGAAGCCAGCTCACCCGGCCCCCGTGACACCACGCTGTCACCCCCAGCCTCATGGTCCTGCTCCGCTGCCAAGTGCACATGGAGATGGCGCTCATCGAGGAGGACGAGGACCGGCTGGAGCCGGCTGTGCAGCACCTGCAGAAGGCTGCGCTGCTGGACAGCCAGGGCCTGTACCAGGAGCACCTCAGGGTGGCCTCCAACCGGCTGCGCCTCTGCACCATGCTGTACCAGTCCCCCGAGCGCGCCGAGGACAAGGCCATCATGGCCATCGAGCAGGTGCTGGCATGGCCATCTCGGCTCACGGGGGCTCAGCACTTGCCCTGGGTGCAGCACACCTGTCGGGGCCCCACGGGGCCACCTCAGGAAGGGCGGAGTGGGTGCCCCGGGGAGCGGCCATGTGCTCACACGCGTCCCTCTGCAGGCCAAGAAAGCCATCCCCAAGGACAGTGTGCGGAAGAAGCGGGCGCTGCTGGTGAACGCAGGCCTGGCCCTGGCCCCCGACACCTTCCAGATCGTGCTGGACAGCGAGAACGAGGCCAAGGGTGAGCGCCCCGACCCCTTCTGCTGCCCTGTGGCAGCGCCCAGCCCGGCCTGCGTGGGGGCGTGACCC
The DNA here is from genome assembly GCF_000151845.1 of Pteropus vampyrus. Lineage (NCBI taxonomy): Eukaryota > Metazoa > Chordata > Mammalia > Chiroptera > Pteropodidae > Pteropus > Pteropus vampyrus. The sequence goes on along the minus strand of NW_011888992.1, from coordinate 940,785 downwards.
TCGGCGGGGGCAGCAGCTGTGGCCCCTCTGGCACCCCCCTCGGCCGTCCAGTCTGAGGGAGCGAGGCAGCCCAAGTGCTCTCTGCTGTTTCCACACTCAGCACGCGGGGGGCCTGGGGCCGGGGCTCCCACTGCTGCCGGCCAGCAGGAGGCGCTGCGGGGCCTGCGGCGCTGCTCCGAGCGGGCGGCTTGCGGGCTGAGCGGGCAGGGCCGGCCTGGGGCAGCACAGCTGAGCCCGCGGCCTGCCAGGGGCTCTGCGTCCCCGTGGGGCTGTGCGGGTGACCCCTGGCTCTTGGGGTGCCAGGAGGGGCCCCCCCATGTCGAGCGGGTCCAACGCCCGGCCTGGGAGGGGACGGCGGGTGTCAGGCAGGGCGGATGAGGCAGCGCTGATTCGAGGCCTGGGTGGGTGGAAGGCGGAGTGGACAGCCTCAGGGCAGCGTAGGGCAGGATGGCCAGGTGGACCCCAAAGCACGCGGTTCCCGGGGGCCTGGCGGAGTCCCATCAAAGAGCACAGCTGCCCCGGCCAGCGGCCACTCTGCACTGTCTGGGGCCCAGCGCCGCTTGCTGTGACCAGTGGCCACACGCCGGTGACGAGCACGCCCTTGAGCGGAGGTGCAGGCGCGTGACCCTGTGGCCAAAATGTCAGTCAGCGCTGCGCCTGGTTTCCGCCTTCAGTCTCCACCGGGAAGAGCAGGGGCCGCTTCGCCCACCTGTCTGCGAAGGCGCGGCACCACACCATCAGCGTGGACAAGGCCGCCGGGCACTTGCGGCGTCTGGGGCACGAGAACAACCAGGAGAGGTGAGCAGGCGGGGGCAGAGCCCCCGAGAGCCGGAGGGCCCGTCCGTGGAGGCTGAGCCCACAGCCTCAGGGTCCCGCGTGTGGCCCGCAGGGTCGGGGGGCAGGCGCACGGCCCCACGGGCCAGCGGGCAGCTGTCCCCGTCGCCTGAGAGCCGAGCCTCCAGCAGGACGCCAGCACCAGGTCCTGCGTGGGGTTGGGGCGCGGTCACGGGAGCCGGCGGATGGAGGACAGACTCGGGAGGCCCACCCCAGGGGTGGACAGGGACGCTTCTCAGTCGTCACAGAGCGGGGACGTGGCTGCCCTCACGCTGGCTGGGACCAGAGAGCCGGACCCCAGGGCCGCCCTGCCCTCCGGGTCCTGGCCCCCACCCCACCTGCCCCGCCCAGGGCCGCCTCAGGTGCCCTGCTGTGAGCACTGACTTGTCTCAGGGGTCGTGCGCTCTCCTCTCGGACGCCTTGACCCTGCTGGAGCGCAGGCGCCTTGCTCTCAGTGGCAGCAGGTGGGCTGGCCGCTGCCAGGACCGGCCACGGCGCGCTCACCGTCCCCCGTCTGGGTCTCTGTGAGCAGGATACAGATTTGGGCAGAGCTTGCCAAGGTGGCGCGGCAGCAAGCTGTGTGGGACGTCTGCCGGACCGCGAGCCGTTTCTGCCTCCTGTACGACAGCATCAGGGCGAAGAAGCTGCCCCGGCTGAGGCGGGGTGAGCGGGGCCCGGCCCATCGGCCCTGGCGCAGGCCGCACAGGCCCACGCCGGCCCAGGGCCTCTGGGGTGGGCAGTTGCCGTGGCCTCTGCCTCCTGGAGCGGCCAGACTCGGGCCCGAAGCACGGCGCAGATGTATCAGGCTTGGCGGGCAGAATTCCACGAGCGAAATCAGGAAAGCCTTGCAGAATGTCAGCTGGGGACAGGGGCCCCGCATGTGTGGGGCGCTCCTCCCCCTCCGAGGCCCTGCTGCCGGGAGCTGGGGCAGGGTTCCAGCGGGCGGGCGGGGGCCAGCTCCCTGGCACTGCCATCCGTGGCCACGTCTGAAGCGCTGCTGTTTCTACAGCCAGGAAGAGGCGGACCAGAGACGGCTTGGCGCACGACAGCAAGGGCCAGTCGGAGCACCTGCTGCAGAAGCCGGCGCCCTCCCACCTGCTGCGGAAGTTCGCAGAAGTGGGGTTCATCAGCGCCGAGGTGCGTGCTGTGTGCAGTGTGCGCTCGAGCGTCACCTCGGGCAGGTGACTGCCACACACAGGCGCTCCCATGCTCCCCTCCGCGGGCTCCCCTCCGCTCCTGCGGGATGGGGAGCTTCTTGGCCCTTGGGGTTTTCCTGGGAGAAGTGTACCACATGTTGACCTCGGTTTTCCTTAGAAACTATCGGTTGTGAATCCAGTCACGCAGGAATTACGGGTTGACGGTGACTGGTGACTGCGTTTGGGGTATTGTCAGCATCAGAGTCACCATCAAAACTTCTTTGAACGAGGCACCATAGAGAGAAGCGGAGATTCCTCACAGGGGCCCCCACCGTGTGCCTGGCTGCGTGTTCCTGCTGCTGCGGGGTCCACGTCACCTCCTGCCACACACTTCCTTACAGGCTACTGTCCAGTTGCTGCAGTCGGAGGGTGTAATGCTAAATGACCGTCCTATCCCCCCTGAGGACTTGAGCCAGCACCCGGCCGGCTACGTGCCGGAGGACCCGGAGGACAATGCGGAGTGGATCGTGTACAGGTGGGCAGCCCCACGTGGCCCGACACGTCTGCTGTTCCCTGCACCAGCCACACGGCCTGTCGTGACGAGCACAGGCTTGGTGGCAGAGAGGACAGGTGGCTGTGTCAGGTCGAGGGCACGGTTTGCTGTCCCCTGAGAAGGAACAGGGCCGGTTATTCCGTGGTTCGGGCCCGTCCCTCCTGACAGTGGTGAGTGTGACATGCGGGAGCTCACACTCGTGGTGGGGGCGTCTCTGCCCGTTTGCTCGGAGGAGTGCTGTGGCCTGCTCTTACCACGCGACGTGGGGACTCGCCTCGGTGGCTCCCTGCGTGTGGGGAGACAGCGCTCCTCGGGAGGCCCAGGAGACTGACCCCAGGGGCGGTCAGGTGCCGACGCCCCCGGCAGCGAAGGTGCTGCGCCTGCCCTGGCGGAGGGTGGTCCTCTAAATCCACCTAAGTGTCTGTAAAAGTGAGCGTGGTGGGGAGTGAGTGTTCGCATGACACGTCACCGGCCCCGGGCCTGGCTAGCGGGCTTCGCCCGGCGAGTGGCACGCCTGAGTGGGGCCCGGGCCCAGGCCGGAGCAGAGCTCACTCAGCTGGAGGAGGGTCGGTGAGCCAGGCCGGGCCACCCTGACCCACGAGCTGCGCGGCTTTGACATTTGCAAGTTTTGTAAAATCGAACAGGAGAGTGCACGTAGCTCTCGAGCCCACGATACCACGTGGCCCCGGAGGCCCCGTCCGAGGACCGCGAGTGTCCACTGACAGCGCTCTGTGAGGCCAGGGGCCCGCGGACAGTGGCCTGTGTGCTACGGGGCAGGCTGGGCCGGAGGCGCGAGGGGCAGCCACAGGGGCGGACGGGCGGCTGGGCTGGCCTCAGGTGGGAGGGCCAGGCCAGAGGGTCTGCTCGGTGTGAGCGAGGGGTGTCCTGCTGGGAGACGGAAGGAACTGGGCAGGTCCGGGGTCCTTAGGGAGGGACACACCTTCCTGACCCCACCCTGTTGCCGCTGGGCAGCCGCTGGCAGCCTTCACGTGGGCGTGTGGACTGGGGCAGGCGTGCAGACGCGGAGCCGGGCGCTGTGTCCCGCAGGACCTGGATTGAGAGCTTGTCGCAGTACGCCATGAGCAGCTGGCTGCGGTCCGCAGACATTGGGCAGGACATACAGGAGGCCTGGATCGTGCAGAATGCCATGGCCTACGTCCTGAACCACAACCACCACCTCATCACGGCCGGGCGGCAGAAGGAGCTCGTGGACACCTTGTACCACCTCCTGGGTGTCGTCAAGGTCACGGGCCACAATGGGTGAGGCTCAGCCGCAGCTGTGGGTTGGAACATGCGGGCCCCTCCCCCATCTTTAGCGCTGTCCTCCCAGCGAGAGGTAGGGCCACAGTCAGCAAGTGCCTGGAGGGGCCAGGCCGAGGAGAGCCTGTGGGGACATGGGGCTGCTCAAGTCATCCCAGGTCTCCACTTCCTAGCGGGGCACCCCCTCTCAGAGCCGCAGGATGGAGTGTGCGGTGGACAAGGCACTCAGGGCCCTGGACCGCCCGGCCCCACGGTGTGGTGCAGTGTGCACGCCCAGCCGGCCCTGCGCTGGGGGGGCGGGGGGGCGCTCTTTGGGTGGGGTCCCTGTGCCCACGTTCTCTGCTCACGCATTAGCTCGTGCAACGCTCGCATTTTCATGAGCCAGAATTAGAAATTTAAAAAAAAGTCGGGTTAAAGTTTCATCTAACTACAGTGAAGTTTTAAAACACTCCTCGCATGTTTTCTGTTGGTTTGGTTTGAATCTGAGGAACGAGGTTTTAACGTTTCCATCAGACGTTACAGCAGAAATTCAAGGTCGGGTCAGGGTGCAGCAGCACGTGAGGCTTTTCTAAAATCACCATAATAGAGAACGGGCCGTGAGCTAAGGACTTGCTCAGGGTCCGCGCCTCCTGTGGGCCAGGCGCGGCCTCCGCGGTCGGTGTCCCTCTGGGCTCCGGGGGGCCAGCCCTGGAAGCTGAGCCCCTCTTCACGGCCGTCGCCCTGTGTGTTCTGCTCCGAGTCCCTGATTCCTGACCCACAGAGACGACTGGCAGCTCTTCTAAGGGCTGCAGTACCACGATGTCCCCCAGAGAAACCCGGAGCTTCTGGTCTGAGCGCAGCGGCCCTGGTGACTAGTGGCCATTCTCAGGCCACGAGCTAGGGGCTGCTGGGGGGACCCGGCTGCAGGCGCAGTGGCCAGGCGGGCCTTTCTGTCCCACATGCGCAGGACTCCCTGAGCTGTCCCCGGTGTCCCCTCTCAGGTTGAAGGCACCTGTGCTGGGGGACAGAGCCGGCCAAGAGCAGGTGTCCTCCCCTGAGGCCTGAACAGCTGGGGCAGTGAGCGGGCCTGGTGCCGGGGCAGTGGGCGGCCGCAGCCAGTTTAAGTCCAGCAGAGGGCCCGGCAAACACAGCCGCTGCGGATGCGAGGCTGGTGGCCCCCGGGCCGGGCTCAGCTGCTCCGCCTCGTCCCCCAGCGACCCCGTCTTGTTGGTCATGCTCTGCAATGCTCTGGCTCGAGGCTTGATCATCGGCTGGATCCCGGCCCAGACGTCAGAAAGGGCCAGG
>NW_011888992.1:931553-933393 GCF_000151845.1 Pteropus vampyrus | reverse complement strand
TAACTTAGCCTTTGTGGCCTTTACTGTGCGGAGGGTCCTTTGCCTGTCGAGCGCCAGTCAGGAGTAACGTAACCAAACGATCTGTGGCAAGGGGAACACTGAACCACACGCAAGGTGTCGCCAGATGAACTGGCCACACGGCCACTGCGGGCTGCGGGGTCGGAGCCTCCCACCCTGACGCGCCCTCCGCCCGGCCGGCAGCTGGTGCGCATGGCCTCTGAGTGCAGCTGGTCAGACCCCGTCGTGGAGCTGCAGACCCTGATGCGCCTGACCAACTTCGCCTACGTGGCCCACGACCACGAGGTCACCATGGCGTGTTCGCAGAAGGCCATCCAGATGGGCATTAGGTTACTGAGGACCACGAGTCCGTAAGTACCCTCCCCGGCACCTGACTCTGGTGTCCTGACGACGCGGCCAACGCCCCCACGGCAGGAGGGACCCAGAATGTTTGCGATTGTGCGTCCGTGTGTCCAGTGCAAGCCGGGTAAACACGGAGACAACCACACCTGCTTTCACTGTGGGCACATCGCTGGGGGCTGAGGGTAAGGAAGACCTGGGAAGGGGTGGGGCGGGGGAAAGACACGTTTCTATGGGAAAACGGTAGGACCCTGACTTCTCAGCAGACGCAGTGCAAGCCGTTCTTAAGTGTGAAATAAGAAAAACCCGTCAATCGGGACTTCTGTACCCACTACAAATAGCCTTCAAAAACTGAAGGCAAAATCGAGGCACTTAAAAGTAACCAAAGCTAAGAGGGGGCCTTCCCAGAGGCCTCAGAGCAGGGAAGGCTGGGGGAAGGTGCTGCCAGGTGGAGCCTCGGCCCCAGGGGAGAGGAAGGCCCCCGGCACGCGTGCGTCGAGCCGAACCGTCCCCCGTCGGCTCTTAAATTCCTTAAAAGACGTGTCCTCGTTTAGGGCGGAAGTAGCGGTGTTGCGGGATTATTAGTGACGTAGCAGGAAAGCGCATCCCAGTGGTAACACAGGGTGGGGATGAGCTGAACAGAAGTCTGTCGTTTAGGGGTCTCTCGTCACCTGTGGAATGAAACCATGGTAACTCGGGGTGACCCGCGATGAGTTTTAGGGTGTGTGTTGTAATCTCTAGAGCAACACTAAAAAAATGATAAAAAGGTAAAACTGAAAACCGAATAGAGGAGATAAAATGGGAGACAAAAACCACTCAGTCCCGAAGAGGAGGGAGGAACGAAGAAACACACAAGATGAAGGAAGGCCCAGCGGGTTCGCCCCGGCCCCGTCCGCGGCCCCGTCCCCTGCGACGGCCCCACGCCCGCCGCGCGCCGGAGCCGAGACCCAGCTGGGAGCCTTTACGCCAGGCTCACTTCAGGGACAAAGACGCGGTCAAGGGGCTGGGAGAGAGGGTCCCTGTGCAAACGCGTGTCACGAGAACACTGGGCTGGCCTCATTCGAACACCAAAGACGCATCTGTCGTAAGAGAGAGACGTTTCGTAATGGCGAAACGGTTAAATAAGCAGAAAGAAGCCCCAAAACTTAAATGTCTGTGCACTTAATAGCAGAGTTTAAAAATTCGAGAAGCAAAAATTAGATACATTCACAATCACAGCTGTAGATTTTGATGTTCCTCTCTCAGTAACTGACAGAACAAAGTGAGCAAAAAAAAAAAAATTGGAAAGTTTACAGCTGATTCATGCCGTCCACATCTCAGCCAGGTGACATGGACAGCGTGCTGTCCCCAGCAGCCGCGGGACCTAGGAAGGGCCCCTTCTCCACGTGCCTCGGTCCCCCCACAGCGCGTGGATGTGACATTGCACGGCAGACCGGTAGACCTGCAGGCCGAGGGCCGGCGGCTGCCCCCTTCGAGGCTCCCG
>NW_011888992.1:929957-931503 GCF_000151845.1 Pteropus vampyrus | reverse complement strand
GGTGGGGCTGTTCTCACTGAGGTCCCTGCCCCTGGCCCCTCCACTGACCACACCACAGCGTCCTCTCTATCCTTCAGCCTCTGGGGGTGCTGTCCACCCTTGGAGACGCTCACTGTGGCTTTACCCGGAGGGGCACCCAGACTAGAGGGAGCTCTCCTTGGCAGGGCACCAGGGGCCCCTGAGCTGTGGACGCGAGGCTGTGGGAGTGGGGGCTGGGGGAGCAAGGAGGGGCCGGCACACGTGGGCTGCCTGGCCATAGGCGGAGACCTGCGCATGGGCAGCGGCCGCGGACAGGCGGAAAGGGGGCCGGGCGAGGTCCTTAGGGAAGGCGTCCGCGCGGCTGCCTGCCCCCACCTCCGGCCGTCTCGCCGCCGAGGGCTGCGCGGGTTCCTCGTTTCTGGGCACGCGGACGGTCACTTGGAGAGAAGCCTGCACGGATGGCTCCAATCGCTGCCACAGAGCTTCCCAGGGCTGCAGCCTGGTGTCCCGTGGACTGATAGACACGCTCTGCCCCCCCCACCCCCCAGGGCACCGATGAGGACATCAGCTCTGTGACCAGAGTCCTCGTTGCTCTGGAGATGTACTCCTGCAACGGGCTGGGCCTCATGGACTTTACTGTACCCCCCTTGGCCCAGGTGGGTGTCACCAGGTGTCCTGGCAGACATGCCAGGGCTGTACACAGACAAAGCCCCCTACCCGCACCCCCCAAGGACACTTGTTTGAATTCTGCTGCTCAGAGGCAGAGCTAGGGTCAGAGGGCCTCACCCCAGGTGGCTGGGGCTGGAACCTGCGTTCTCCCACCCCTCCGTCCCCTCAGGGCACCGGACTTTAGTTTCACGTGGTAGCCTCCCTCTAAGCTTTCTCCACAGGGCCATGTAGGGCGGGGCACCCCACAGGGACTGGGGGGGCATCTGTCCCCCAACCGCGAACCCTGTGCCAGAGCCCGAGCCTCGGTTCACACCCAGTGGCGCGGTAACTTAGCCTTTGTGGCCTTTACTGTGCGGAGGGTCCTTTGCCTGTCGAGCGCCAGTCAGGAGTAACGTAACCAAACGATCTGTGGCAAGGGGAACACTGAACCACACCCAAGGTGTCGCCAGATGAACTGGCCACACGGCCACTGCGGGCTGCGGGGTCGGAGCCTCCCACCCTGACGCGCCCTCCGCCCGGCCGGCAGCTGGTGCGCATGGCCTCTGAGTGCAGCTGGTCAGACCCCGTCGTGGAGCTGCAGACCCTGATGCGCCTGACCAACTTCGCCTACGTGGCCCACGACCACGAGGTCACCATGGCGTGTTCGCAGAAGGCCATCCAGATGGGCATTAAGTTACTGAGGACCACGAGTCCGTAAGTACCCTCCCCGGCACCTGACTCTGGTGTCCTGACGACGCGGCCAACGCCCCCACGGCAGGAGGGACCCAGAATGTTTGCGATTGTGCGTCCGTGTGTCCAGTGCAAGCCGGGTAAACACGGAGACAACCACACCTGCTTTCACTGTGGGCACATCGCTGGGGGCTGAGGGTAAGGAAGACCTGGGAAGGGGTGGGGCGGG
>NW_011888992.1:926487-927902 GCF_000151845.1 Pteropus vampyrus | reverse complement strand
GTTTACAGCTGATTCATGCCGTCCACATCTCAGCCAGGTGACATGGACAGCGTGCTGTCCCCAGCAGCCGCGGGACCTAGGAAGGGCCCCTTCTCCACGTGCCTCGGTCCCCCCGCAGCGCGTGGATGTGACATTGCACGGCAGACCAGTAGACCTGCAGGCCGAGGGCCGGCGGCTGCCCCCTTCGAGGCTCCCGCAGGCCGGTCCCTGCTTCGGGCCGTCGGGCCCTGGCGAGGAGTCTGCCCGGAAGCCCGTGCGTTTCTCCTGGAAGGGTCGACACCCCTGAGCTGAGGTGCAGGGACGTGCGTGCTCCCATCCGGCGCTGCCAGGGGCCGATGTCAATGCGTGTGGTGTCGCGTGTGCCCAGCATGGCTTGGCTGGTCCATAACGGTCTGGGGAGGGGGTGGCGTGGCATGCTCAATACCGCTGTGAGTCAGAGTTGCACAGGACAGTCCCTGGCGCAGGGTGGCGGCCTCTGACACACGGTGCTGGGCCCCCATAGCTCCCAGTGGGGCTTGGCCATGCCGAGGCGGGAGGCACCCACAGAGGGCCCTGCTCTGCTCGCTGATGGCCGCACGGGACAGCCTGCAGATCAGCCGTTGGCCCCGTCTCGTGGTTCTGTGAGTTGACCAGACTCGGCTGGTTCTGCTTTGGGGACTTCCATGAGGCTCTTCGGCCGTCCCAGGCTCACGCACCTTGCTGCAGGCACCTTTCTTGCTTCTGGCCCCTCTGTGCCTCCAGGGTCCAGGCTCAGCTGGTGGCGGAGATGCTGAGCACCACGGCCTGCGTCCAGGGCAGGAGCATCATGGAGAACCTGAAGGGGCAGACACGGCTGCGCCTGGCGGCCACCAAGGCCTTCGCAGAGAGCGTCAGGTGTGCACAGTGCTACGTGGCTGCTGTGTCGTGCATTTGGGGTGCGCGCTGTGTGAGAGAAAATGACTGCAGTGCTGTGAAACGAAGGGCTCGCGGTTCAGCGGGGACCGCCACCGAGGCCGCGCGTCCTTCAGTGATCCTGTGATGAGGGTCATCAGCACGGGCAGCGGGAACAGGGTCCTGAGCTGGGTCAGGGTGGGGAGTGGGGGGTGGGAGCTGTGGCTTAGGCACGAGTCACAGCAGGGACGTGCCCTGGGGCCGCAGAGTCCTGCAGAGCTGGGCACAGGGATCCAGGGTTTGGGGGCAGCCCCGACACCCCGGCCTTGCCTTCCCCGTCGTGGGTGTCGAAGCCTCAGGTGTCGCTGCGGCAGCACAGGCGGCACCGGCTCTGCAGGTGGGACCTGCCTTTCAGGTTTGGGGGCATCGCGGGGAGCAGCGCCCTGGTGATGCTGGCCGCGCGGCACTTCTGGAACACCTGGCGCCCGCTGCTGTCCTCTGCGGCCAGCAGGAAGAAGGCCAGGAGTGCCGTCCAGAAGGTCGTC
>NW_011888992.1:921597-925212 GCF_000151845.1 Pteropus vampyrus | reverse complement strand
GGGCTTCATTCGTCCACCATCAGTGCGATGTCAGCTGCGCCTTGGTCCTAAGCGCCGCTGACCGTGTGGGGACGTCTCCCACGAGTCCTAGTGTTCCGAGAGGTTGTGTGATGACAGCCTGGATTTAGCCAAATGCCTTTTCTCCGTTACCGGAGATGATCACGTGGTTTTCTCCTGTGACTGTGATGTACCACGTCGCTCGATCGCACATTGCGGCCCCCTGTAGTCCTGCGGTAAATCCCACTTGGTCGTGGCGAATGACATTTTTATTATGCTGTTGGATTTTGTTGGCCGCTGTTCTGGAGGCCTTTGGCATCTATGTTCATAAGGGGTGTTGGTCTGTCGTTTTCTCGCGATGTCTTTGTCTGGTTTTGCCATCAAAGTGGCGCCGGTCTCGTAGAATGAGTCAGGAAGCGTGTCTTCCTCTTCGTTCGTGTAAGAGTTGAGGAGGATCGATGTCCCGTCTGGACGTCCGGTGGAACTGTCCTGTGTAGCCTCTTGGTCCAGGACGTCTCCTTACCGAGAGGTTCCCGGCCGCCCATCCTCTCCACACTCGTCAGGAGGTGGCCGCGGCTTCCCGCTCCCCCGCGGTCGGCTTCGGCAGCTCTTGGGGATTGTCTTACTTGTAGGTTCCTGAGTTTGTCGGCTGCGCCGGTCGCGGGGTCCCCGTCACTCCCGTTTGTCTCTCTGGGCCTGGCTGGGACGCTCCGCCTCCGCGTCTGAGTTCGGTCGCCTGCGTCTTTTCTTTTTCCCTTTGTCGGTCGAGCGGGAAGTTCGTCCATCTGTCGATCTTTTCAAAGAGCCAGCGTTTGGTCCCGCCGATGTCCTCTGTTGTTCATCTGTCCTGCGTTCTGTTCATCTTTGCTGTCATCTTTATAATGTCCTCCTTCCTGCTGCTGGGGGTCGAGTTTGCTTCGTTCTTTTCCTGGCTCCTGCGGTGCAGAGCTGGGTCCTGGTCGGGGGTCCGTCCTCGCGGGGGACGGGAGCCGGCGCGCGCCCCTCTGAGCGCGGCTTTCGCTGCGTCGCACGTGTTTTTCTCATGTGCTTTCGGTCCCGTTGATTTAAAGCTGCGGAGCCGACCGGGACGCTTCTGCCGCGGAGAAGCCGCAGGTCTGTGCAGCCCGCGGGCCCACGTTGTGGGCCGTGCACTCGAGAGCCGTCTCTTACACGTGACACGCGCCGTCGCTTTTTGTGCTTTAGTATTTGAGAAACGTAGCCGCGATTTCCGGAATTAGATGCTGAGCCACATGGCAAACGAAACGGGAAGGAATCGGTGCAGCTTCCCAATACCCGTCTCGCTCGCCTCTGCCGCAGGAGAAGGGGGACGTGCAGCTGCTGCACCAGTGGCCGACGGCCGACTTCCAGAACGGAGGGACCGACGGGCACTTCCTCCCAGGTTCGTAGGTGCAGCCGAGCCGCGGGTCAGCGGAGCGGGGGGGCTCGGTGCCTTTGGTCTCTGCGCCCTCACGTCAAGGCCACGGAGTCACGCCAGAGGCCGCAGGTGACGTCTGCTCGGCTCGGGCGGGCACTGTGAGTGCCTTTCATGGCTGACTTCACGAGAGCCCCGTTGTCACAGCAGGATGCTGAGGCCCGGGTGCTCCCCTTGTCCAGGGCCACACCGGGCCCAGAGCCAGCAGGCTCGGCCTCGCAGTGGCTGCCTCGAAACCCGGCCTCGAGGTTCTCCTGGCAGACGAAGCATGTTTTGCTTCCTTAAAGATAGGCAGACGCACTCCTAAAATATGCCGATCTTAGAGCAGTCAAAGCCGTGTGTCAGAATCCATGTTTAGAGGAGAAAAAGTGACGATTATTGGGTGGAAGCCGCGACCCCAGAGTGTGCGGGGGGTGTGACGGGTGTGACTGGGCAGGCGCCCGCCCTCCAGTACTGCACAGCCCTATTAGAGAGAGAAGCTGGTGTAAAACAGAAACGGGCCGTGCGCGGTTAGGCGGCGAGAGCTCAACCTCACCATTAAAGTCGCAGAGAGAGAGAGGGAGGCAGGCGGCAGCCATCGGGGACAGAGCGGGCGGAGCGCAGAGGACCTGGCTGCCGGCCCGCTGCGGCCCGCGGGGGAAGCCGAGGGCCAGCCGCCTCCGGCCTGGCGCTGAAGTGATCACGCAGGTTAAACAGTGTCGTAGCTTTAAGATTCAAATTTTGGGAAAAAAATCAGAAAGTAGACTTGAACGTTGTGGACATTTTGTGGAAGGCATATTTCCTGAAGTGATCGAAGAGACACAATTTCAACGACATGTAATTTAAATAATGGGAATAACGGGAAACGCTCGAAATGAAGAAGCGAGCTCTGGGGAGACGCTCGCCCTGGGTCTTGCGGCTGAGTGGTCCGTTTCTGTGACGTGCAGGCAGGCACGCCGGGCAGGGCACCTCTGCGCCGCGGCCGGCGGCCGTCCGTGGCCGTCTCAGAAGAGCGCGGGGGCCCGGGGGAGGGTGGCGGAGGAGCCCCACCCCGTGTACACCACCCCGGCGGCCTCCGACGCCGGACCCCTGTCCCCACAGAGGCCGAGGACGACCTGGCGCTGCGAGCCGCACTCTACGGGGTGCTGTTCCACTGCCACGCCGACCTGGAGGACTGGGAGGGCGGCCTCAAGGTGCTGGACGAGGCGGTGCAGGTGCTGCCGCGGACCGCACACCGCCTGTGAGTCCCCGCCCCCCGCCCCGCCTGGGGACCCCGACACCAGGACCCCCCGGGGACAGGCCCCGCCCAGCAGGCCCACGGCAGGGCCCCCCACTTACCTGCTCCCACAGCGACGCTTCCCCACCGAGGATTCCACACAGGAAGGTGGGGTCGAAAGCGCACACACAAGTTGAAAAATGAGTGTAAGGGACATAACCAAAAACTCAAGGACTCGAGCTCGGCTTTGTTCTGTCTCCGTAAGCAGGAAACAGAAGCGCTTTGTTCTGGATGCATGCGGCACACTTACACTTTTTATCGACTGACTCGAGAATTTATTTTTCTTTCGCTTTTCTCTAGCTTGATTTTCAAACACATGGTCATCGTGAAGGCCAGACTCGGCCAGAACTTCACCATGGAGATCCAGAAGTTCAAAGATGACAGCGAAGAGTACTTGGCACACATGTGGCACCGCCTGGCCTTGAACTCCAAGAGCGTGCACGGGGAGCTCACCTGCTACCACAACGCCATTCAGGCGTTGCAGGTCGGCCTCCGCCGCTTACAGAGGGGACCCTCGGGAGCGGCTGGGAGGTGGTCCCCGGGAGGGGGCCCGGCACGTCAAGGGCACACGCAGCCCGTCTTCTGGCACGGAGGGACTAGGCCCTTGTGTGTAGCAGCCATGTCACGCTCAGGGGTGGGGGACAGGGGGCGTCGATCAAGAGACGGTGCATGGAACTTCCTCAGGACAAAGAAGCCCTGAATTCTGGGGTGGGGACCAAAGGGGTCCCCAAGACAGGCACCGTGCTGATGCCTCGGGGGGCAGGTCCTGCGTGACGTTTTCGAGTGCTCTGGGGGTCAGGTGTCCCTCGGGAAGGGGTTGTTAACGAGACTGGTCAGGAGGGTCCAAACACGTGCTCTGCCATTTGCTTGTGGTCAGTACCAGCCGGTCAGCGCAGAGCTCGGGGTCGCCGACGGGGCTGTGGGCGCTCTG
>NW_011888992.1:915087-920247 GCF_000151845.1 Pteropus vampyrus | reverse complement strand
TGGTGCCGCTCTGTGCAGCACCGCGGCCTGGCTCTGACGGAGCCGGCTCGCCTGGCCCTCCTGTCGCTGGCGGTCTGTGTGGGAAGCTGCCACGTGACCCGCGGTCACAGAGTCACGGCCGCCTCCTTCTATTCAGCGCTTACATTTAAGTCTCTGACGGTCACCCCTACGCCTCTTGTCTCCACCCTGGGAGTCTCAGCCACTGGCCTGGGCCACATGCCACCTCCATCTGGCTTTTCCTCATGACTGAGTCTCCAGCCCCGACGTCCCTCCAGGTGACCGCACATGTCCTGCTGCCGGTTCCACGCAGCCACCTCACCAGCACTTAGCCCAGCACCACCGAGTCAAACTCCCGCTCCTCCCTCCCCCTCCTCCTGGCTCTCCCGCCCCCCCCCCGTTTCCCCGAGGCGCAAGGTGCAGGGTGATGTGTGTGGGGTGTGGGTGGAGGGCAGGGATGTCCCCCGCAGGGCTCCCCCACTCTGTGAGGGCTGGGAGCACGGCCGTGGCTTCGTCCCTCTGTGCAGCACTCACTGACCAGGCCAGGCGCGGACGGGGCTCTGGGGCTGCACGCAGGACCCAGCCGCATGCTCCCTGCTGTCCAGAGCTCGGTTACCCTCAGAACCGACCCAATGAAGGCTCACACACACATTTCTCCATGGGCCCAGGGAACCCACGCAGGGATGGAGTGAGCCAGGGAGCCTGCTCTGGGCGGTAGGCGGGACATGCAGGGTCTGTGAGGGGCTGGGCAGGGCTGGCGGGGTCCACGAGGGAGCAGAAGGCTCACGAAGACTGCTGGGCTTTGGTCTCCCTGCCCGTTCGCTGTGTACAAACGCTTCATCCACACCTGGGGGTCCTGACGAGCCCAGACAGCGGAAGAAGTCCCACTTGCGGGGGCTCGTTCTGATGACTGCGGGGTGGAAATGCACCCACCTGCTTCTAGAAGGAGCTCATGCACTCACTGCTGTGTCATCGGGTGGGGTCTGCAGTTCTCAGGCTTGGGGGCTGGCTGGTCCCCACCACCCTGTCCCGTCTGCCCCGCAGAAGCCAGAGAGCGAGTGGCAGAAGGTCGACTACATCATGGAATTCAGCGAGTGGCTGTACCACAGGCAGTTCCCCATCGAAGACGTGACCTTCCACCTGAACTGGGCAATCGACATCTTGCTGGGGATGAAACCTGCCAAGGACGCACCTGAGCCAGCAGGTGAGGTGATGCAGCTGGGGACGGGCAGCGCCCCCCGCCGCTGGCTCCTAGGCACTGATGGCCCTTAGCTGACACATGCGCTCGGGTTCAGGGAGGGTTGGCGGTCAAGGGAGGGTGCTCTGTCAGCGCATGGCCTGTGGCAGCCGCCCCTCCGCCCCGAGGGAGTTCTGAGCTGAGGTGGCCTCAGGCTCACGACAGAGGTCCCCCTGATCCCTGCAGCCCCAACAGTGAGTGGAGGCCACCGAGGTGTTTGGCTTGGCTGCAAGGGGTTTTGCTGGGTGGGGTGTTGCTGAGTGGGGAGCCGGGATCCTGGGGGCTTAGGCCCAAGGGTGCCCCACGAGCAGGGCTGGGCGCCACCAGGGCTGAGGAGCTCTCAGGGGTGCTGACAGCCAGCAGGCTGAGGACCCGCCCTGGGGCCCGCATTCTGAGTGGACTGACCTCTGCCGGTCTGGGCTGGGGGACCAAGAGGTGGCCCCAAGAACACGAGCCGCGCTCTGTGGGGACCACGGACACCCGCCAGGAGTCCACCTGGCTGAAGGAAACGGGAGACTCTGCAGAGCTGGAGCAGACCGGTGTTTCTAGAGCTGGCACTGAGCTGGCCTAGTCCCCAGGGCCTCAGGCAGGGCGGGGACTGCATGCCCCACCCCCACAACCCCAGGGGAGGGCACGGGGGTGGGGGGGTGGGGGAGTGGGAGGTAGTGGTGGAGACTGCCCCCACCGAGGGCCAAGGTGACTGCTGGCCTTTCAGAGGGAAGGCCGGCTGGGCTCCGGTCCTGGTCCCACTCCCCACGAGCGGGCTCGCCCAGAGGGGTCGCCCCACGGGGCTGGCGCTCTGGACCCAGAGAGGCCCGGGCCAGCCCTGCCAGAGCCTCTTCCGGCACCGAGGAGGCCCCTCCCGGGCTGCAGGACTCGGCCAGGAAGGGGCGAGCGCGGACGTCCAGCTCTGACCAGCTGCCGGGTGGCCCGTGCAGAGAGGGTCCCTCATTCCCGCCCCCACGAGGAGACCCCAGAGCCCAGGAGGCCAGCCAGCCCCCTTCGCTCACACTCCGGGGCGTGGCCACAGCACCCCAGCACACGACCCCACGGGGAAGCCCTGGGGCACCGTCCCTACAGCCACCTCGGCCGCAGCACGGCTGGCGCCCCTCCCCGAGGCCACGGGCACTGAGCGGGCAGCTGCCCTGTGGCTGAGCATCTGGGACGAGGTGGAGAGGGCGTGGCCAAGCCTGGCGCTCAGGGCCTGGGGAGCCCCCGCCCACGCAGGCGCCCGTCCCGCAGGGGAGCCCCCGCCCACGCAGGCGCCCCCGGAGAGCCCCAAGCCCGAGGACGCGGGGACGGTCTCCTTGGAGAAGCTGCGAAACGTGCGGCAGCTGGAGGCGCTGGCCCGCGCCCACATCCTGCTGGCCCTGATGGTGTCTCCGGGCCCCGCCTGCGAGGAGCACTGCCTCGTGGCCTACACGCTCCTGAAGCGCATCTGGCAGGTGAGGCCGGGGGCGGGGTCGTGGCCTCCGAGGACGCCCTGAAGGCTTCCCCACGGCAGCCTCACAGCCCTCGGCCCTCGCCATTTCCTTCCTGTCCGTCCACGTCCAACAACCCGGCCCTCCCCACGACCACCCCGCCCCCTGCCCCGTCCCCTCCGATCTGCTCCCCTCCTCCCGGCCACCCCAGGACCGGCCTGCCAAGGTTACCTGCCCGCATCGCTGCATGTGGAAAGGACAGTTGGTCAAAGCCTGTGTCTTCTTGACCATTGGCAGTTCTGCTCTTGGGCTTCCAGAATCTTCTGTCCCACTCCACTGCATGGCCTCCTTGCTGCCCCCTCTATACCACCTCTACAGGGGCCCCTGGGGAGCTGTTGGTGGCTTCTCTTCTTGGGGACCTTGTGCAGGCAGTGCCGCCAGCAGGAGAGTGTCTGTCAGGACTGCCCTTTCTTCTGAGGGCGAGTTTGCCCCCAGGAATGTGCCAGGACAGCAGGGGTGTGTCACCTTTGGCAGGGGAGGGACTCGACCCCAGGTTCTCGCCCCACGAGTCATTTAAGGCCCTTTCGGGAGGACCAGGACCGGGGAAAGTCGTTTAAGTGCATTCTTCAGTAGAGACAATGAGCCACCTCACTCACAGGCCTCTTGGAGGGCCAGCCCCACCCTGTGTCCCCGCCTGTGCGGTGTCCTGTGTGCAGAGGAGGACCAGCCGGTGACCCGCCCATCACAGACGCTGCAGCCACCTCTGCACGCCGGCCCAGGGCAAACTGAGCCTTGGGGTCAGCAACCCGCCCTCAGGGCCGAGCCTGTGGGGGGCGGGGGGTCTGTTCTTAGTGCCGCATGTTCCGTTGTCCCAGGTGTCTTTATCAACAGCAGAGAAGTCCCTCTCGGAAAGCGGGGTTACGGCAGCCGCTAGTTCCAACCTGTTGCTGCCTAAAAAGGACAAGGAGAGAAGGAAGGACAAGGCCGGAGGGAAGGACAAGGCTGGACGGAAGGACGAGGCCAGACGGAAGGACAAGGCCGGAGGGAAGGACGAGGCCAGACGGAAGGACAAGGCCGGAGGGAAGGACGAGGAGCCGAAGCAGGTAGCCGGCCTCTCCCGGAGGCACACGGGCCCCATCACCCCCGCGGGGCGGGGCGGGGCGGGGCGGGGCAGCGAGGTTCCCGCTCACCCCCAGGACCTACGTGTCCACGTGGCTGTGCGCCCGCAGCCGTCTGCCGGTGGTGCTCTCCGCCCAGCCCCGGAGCTCAGACGGGGGTGCGGGGCGTGGCCTGGCGTCCCCCGGGACTCTGGCTCTGCAGGTCACACTCCCTGGGAGGTGAGGTCAGAGCGTGCGTCGGACGTGGCCCCGTGCAGCCACGGGGCCCGGGGGAGCGCAGACAGGCCCCCGACCCGTCCGCTCCAGCGGGCCACCCAGACCTCTCCACTGCACTTGTGAAAGCAGGTCCCGCGTTCGCCCGCTGTGCAGAGCCAGCCCGCAGCGCCCGTCACGGAGCTGGGCTTACCGGGGAGCGTGGAGCAGTGGGCTGTGTACTCGTGCCCTGAGGAGGCGGCAGCTGTGTTCTCACAGGATACGAGTGACTCCACCGTCAACCCATCCAGCATTCAGAGGCCGGTGAGTGAGCCTGGGTCACCCCGGCCCGGGTAGCTGGCCAGTTCCTGCTGTCCTGCCTCCTCGACGTGTAGCCACAGCCAGCACGCTGTGCTACGAACTGTGTCTGGGAGAAGCACGTGAACAGTTAAGCTGGGTGGCGTGTTAAGGGGACATCTCTGTGTCACCGTCAGCCCAGGACACGCTCCAAGCCCCTCCCAGCCCCTCTGTGTGCTCTCTCCCCAGCAACCGCAATGTCTGTAAGAAACACGCTCCTCTGCTCAGGCATTCGACACCCAAGGGACGCCCCTAGCGGTGAAAACTAGTGTGTCTTAACGGTCTATGGCCGCACGCTGGGTGGTTCAAGTAGCCAAGTTCATGCCCACGGTTCCGGAGGCCACGCGTCCAGCGTCGGAGCCCCTGGGCCAGGCCCAGGTGTCACCGGGGCCACGCTCCCTCTGCCTCCTCCAGCCACGGGGCCCCAGGTGCTCCTGGGCGTGTGGCCGCATACCCTGCGTGGCGCCTTCCTTCTCTGTCACACGTCTCGCTGCCTCCCCTGCTGAGGCCCACGTCGTCGTGTGCAGGGGCCGCCTGGGCACTGCACAGCCGTCTGCGCAGCTCAGGACCTCACCCTCGTCACACCTGCAGGGTCCTTTTTGCCACGCACGGTCGCGTGCACGGGTGCCGGGGGTGGGTACCCCTGATGGCTTTGCAGCCGGCCCTGAGTGCACCGGCTCTTGCCATCGGCGTGTGACGTCACGCGTTCGCACCTTCACGTGGCGCTCGTCCGCGGCTCTGCGGTTTGTCTCCATCGCCGCGTTAGCGCATTGCATGACCGACTGTCCACTCGACGGCCGGAGGACACTGGGGCGGTCTCCGGCTCGTGGCTGTCACG
>NW_011888992.1:900478-915037 GCF_000151845.1 Pteropus vampyrus | reverse complement strand
GCCGTCTGCCGGTGGTGCTCTCCGCCCAGCCCCGGAGCTCAGACGGGGGTGCGGGGCGTGGCCTGGCGTCCCCCGGGACTCTGGCTCTGCAGGTCACACTCCCTGGGAGGTGAGGTCAGAGCGTGCGTCGGACGTGGCCCCGTGCAGCCACGGGGCCCGGGGGAGCGCAGACAGGCCCCCGACCCGTCCGCTCCAGCGGGCCACCCAGACCTCTCCACTGCACTTGTGAAAGCAGGTCCCGCGTGCGCCCGCTGTGCAGAGCCAGCCCGCAGCGCCCGTCACGGAGCTGGGCTTACCGGGGAGCGTGGAGCAGTGGGCTGTGTACTCGTGCCCTGAGGAGGCGGCAGCTGTGTTCTCACAGGATACGAGTGACTCCACCGTCAACCCATCCAGCATTCAGAGGCCGGTGAGTGAGCCTGGGTCACCCCGGCCCGGGTAGCTGGCCAGTTCCTGCTGTCCTGCCTCCTCGACGTGTAGCCACAGCCAGCACGCTGTGCTACGAACTGTGTCTGGGAGAAGCACGTGAACAGTTAAGCTGGGTGGCGTGTTAAGGGGACATCTCTGTGTCACCGTCAGCCCAGGACACGCTCCAAGCCCCTCCCAGCCCCTCTGTGTGCTCTCTCCCCAGCAACCGCAATGTCTGTAAGAAACACGCTCCTCTGCTCAGGCATTCGACACCCAAGGGACGCCCCTAGCGGTGAAAACTAGTGTGTCTTAACGGTCTATGGCCGCACGCTGGGTGGTTCAAGTAGCCAAGTTCATGCCCACGGTTCCGGAGGCCACGCGTCCAGCGTCGGAGCCCCTGGGCCAGGCCCAGGTGTCACCGGGGCCACGCTCCCTCTGCCTCCTCCAGCCACGGGGCCCCAGGTGCTCCTGGGCGTGTGGCCGCATACCCTGCGTGGCGCCTTCCTTCTCTGTCACACGTCTCGCTGCCTCCCCTGCTGAGGCCCACGTCGTCGTGTGCAGGGGCCGCCTGGGCACTGCACAGCCGTCTGCGCAGCTCAGGACCTCACCCTCGTCACACCTGCAGGGTCCTTTTTGCCACGCACGGTCGCGTGCACGGGTGCCGGGGGTGGGTACCCCTGATGGCTTTGCAGCCGGCCCTGAGTGCACCGGCTCTCGCCATCGGCGTGTGACGTCACGCGTTCGCACCTTCACGTGGCGCTCGTCCGCGGCTCTGCGGTTTGTCTCCATCGCCGCGTTAGCGCATTGCATGACCGACTGTCCACTCGACGGCCGGAGGACACTGGGGCGGTCTCCGGCTCGTGGCTGTCACGGTTGAGGCCTCTTGTCTCGGTGCGCCCTGCGCGATGCGTGGTTTCGTGTGCGAGTCTTCGTGCTTAAATGCGGGGATCGTAGGTGATTGCATGTGACAAAATGAAAGCTCCTAACGAAGGAGAGGAGGCGGGGCACCCGTTGGTCCCTTCGTTGGGCAGACGCTAGTGGGACGCCAGCTGTGTGCCAGGCGGAAGGACGGGGCTCTTTGAGGAGAGCCCGGGAGCTGGCGGCCAGCCCCCGCCCCCTTGACCGTGTGCGTTGTCGTCGTGCAGATGTACACTTTGTACTACCTGGACCAGCTGGTCACGGCCCTGCGGAAGATGTCCCTGTGCCAGTTCACCATCCCGGTCCTGCAGCTGGGCGTGCTGATCTCGGCCTGCGTGGTGGGCAGCAGGACTCTGGAGGACCTCTACCACCTCCGGTCAGTGCGGCTGCTTTGTCTCCGGGGGACCGAGTCCGTCGTATCTGTGCGTGTCTCTGGAAGTGTCAGACCCTTTCCAAATAAGCACCACGGGGACAATTACGTTGTCATTGCTTGCACGGTGACAGGTAGTTACGAGACGTGGCGAGCTGGTTGCATTATAGGTACATAGACGGCAAGTCACCGTTTTGCACACCTGAAGCTAGTGTCGTGTAGGTCAGCTATACTTCTCTGCTCGAGGTGCGCCTGGCGGTCAGAGCCCCCGGCCGTCTGTCCCTCGAGGTGGCCCTGAGCCTGACGTGCCCTGAGTCGAGTATGGAGTGGACGCTGCGGTGTTTTCTCCTGGAAATTTAATAGGGCCACCAGTTATGTTTCCCTAGTATTTTTGCTTAGCTTTAAAAATTATTCACAATGTCCAATTATACACTCTTTTGTTCACCTATTTTTCTCAAGTGCAGTAAGCGCAGTGCAGACTCCGGCCTGCTGCGTTCTGCGTGACAGCCTGACGCTCTGTGTCACCCCCAGACTCGCCCTGGTCTGCTCCGACCTGAAACTGCGGGAGGCGGCGGCTCTGCACGAGGAGGCGGTAGGCCAGGCCTACATCGGCGAGACGGAGCAGGCCAGGTGCGCTCGGCGTGGCCACAGCTTCCTCCTGGCTGCTGACCCTCCTGTGACAGCACAGATGAGGGCATGCGGGGCAGGGGAGCCGTGTCCCTTCAAGCCCCAGGCCCCTGTCTCACTACGCCTGCACAGCGGGGCGTGGGGAGCACCCTGGCCCAGAGGCCAGTGCATGGGCGTCAGGGGCTGGGGTGCAGGTGATTACTGACCCCTCCAGTGTGCGGGCACCGCCGGGCTGGGGCCATGGCAGTGGGGGACGCAGGACCGAGCACTGGCGGGGTCCGAGTGGGGAGGCGGAGGCGAGGGAAGGTGCACGCAGACGTCTGGGAGGCAGTGGTGGCTTCCCCTCGGCCTGGCCTTTGCGGACGGGGCGGAACCCTGGTCCGGACCCGACGTAAACGTCAGGGCAGGTGTCACATCCGCGGCCGGCGCACGCGCTTGCCGTCTGGGAGGGAAAACGGGCTGGAAGCGTGCATTTGGGGGCCGTGTGCTCAGCCAAGTCGTGAGCGCATTTTGACCTTTGTAAGCGTGAGTGCGCAGTGGTCTCGGGGAGCTCCTTTAATTTGTAGTTCTTTGACCACTTGTGAAATTGAACGTTTGCAGGTGTTTTCTGGCTGTTATGTTTCTTCACCGCATTGCTTGTCTCCCTTGTGTTAGCTGCAGGAAAGAAATTGCCTTGAGAAAGGAGAAGAATAGGGAACCGCTCTTAGAAGGAAGCCTGCCAGCGCTGGACCGTCCCCGAAGCACCGTCCAGCCAGCAGAGACGAAGCCCCTTGTGGCAAAGGACAAGGTACCCCTGCTCCACCCGAAGCGCCTTGGTCTCTGGCCCGGTGTGGGGCGGGGGCGGGTTGCAGCCGGAGCCACTGAGCTGGGACACGTCCAGAGCCTGTGTCGGGATTCTTGGGAAAACCAAGGACTGGCGGACTGCGTCCCCTCGCTGCGGGCCTGAGGTCCCCAGGGGCCTGCTTAGCGGGGCAGAGAAGCCAGCTGGGGGGGCACAGAGGGTCCCCAGAAGTGGCCATCGGCCCGCTCGCTCTCCGGCCCTCCTTCCACACAGTGGGGCCGCTTTGGCCAGGACCCGCCCAACTGCCAGTGTCTGGAGTCAGTGGGCGCTGTCCCCACGGGAGAGCCACACTTGGGGCTCTGTTGCGAGCCCCACAGCCAGCACTTCGCAGGCGTGGTTGGGGGACGGCAGCCTGGACCTGGGGGCGTGCGAGCCCCTCCCGCACGACAGACGCAGGGTGCGGTCCGCATCCCGCACTGCGGGGTTCCTCGTGCGTCTTGCTGAGCTATGAGAGCTCAGTGGCCTACCCGCGCTGGTCGGGTGCTGCCTGGACAGGCGAGGGCGCACGGAGCAGTGAGTCGGGTCGTGGGGCACGGGGTGGGGGGAGTCGGGGGCCTAGGACCCGCTCTGGCTCAGCTGGTGAGCGGGCAGGAGACAGGTGTCGGGGGAGGACGCCCGGGCTGCAGGCACTCGGCGTGGACACGGCCTGGGGGGCGGGGGTCGCAGAGGACAGTGCAGCACCCCACGGACTCTGCCGGAGGAGCCGCCGGCCCCAGCGTCGCAGGTGGCACAGGCTGCGGCCTCCCACAGATCATGCAGACAAACGGAGAGACCGGAAGAGGCCTGGATGGCACGTCCCTTCCCCAGCTGTGGACCCTCAAAGCGGAGGTCCTGCTCCAGATGGACCTGTACCAGCCCGCGAGGCTGCTGCTGTCGGAGGCGTACCAGGCCTTCCAGGTGAGGCCCCCGCCCAGGCCCCCGGACCACGGGCCTCTCCGCGTCCCTCGATGCTGCAGCGGAGATGCCGCCAGTGTGGAGAGGGCCGGTTGGCTCGGAGGCAGCGCTCGGATCCTCCTTCTAGAGGCCTGTTTGATCCCCTTCTGTAGATCCAGTTCCCCGGGGAAAGTCTCTCTCGTGTCCCGGTCCTGCCTTTGCCTTGTCTGAACCCCTCAGCCAGTGAGCTGGACGGCCTGGTCCCGACAGCTGCCGCGGTCCGGCCCCGCGTGCCGGGGTCCCTGTGGCTCCTAGCCGGGACCTCTTGGGGCTGTGCATGGGCGACAGCCTGGGGGGCCGGGCTCCTTCCTCCAGAGGCCGATGTGCCCAGCCCCCCGAGTGTTCTTGCTCCTCAGGGCCAGGCCTGCCGTGTCCGTGGCCTCTAGGGTCTCCGCCAAGCCTCGGAGCGGCCTGCCTTCCAGCCTGGCTGCTGGCGCCCCCGCTGCGGCTGTGCGCCCGGCCGCCGAGCCGGCTCTGCCGTGGGGTGCAGGGCCCGAGCAGGGCTTGGGGTCTCCCCTCCCCTCCCTGCCCTGCCCCCAGTCTCCTTCCCTCTCTGTCTCCTTCTCCGTCCCTCTCGCTCACCCTCCCCACCCCATCCCGAGGCCACATACATACACCTTTCTTAGGAGCTCGACGACCCCTGTGCGGAATCGAAGTGTCTGCACCTGCTAGCGCAGCTGGCGAACAAGGAGGGAAACTACGAACAAGCCAAGAAGCTGGTCGAGCAGGCCCAGCGCCTGGGAGGCGGCGAGGAGTTCTGGTACCGCTCCAGCCTGACGCTGGCGGACACGCTGCTGTCGCTGGGGATAGACGGAGGGGTAGAGCTGGTGAGCGGCGGGCGCCGGGCCAGCCGAGTGGGGGGCCGTGGGCCGGGCCCCCGCTCACGCCGGAGCACGGCCACCCTCAGGTCTGCCAGCTGCTTCAGAAGCTCATGGAGACCTTCACCGTGCTCAAGAGGGAAAGGCCCAACCGCGCGCCCGTGCTGGAGTTCATGACCGCAGACCTAGAAACCAGGTGAGGCCGTAAGAGCCGCCGGTCACTCGGGGCTGGGGCCCCTGCTCTCTCTCCGCCGTTCATTTTTGTGGCCTTTGTCAGGCCTGGGAAGTCCCCGGAATCACGTGACGAGGGCTGCGTAGCCACGCCCTTCTCCCAGCTGCAGAAAACCCTAGCGGTCCCATGCACCCTCAGACCCTCTCTGAGGAACAGCACGTCGCGGCCACTCGGGAGGGCGGCTTCGGGACGGTCGGAGCCTCGCCTCAGGCCATGCGCTCTGGGGCAGCGTCTCCTGTCCAGTCTGCCTCCTCCTGGGACTGCGGTGCAGGTGGCCTTGTCATGGCCCCCGCTTCCCAGGGAACCCCTTGTCTCCCACCAAGCACGGCAGCGGTTTCTTGGGGGCCCTCCCAGGACAGGCTGTGCCGGGCAGGTGAGGGGCCATTGAGGCCGCGGCCACTTGGCCGAGCTGGGCCCGTGCTCGGCTGCTGTCCCCAGCCACGCGTGCGTCTGCGGGCAGCTCCGGGGGTGCCCGCCTGTCTGGGCAGTGCTTGGAACAGCAGCGTTGTCCTGCACGGCCATCCGTCTATCTCGGATTCGGCTCGTTTTGGAGCGATTGTGCGGGTGGTCTGTGTTCCCTAGTGCGTGGTGTCCCCCGGCTTTGGCCGTCAGCGTAAACGGCCACGGCCTTCCTCGTGGCTTTCACAGAGGCTGCATCTGAGGTCTGTCCCCACGTGGCTGGTCCGCGTAGTCCCCCCTCGAGATCAGAGCTGCGGATTTTACCGTTTAACGGACCTTTTCAGAGAAGCGGCTTTTGTTTCGTTAGCTTCACAGGGATTCTGTTTCGTTTTGGTTTTTCTATTTTCCGCTGCTTCTTTGTCACGTTCTCCTGTTGGCCAGGGGGCTGGTCCTGCCTCTCTCCCGACCTGGGTTGGCCACGGAGTCCCCACCTTCCAGTCATTTGGGAGAGTCGGTGTGAATGTGGGTGGGTGCCGGGGGGCGCGGGCCGTGCCTTTCCACCTGTGCCGTTGCCAGCGGCGAGCGCGGCCTCGGAGTCCTGGTCTTCGAGAGACGGTCCTGACAGCGTCGCTTCTGGCGTCACGGCTGCAAGCTGCAGGCACGGGTGGCCGCGTGGGTGGTGGGTGTCGTCCCGGAGGTCCGGCCGCGTGGTTGGCGGAGCCTAAGCGGAGCCCGCTCCCTGGCAGGTGCTTGAGCCTCCAGGTGCAGCTCGCCCAGGAGTCGGCTGACCGGGGGCTCCCCTACGGCGCGGCGCTGCTGAGCGAGATGGACGGCCGCCTGCTGGAGCTGGAGGAGAAGTTCGCCAGCTATGGCTGCAGAGAGAGCTGTGCGGACGTCAGACTGGAACGTGCAAAGATAAAGAGGTGACCAGTCCTGCTTCTGGGCCGCCCACCAGGGGGACGGCCCCTCCCGGTGTGCGGGGACAGCCGCCGGCCCTCCCGCGTCCCCCTGCCACGTCAGCCCCGCTCGGCCCCGCTGGGGGCCACGGGCCCCTCTCCCGCCCCCCACGTGGCCAGCTCTCCCCCGTCATCGGGCCCTGAGAGGGCCTCCTGCTGTCCCAGCCCTGCGGCCACCTGCACATCCCTTGGGGACACCTGCACCGGGGTCTGTGGCTCCCTGGGGCGTCTGTCAGTGAAGCTTGTCACTCACTTCCTCCCCACCGCGGCGTCCCACCTGCTCAGTGTCCATGAACATACGGACACGCCCCCCACACCCCCAGCCCGGGGGCAGCAGTCCCCAGCACCCCGCACTCATGGGCCTCAGCCACCACACACGCCACCCTCAGCGTTCACACGTGTGTCACACACGCACATCACCAGCCACCTCGCACGTTTGCAGCGTGTGTCACACACACAGGCACGTCACCCCGCACACCCCGCACCTGCTCCCGCGGGCTCCAGTCTCAGGAGGGCGGGGCTGGCCCGAGCCCCCTCTGCCCTGGGCCACCCACATGCCTGGTGATGCCCAGCATTTCAGAGCCCAGCAAGCAGGTCCCGTGTGAACTCTGAGGGACAGCGACCTGGGCCCTTGGGGGGGTGACCACAGCGGTGGTGGATGGCAGAGGGCATGTGCTGGCGCCGCAGGAAACCGGCCGACGGAGGCGCTGGACTGCGTGGGGGCAGCTCCTGGCAGCCGACGGGGTTGGCATGCGCGGTGCGTGTAGTACGGAGCGTCTTGCAGGCGGGGTGTGCGGCGGAAACGGCGTGAGTGCCCGTGGGCGCTGCCAGCCCTGTTCTCGGCCCCTGCAGGTTGTGGGCCCAGAGCGAGCCGGCCGAGGAGCGCAGGGCGGCGTGGTACCTGGAGGCCCACGACCTGGCCCAGAGCTCCATGGCGGAGCTGGAGAAGCTGTGCCAGCGTGTCCAGGGCTTCCTGCCGCTTCAGGACGTAAGTGTGGGCCCCGGGCGCCCTGCTTCTGTCCGGCAACCGAGGCACAGGCCGCCCGCTGTCCACCCTGCCCGCGGCCACCTGGGGGACCCAGGAAGGCCAGGAGGGCCTGCGTCGGGGGGTGCGGCTGGGGGCCGGGGAGAGCGCGTCTCTGTGCCCCATAGGACGGGACCAGATGGGCGGCTGCAGAGTGTGCGGGGGCTGGCCTGTGCCCACCCGGGGACCAAGCGGCACGTTCCGGGAGGGCCCTGCCCGGGCCGGGAAACATCGCCGACGTGGGACTGTCCGGCGCTCACCCAGGGCTGGTCAGCGCCTGTTGCCCCCACTGGCTGGCCGGACAGCCTCACGGTCCCCGGAGCCCTGGGCAGGCGGAGGGCCCTGTCTCAGGGGACCACTGGCCCTGGGCGAGGTGTCAGAAACGTGCAGGAGCCGCCCCGAGCCCAGCACAGCACGGCGGCTCGCACGGGGTCTCGCAGACAGCCAGACGTTGGCCACGCGGAAGGCGAGAGAACCCGGAGTGCGGTGGAGGCCAAGGGCGTTAAAACGGTGACCGCGGCGGCGCCCGCGTGCTGCGGCGTGAGGAGGAGGCCGCACGCGGCCTTGGAGGATGGAACCTGCAGCGTGTGGTGAGGAATTCGCAGGCGGGGCCCGCGGTGGACACGGCGGAGGCTGAGAAACGGGAGGGAGAGGAACTCGAGGGAGAGAAAAGCCGAAGTCGGCAGAGCCCGTGCGCCGAGCCGTGGCACGTGCGTGAGCAGCTGCGACTGCGGCCAGGACGGGCAGCCGGGGCGGGCACAGGCGTCCGGAGACGTAACGGCGGAGATTCTTCCAAATGTGATGGAAACGGCTCTCCACCGACAGACCCAAGGAGCCCAGTGAACCCCAAGCCCGA
This sequence comes from Pteropus vampyrus, assembly GCF_000151845.1. Classification (NCBI taxonomy): domain Eukaryota; kingdom Metazoa; phylum Chordata; class Mammalia; order Chiroptera; family Pteropodidae; genus Pteropus; species Pteropus vampyrus. The sequence continues at coordinate 906,658 of NW_011888992.1, read as the reverse complement.
GAACCGTGACGCGGAACGTACCAGGACGCGGCATAACGGGTGGTTCGGAACTGCGGCTCGAAGGAGACCCTAAACGCAGAACAGGGGTCCGGAGCGACGGGAGGGAGATGGTAACGAGGCCGTGTCCGCGAGGCCCCGGCAGAGCGCCTGCCGAAGCCACGGGCGGCCTCAGCTCCGCACGGGCCCGGCCCAGCCCGCCGCGGCACGGGGCCGGTGACGAGAGCGTAGGACGCTCGTCAGCACGGGCGACCGCCGAGGCTTCGCTTGCGATTTAAGCCTCTTTGAAAGGAAATTGGTGATTGAAACGAAAATCAGAACGCTGTGTCGTCGGGTTTCCAGCACGTGTCAGCACGAGACGCGTGGCGGCGGCAGCGGGAAGGACCCTTACGCTCCGCGTGCAGCGGCGTGACGTCCGAAACCCCGGAGCAACGGCCGAGCTGGACCCGCCGGTGCCAGGAAGGAGGTAAAAGGACGGAGGAGCACAGGGCGAGGCACACGTGACACAAAGGAGACCCCACGGCCGGGTGACGACCTGAAACCTGACCCTGTTAATCGCACTAAACTGGAACGGCCTGACCACCCGGTTAAGGGACGGAGCCTGTCGGACCGTGTGACAGCGCGAGACCCGACTCTGCTGCCCGCGGGGAAGCCGTTCCACCAGAGACGCGCTCAGACGTCAGGGACCAGCAGACGGAAAACCGGCAAAGGACCGGAAGGCTCGAACGCTGTCAACAAGTTGACCTGACAGACGATGAAACGTCCCCCCCACACCACCCCAACAGCAAGTGGAACCTTTCCTGTGCGCACCTTATTCTGGACCAAAACACAAAACGAGGCTCAATCAGTGTGAAGGGGCGTAGGGCGTGTAAGGCGTGCACTGAGCCCACGCGGAATGGACGTGGGGATCAAGGGCAGGAGGGCAGGCGGGGGGCGTCCACAAGGCAGGGAGCAGATGGGGGGAGCATGGGGTGCTGTGGGGTGTGGTCGTCACGTGGGCTCAGGGTTCCTTGTGGAGGCGGATGGAGGTGATGCTCGCACAAGGTCGTGAATGCACAAAGTGCCACTGGGTTGTACCCTTTAACGTGGTTAATTTTACGTTATATCAATTTTATCTCACCTTTTTTTAAAAAACAAAAGCTGTGGGAAAAATGCCCAACTATTTGGAAAGTAAGCGTATGTCAAAATAACGGGTTGAGACGGAGTCAAAGGGGAAGCGTTTTTGAACTGAAGGAAGAGAACAAACAGATATTGATGCGATGCTCGGGGGAAGGTGCGGCACGGTCAGCACCTGTATGAGAAAGATGACTCGGTCACCGGCCTCGGCCACCGCCTCGAGAAAGCAGAGGGCGGGCGAACTGGACCCAGAGTAACTAGGACGAGGAAATCGAAGATCGGAGTGGGAACCGGTAAAATAGGGAACGAAAATAAAAGAGAAAAACCAACGAAACCAAAAGCCGGTTCTTCGAGAAGAGAGATAAGCGGCCCCCTTCTGTCCAGACCGGGCGGGGACGGGGGATGTGCCGCCCCCATGGGTGCCGCGCCGTGCGGATGACGGGGGTGTGTCTGCGGCATGGCTTTGCGCTGATTCATTTGACAGCCTAGGGGACATGGGACAAAGTCCTTGAAGACCTGACCTGCCAAAGCTCGTTGCACAGGAAGCAGGTGGCCCGGGCAGCCCCCCTCTGCAGGAGGACTCAGGCGAAGACAAGGCCAGGCCCGGGCGGCTTTCCTGCGAACTTTTTCATTTAAGGAAGAAAAAAAATCTCAGTTCTGCACAAACGCTTCTAGATAATCTAAAAGGAGGGAATACATTCCGACTCTGTGAGGCTAGTATCTCTTTGATACCAAAACGAAGACTCAGCCATGATTCTGCGTGAACGTAGATGCCGACGTCCCAGACAGAATTTTAGCGAATGAAATCCAATCGTGTGTAAAAGGCTCATACACCAGTGCCAGTCGGAGTTGCCCAGGGGTGGTTTAACATTCAAAAGCCAGTCGGTCTGGCTCGCCATGCTTAAAAATAAATGCAGAAAACCCACGTGGTCATCTCAGCAGCCGCGGAAGAGCGCTCTATAAAACCCGGCACCTGGGCCTGAGTGTAAAGGGAGGGGCCTCTCAGCAGACTTCACAGCAGGGAACTTCCTGAACCTCGCAAAGGGCACGTGGGAAACGAGCCCGAGCTGACGTCACACTAGGCGCCAGAGTCGGAGCCGCTTCCTCAGGGCTACGACGGGGCGCGCGCCTACGCCTCACGCAGGACCGTGCCCGCCAGGTCAGCGAGGCAGACGGAAGAAGCAAAGAGCGTCCCGTCTGGAAAGACGTGCAGCTGGCTTTGCTCACAGGCAACGTGATTGTACAGAAGCCTCCGTGCAGCCCAGGAAAAGTAGCAGCGAAGCTCCGAGCGGCGACAGGCGTGTTTAGCTAGGTCGCGGCGTGTGACAGCCGTGCACGGATGTTAACTTCATATTTCCACATGCTAGGAATGATTGATCCATCACGTATTAGAAAATTTTTAACAATACCGTTTATGATGGCATAAAAATGACGTTTGACCAGAAAAAGTGAAAGCCTATACCCTGAGAACTATAAAATGTTGCTACAAAACATTAAAGAAGAGCTAAATGGGAAAATAGATCAAGTTCGTGGGTCAGAAGACTGGATGTTATTAAGATGTCACTTTTCCCCTGAACCACCTGCAATCCTTACCAAGATAACTGCAGGCTTTTTACGTAGAACTTGACAAAATCATTTTGAAATTCATGTGGGACTGCAGGACACACGACAAAGAAAAGCAAAGTCGGGGGCCCCACGCTACCTGGTTCTCGACTCATTACAAAGCTGCAGGACTCAAGATTTTAGTGTAAAGTTAGATTACTGAAACTTAGTCAAGAATCCCGAAATAGACATACAGAAATCGACGTAGACGAAGGCACAAAGGCCATTCGGTGAGGAGAGGCAGGTGTTTGACGTGACGGTGCTGGGGCCGCGGGGCGCCCAGGAAGTGGAGTGCAGGTCACGTCCCCAGCGCGGCGAGAAGCGCCTTGGCGGGCCGTGGGCTGCGCCGTCAGAGCCAGCGCCGGGACTCCTGGGGCAGACGGGGCCGCGTCTTCGCAGCCGCAGGTTCGCACAGACGTCAGAAGCACGGCCCGTGAAGAATCAATCGACCCATCACACGCTGCTCTTCAAAAGACGACGCTACTAAGGGACCGGAAAGACGAGTCGCAGCCTGGGAGAAAATGTTTGCAAATCATCAGCATGACAGAATGTACAAACAGCTCGTAGTAAGAAAGCAATCCAATAAAAAATGGGAAGAAGGGAGGCGGATGGTAAATAATTGTGTGGGAAGACGACAGACTTTGACAGACTTCTTTAGTGGATCAGGAAATGCAAATTGCCAGCATAAGGGGAGACGGCCGTGGAGCCCTGACTCCGGCTGGGCGCGGGGAGGGACAGGGCCTGCGCCCCCAGCAGGTGGGCGTGAGCCACTCCAGGTGGCTCTGGGGGAGTGTGACAGGCTGCCGCCCCCCCACGCCTCTCCTCGGAAGTAGGAGGAGGGGGAGCGCGGTCCGCAGCCTGGCGCGGACGTCGGGGGCCTTGACGCCCCAAGCTGAGTGACGAGCGACACAGCCGGGGCGCCGGGGAGCACGGCGCACGTGGCGGTGTGGGTGGACCTCGTTCCGCGGGATGACCCCGTTTATGGCGCCCCCTAGAGGGTGCAGGCTGTAGCGCCGGAAGGCGGGCGCGGTGGCCCAGGAGGGCGGACGCAGGGACATGCGGCCAGAGGCCGTCCACGGCAACTCGCCCCAACGTGTCAGTTACAGAACGTGAACTTGCCCCTGATGAGGAAGCTGGCGCATCTCAAACTCAGCCTGATGGACGTGGTCCTGGGCATGCTGCAGCTGTCCTGGCAGGAGACGCGGGAGCGGCAGCTCCGGATGGGCTCCTTGGAAAAGCTGCTGGCCCGCCACCTGCAGAGCCCCAGCGACCACAGCTCTGTCAGCCTGGTAACGCCCCGACCCGCAGACCCCTCGTCCCATCCGCGTGGCCCACGTACCCTGAGGGTCAAGGGCCGGGTTCTCCAGCTCCGAGTTCACGGCCCCCGCGGCCGGCGACCTCCACCCTTGCCGGAAAGGCCCCACGAAACCAGTCATGTCGGGGCTGTTTCCCAAGCACGTGAGTCTGCTCTGACTAGTTATTGACATAATGACATAATTGCCACATGAAAAAGTTCATCAGGTGAATTATTTTCTTTAAAAAATTAATTTGCAAAATATTTGTTTTGAGGGAAACGTACTCTGGTATTATAGACATTTCTCAGATTTCATACGTTATGAACCAAATTAATTTGCCTTAACCGTACGTGGATCGAAGATAGTCCTAAAATTGGATTTGATACAAACTCACGTGTATGTCCTTGAGCCCCAAGTCAAGGTTATATAAGCAAATGCGAGTGACCCTCCGGGCACCTCGGCCCTGGAGGCCCTGCCCCGCCCACACGGGGGTCCTCAGCCTGTGTGGATGTCGCCCCTGGGGGCGGTGGGGGCGGGTCCCGGGAATGTTAGCGGAGGCCCCGGGGGCGTTAGCGGGTGGCCCACTGCGTTTTCTGGGGTGGAGGCGGGTGACCGGAAGGCGGTTTGTGTCCCCGAAGAAGTGGTCCATGCTGCAGCGGACGCTGGCCCACACCGTGCTGGCGCAGCTGGGAGGCCTGCAGCCGCTGTGTGCACACTGCGTGCAGCTGCGCGCCCGCCTCCTGGGCCTGGCCGGGAAGGCCCTGCACCTGCTGGCCGTGCACACAGACCCCATGCGCCCCACCTTCCACTGGGAGGACAGCCTCTCGGTACGTGCTTCCTGCCTCAGTGCGTCACAGACCGTGGGTGCCTCCCGACAGCATTCAGAGCTCACCTCACATGAGAATGAGGGTGGACAGTAGGCCTCCAGGCCGCTGCTCAGGAGGGTGGTGCGGCGGGCGCCCGGGGGTGGGGAGAGACGGGGTCTCCGAGGTCGGGCCCCGGGGAGAGCCGCCCACTGCGGAGTGGACAGGGTGGGATGGCATGAGGGAGGACACCAAGCCCGCCGGGTCCCAGCCCCCGACGTGCAGTCCAGCAGGTCTCGGCTCCTGCTGTCTCCCCCACCCCAGGAGTCTGGGGTGTGCCTGAGCCCAGGTGCTAAAACCCTGATGCACCCCCCCAGCCCAGCCCAGCCCCCCACATGCAGTCCAGGGAAGCCGGGCCGAGGCCCCCATCCCGCAGCCGTGTGGCACACACAGCCCCACCCTTCTGCATGCCCGACAGGGCTGCCTGGGGGACCTGGGTGTCCCGTGGGCGCGCCCTGCCCCTCAGAAGGAGCTGGTGACAGCCACTGCCCCTGCATGTCACCACTCTCATCATGCAGATGGCCCTCGCTCCACCTGGAAGACCCCTACCCCAAGCAGATGGCCCCACACCACCATGCGAGGTGGGGCTGGTGCCCAGTGGGCTCTCTGTCCCGGGTCCCCAAGACCTAGGACTAGACACCCATTTGGATAAATCTATGGAGTTTGGCCCCTCGTTCTGCCTGCACAGGTGGCTCCAAGACGGAGGTGGCGCAGAGACACTGTCTCAGCACCCCTCCTGTCCGAGCCGGGCCCCTGTCCGCAGGATGCACTGACAGCGACCCCCTGGGAGGGCTGTCAGAAACACGCACATGAAGTCCCACGCGGCAAGAAGTGCGCCCACCAGACCCCTCCTCCTGCCCGCCTCCACTGCGACCCACGCACCCTGCGCTCCCCCTCAGTCCTGGGCCTGCTGCACCCAGGCCGGCTCCCTTGGCGCCCCTGAGCACCCCGCCAAGCGGCACAGGTCCCACAGGGGTCAGCTGGTGCACTTGTCCCCAGCCCCGGGCAGATGGGCACCGGCTTCACTCGGTCCTGGCCACACGGTGCCGCTCGGTGCCAATGCCCAGGGAGCGTGGTTTTCAGGGCTGAGGGGAGTGAGCACAGCGTGTGGGGGACCCCGCATGTGGCTGGGCATTGACCGGCCTGACAGGTGCGCTGACGCGTGCGGCTGACCTGTGCCCTAGGGGGGGACCGAGCCCAGCAGCCTCAATGTGGAGGTAGCCCGGGATGACGGCGACAGCGAGCAGCGTCTCGGTGGCCTGCCGGCCCACGGGGCAGCCCCTGGGGGGGACAACAGGAGAGGCTCC
>NW_011888992.1:896183-899729 GCF_000151845.1 Pteropus vampyrus | reverse complement strand
CGGCAGCTCGCAGCTGGCCGCCCTGCTGCAGCTGGAGCACAGGCTGCGCCAGCAGACGCAGACCTCCACCAGCCTGTTTGCCAGCGCGGAGCAGAGGCTGGCTGCCATTTCCAAGGTGACCGAGGCGGGGACACTTGGCAGGCGCGCTGCGCTGTTACAGCCGGAGAGGCTGAGGCCCGGTCCCTCCCAGTCCTGGCTCTGCCCCTTGCTGGCCTCTTCGAGAGTCCACTGCCAGCTCCTTGGTGGCCGTGGGGACGGAGGGCTCACAGGGTAACGCCAGGGCCTGGGCGCTGTGAGGGTGCTGTGCGTCCTTCAGCCCTGCCTTCCGGGGGGGCGCTTCACCCTGCGGGCGCCCGAGCACCACCATGAGCGGGGAACGCCCAGTAACCCGGGTGGTGCTGACAGTGGTGTCCTGCCTCTCCCGGGCCGTGGATGATAGGGCGCCGTCCATCCGTGAACCAGGCGTGGTCTGGGCGGGGGGAGCATCTGAAGGGTCAGTGCAGACAGCAGTAGATCTAGGATTTCGGGGCAGGAGTGTGTGAAGGTGGCAGATTGTGGGGGTCCGGAAGAGGCGTAGCTGGGTCGATGGGGGAGCGGACCGAGCACAGGGGTCTGCTCAGGAGGAAGGGCTGCTGGGGAGGAAATGTGGGCCTCGTCACTGAGGCTGTAAAGCTGGGTGCGGAGTGCAGGCCCGGAGCACCCGGCCATGGGTGCTCTTTCTGGTGTCCATTACAAGGGCGGCGGCAGCTACAGCTCGGAGATGGGCCAGCCCCGGGCCGCAGTATCCAGGGCCTGGGGAAATAGGCAACAGCCTTGAGGTCGGTTGGCTTTTGGCCCGAAGCTCTGGGCTGTGGTATATTTCACCTGCGTGTGGACGGATGCGGGGGCTGAAGTCACAGCCTTCCTGAGAGTCGGGACACATCGTCGGAGGAGTTTCCCGATCTGAAGGCTCATGCTCTGGACCCCGAGGGGCTTCGCAGAGGGTTCGGCTGCGAGGCCACGCGTCCCGGATGCAGTGCGCGTGTCTGCCTTGGCCGAGAGGCTCTGTGACCCCGCCTGCTGTGTGGCGGGGCCGAAGAGGCAGTGAATCCTTTGCGCTGTGCGGCGACAGCTCCCTGGCCCTGAGAGAGAAGAAAGCCGAGCTGTGGGACGGGCCTGGCCAAGTTGGACCTCGGAGGAGACGCCCAGTGTCCCTTTCTGCCCAAGTGATGGACTGAGGCGTTTGTCAGACGTGCTAGTTGGGACCGCAGAGAAGTCGGTAATCAGCACGCCGGGAGGTAGCGACAGAGCAGCGGGTGTCCGGGTGGGCGGGGCCTGTCCCGGAGCCCGGGGAATGTGTCCGGGCCAGGCCGCGTGAAGGCGAAGCTGTCGAGCGTACGCAGAGAAGACGGGCAAGGAAAGACCCTTGAGATGGACGACCGCGAAGGCCGGAGCGTCGGCCGGAACGTGCTGGGCAGGGCGCGGGGCGTGGGAAGGACGGGGCGGGGGGCGACCACAGCCTCGCTTAACGATCCGAGATCTTGAGCCAACTGACCCGCCTCTTGTCTGGAAGGGTGGCACGTGGCAGGGAGAACTGGGGGCCTCAGGACCGTGGCGAGATCGAGTCTGGCCTGAGGACGGCTTCTCGCCCAAGTGGGCACCGAGCCGGCAAGCGGAGCAGGGGGGACCCTCCGTCCGAGCGGTGGTGGGCGGGAGGGGCTGCGCCTCCCAGGAGTGTTTGTGTCCCAGAACTCGGGGGAGGCCCGGCCTGAGCCTCTGTGTGGTGCAGACGTGGGGGCGGAAGGCTTGGGGGCGTCCCCAGAGGACCTCTGAGGGAGACAGATGGGGTCAGATGAGCCCCCAGTGCAGCTGTGACCCCGTCCGGGGCAGTCGGGAAGGACGACGGTGCCCCTCTGTCCTCTGCTCGGCCAGGCGGTGTCAAGTCTCCCCACTGGCCCTGGCAGCGGACGCTGCTCGGCGTTTGCTTCTGAGCCGCCAGCTCACTGGGGGGCTGCCGTGCAGAGGGGGCAGGCGCCGGGACCCTGGCGCCCCGGCCTGGGGAAGGGGAGGGAGCGCGGCTGCCCACAGCGCCGTGAGGTCGCAGGCTCAGGAGGGCGCGGGTGTGCGCCGGGCCCGCGTGGGGGTGTGCGCTGTGCACGCGGACGGCCTTCTGCTGTTGCGGTTCCGGGCGCACGTGCACTTCGGGTCACGCGAGTCAGGGTTCTGACGGGAGCTGTTCGGGCGAAGCCCGCGTGCATCTGCTGCCCCCTTGTGGTGGCCGCGAGTCCTGCGGGGAACCCTCCCCCCAGCCTGGGCCGAGGCGCCCAGACCCCGCCCACCACCCCCGCACAGACCCTCTGCCTGGGCATCTCCCCAAGCGGGGGACTCAGCCAGCGGCCCACTCCTGCACCCCGCGTGCGTCCATCGTCCCGTTTGTCATGCAGGCTTGGCAAAACCTCCAGGTCACAGAGCAACACTTTAACCTCCTGGGCGAGGTCCCTCCCAGCTGCCGGATCCTCTTCCTGCATCACTCGCCAGACAGGTGAGGCCTTCTCACTCGATTCCACGCCTGTCCCCACCCCACAGCATGGGGCGGCCGCCCTCAGGCCGGGAGAGCACGCTGTGTCAACAGGGGCTGGCGCAGTACCCCACCCCAGGCTGGCCTGTGCGCCTCCTGCAGGCCACCACTCACACGGGGCAGAGCCGTCTTCCTTGCTGGAGGGGAGGTGGCCTGTCCAGTGCCCAGCAGAGGCCGAGGGCAGTTTGCCACGGACGACTGGCCAGACGGGCCGGCTGCAGCTGTCCTGCCTCGGGGAGGCGTCGGTGGGGGGCAGTGGCCCCCGGAGCCAGACTGTGACCTCGTACTGCATCCCGCCCACAGGACCCACCTGTACGGCGCCGCCTACGAGAGACCCAGGCCCATCGCCGCGGCCAAAGGCAGGGTGCTGCAAGTGGGGGGTGCGTCCTGCGGGGCAGGTGCTCCACGAGCACCATCCTGGGGCTGGGCACCCGTCCCGGCAACCACGGCCCGAGCCCTCCGCCCCACTCCCCGCTCCCCATCGGCAGCTCTCCCGGGCGGGGAGTCGATGTGGGAATGGTGCCCCTGGCCGCGTGCAGCTCAGAGTCAGGGACACCTGCAGCCCAGCCATGGTCGTGCCTTCACGCTGCTGCCCCAGGAACCGTGACATGGGGAGGAACCGACTGCCTTCTCCCCCCGGCGTGTCGTCTCCAGCGCGCACCCCACTTTCTCCCTCAGTCCTCAGGCCTTTAATTCCACCTGCACTTTGTTTGACACTCAGGGCGGCTCTGGCAGTGGTGGGGACACCTGCTTGGGCCACCTCCATGCACCCTGAGCACGAGTACCCCTTCTGAACATGGTTCTGAGTGGCCGTGAGCCCTGTCTGCGGCCAGGAGCAGGGCCTCGGGGCAGCCGCCTGGGTCCCTGAGGACGGGCCAGCCATCCCCGTGGCCCCCGCGCAGGCCGCTGTCTGGCCCGTCCCCTGTCCGGTGGCGCAGGCCAGGCTCCAGGGGTTGTCTGTGGGGTCCGGGCTGGACTCCCCGGCACGC
>NW_011888992.1:891913-895504 GCF_000151845.1 Pteropus vampyrus | reverse complement strand
CCCAGGCCCATCGCCGCGGCCAAAGGCAGGGTGCTGCAAGTGGGGGGTGCGTCCTGCGGGGCAGGTGCTCCACGAGCACCATCCTGGGGCTGGGCGCCCCGTCCCGGCAACCACGGCCCGAGCCCTCCGCCCCACTCCCCGCTCCCCATCAGCAGCTCTCCCGGGCAGGGAGTCGATGCGGGAATGGTGCCCCTGGCCCCATGCAGCTCAGAGTCAGGGACACCTGCAGCCCAGCCATGGTCGTGCCTTCACGCCGCTGCCCCAGGAACCGTGACATGGGGAGGAACCGACTGCCTTCTCCCCCCGGCGTGTCGTCTCCAGCGCGCACCCCACTTCCTCCCTCAGTCCTCAGGCCCTTAATTCCACCTGCACTTTGTTTGACACTCAGGGCGGCTCTGGCAGTGGTGGGGACACCTGCTTGGGCCACCTCCATGCACCCTGAGCACGAGCACCCCTTCTGAACGTGGTTCTGAGTGGCCGTGAGCCCTGTCCGCGGCCAGGAGCAGGGCCTCGGGGCAGCCGCCTGGGTCCCTGAGGACGGGCCAGCCATCCCCGTGGCCCCCGTGCAGGCCGCTGTCTGGCCCGTCCCCTGTCCGGTGGCGCAGGCCAGGCTCCAGGGGTTGTCTGTGGGGTCCGGGCTGGACTCCCCGGCACGCGGCCCTGGGCAGGCAGGCAGGGCCCCCGTCAGCAGCTCTTTGCCAGTTTGCTCACTCGTAAAGTCCCAGTGCTCACGTGGGGAGGGCGGGCGTGCTGGGCCGTGTGCAGCACGCGTGGTCTGTCTCCGCAGGCTCCTGCAGGGTGGCGCGGGTGGCCGTGAGCCCAGCTGCCTTTTCCTCCCTGTTAGCCGGCGCCCAGCAGTGCCGGGAGCAGATGCAGGCCGAGGTGTACAGTGAGGACGCGGCTTTGAGCTCAGGCCTGGTGAGGCCCCAGGCCCCAAGCCCAGCTGTCGGGCACTGGGACCCCAGCCCAGCTACTGTAAGGCTTGGGGGGGGTGCTGGGCGGGGACCGCCCCCAGTGGGTGAGGGGCACTGGCCATCGGGACCCAGGCCTGTGGGACACCCGGTCAGCCTCCTTGCTGGGTGGGGCCAAGTTTTCTTTGGATCCCTGATTTGGGCCTGACGCAGACGTGGGCTGGGGGTGCCGGGGGCTCTCAGAGGAGCAGGCGGGAGAAGCCGCCTGTGCTGCCGAGCTGGCCCCGGCCGCCAGGTCGTGTCCAGCCCTGCGGGGTTGCGCCCCCTCTGCTCTGACCGGGGGCCTCTCCGAGCCGCCAGACAAGCTCTGACCACGGCGTTTGGGTTGGGACAGGGGTCGGCAGGCACACGCTTCGAGAGGGAAAGACCGTCCGCACAGACACTCGGCGACGTCATGCAGGACCTGGAGACCTACCTGCGGCCGCTGTCCGCCCTGCTCAGCTGCCCGGAGGCCAGGTGCCGCCCCTGCAGCGAACGCTGAGTGACTGGCGGGCGCAGAGGCGGCTCCCCTCCGGCACCGCCCACGCGTGGCAGCTCGCCCTGCCACTGTGACCCCGAGGGCCCAGTGTGCCGCCTCTCTCCGTGCTACAGCGGGGGGCACAGAGCCCCCCAGACGCCTGACCGGCCTGTCGGCCACTGGGACGAGGTCCCGGTCCTGCTTTCTCACGTCGCACCCCTCACGTCCCCTCCAGGCCCGTGTGGCAGGGAGCGGTTGGAGGGCTTGGGCCCCTCTGTCTGCACCTGGGGGGTGGCGGGCGTCAGCAGGTGGCAGTCTCTAGACGTGCCGCCCGCTCGCGCCTGTGTGCGGCCGCCCCTGGCGGGCACCCCATGGCACCCGCTGTGCGTGGACGCGGCCGAGGCGGCCCCTTCACGGTCTCTGTGCCTCCGACTTGCAGGACGCAGAGTCCCGTGGTGCTCGCCGACGTGGGCAAAGCGAAGGGCAGAGACAAGGAGCGGAAGCCGTCCCTGGCCCAGGGTGAGTGGCGGCCGCACGGAGGCCACCAGGCCCTTGTGCGGCTCAGGAAGCCCCAGGGTTTGGAGCCGCTTGGCGGGGTGCACCGAGGCGGGCTGGGAACGGGCTCCCGGCCAGGGCCTCCCCCGAGGGCGCCCCGGGTACCCAGACCACAGGTGGGCGGGAGGCCCCAGGAGGCTCTGCGCTCAGCTGCTGACCAACACCCTGGGTGGGGGGCTGGATGCAGCCCCCGCGCCACCTCTCCTGGCAGACCCGGTGGCCCCACCTGTGCGTGTGGGTGGCAGGGATGATGTGTGATCTTATGGGTCACGTCAGGCGTCACCAGCCTGAACACGCACGTCCCAGGTGACGTGAGGGCACAGTGGAAGGCCCAGTGGCTGGTCAGTGGCCCGCTGTTTTTGGAGGGGAGGATGGCACGCGCCCGTGTTAGCCAGACGCAGGGAGGACAGCCCCGCGCCCGGGTGACCTGCGGCTCCAGGGTCGTCCGTCCTTCTGGGACAGACGCCCTGCCTCAGTCGAGGAGCTTGGAAGCGTCCGGAAGACCGGCGTCCGAGCCCACGCGGGAGGCGTGCCCCGCGGCCCTGAGAGCGTGGTTTCTGGCACCTGATCTATAAGCTGCTCGCCCGCTTTTCTCTCACAAAGACCCGTTGAGCAGAGGGAAGCGGGCGGTTACTTTGTCACGGGTGCTGGGACTTGTGCGTCCTGAGCTGCCGTGCACAAGGTGCAGACACAGCAGCTGACGGCCGAGGCCCGCCCGCCGCAGGTCAGCCGGAGCTGACGGTCCTGCCGAGGGGCGTGGCTTGAGCACTGAGGCCCCTTCTGACTCGCAGACTCGGGGGGTCGGGTCGGGGAGGCCGCGGGGTGCAGCGTGCTCGCTCCTCCTCGGTGAGTGGAGGTGGGTGGCCCGCACTCGAGGGCTGGGCCTGGCGGAAGTTGCAGGTTCCAGCAGGCGGGCGGGTGACAGCCCCCGGGGCTCCGTGCTCGTGTTTCTCTGCAGGGTCCTGGCAGGGCGGCCCGGCCGCAACCCTGTCCGGTTTCCTCGGGGTGGGGTTGGGGCGCCCGCTCGTCCTTTTAGGGCACCCCAGGATCTGCTGCAGGAGCCGGCCGCCCGAGCCAGGGCAGGTCCTCCGAGCCCGGAGGCCCCTCTGAGCGGTGTCCCGCCCACAGCCGAGCCCGAGGCTACAGACGTGGTGCTGGTCGTGGACAGACACCTCCTGGAGCTGCCCCTGGAAGGCCTGGCCGTGTTCCGTGGCGAGACGACATCCTCCGTGTCACGGGAGTTCTCGCTCCAGATGCTGTGCAGCCGCCTCCACAGAGAGACAGGTGAGCCCGCGGCTGGCGCCCCGGCCCGGCCTCGGGACCGGATGCTGGGCCGTTGCACTGGGACAAGTATCAAAAGCTGCTCCTGACGGCCGTTGCGGGCCCAGGGCCCAGTCGGGGCTGCTCTAGGCCTCACGTGCTTGTGTTTGGAAGCAGGAGGCGGGCAGTGAGCAGCGGCCACACCATCGGTCAGGTGGTCACGTCGTCGGTGGTGAGCAGCGGCGAGGGAGGGGCCGGGGATGCAGGCGGCTGGCGGGCGGGCGTCCTGTGCACTGCACACCCACACGGACCCGCTGCACCTCAGTAAACGTCAGATTAAACGGGGCT
>NW_011888992.1:887171-890678 GCF_000151845.1 Pteropus vampyrus | reverse complement strand
GGGTGTTTTAAAAGCAGCAAAGGACAAAGAATGAACAGGCACCACCACAGACTCCCTGGCAGAAACGGTGCGAGTAAGCAGCGGTCAGCAACTTCATCAGAGAAAAGCGGTCAGTCAGGCACCATGGTGACGTAAAGACTGTGACACGGAGGAGCCGGGGGGCCGGCTACGCCCGAGGGGGCCGAAGACCATCCTCGGGCAGGAGGGGAAGGGGAGATGCTTGTGTGCACATGAACGCGGGACGGGGGCGCGGGTGACGTTACACTCTTGTTCTTAATGTCACCGTAAAAGACACGACAGTTAACAGGTGCGTTGTGGGCTCGTAATGTGTGTGACTGGGAAACGTGACAGTCAGTGGTGATTGAAGACCAAGGGGGCCCGGGGGGCCCGCTGCGGCGCCTCCTCTCCACTCATCCACGAGGAGGTGTGGGGGGCGCCGGGGACAGATGGGGGCGGGGGACAGTGCCCGGGGGCGGCGGGGAGCTCCGGTGCGGGCCCTCACGGCCCCCGGACGCTGCGGCACGTAGGCCGGTGCGGGCAGCGGCATCGCACGGTGCACGTTGGTCGAGCAGACGCGGCCACGGCGGGAACGTGGGGCGAGCAGAGCCGGGACGAGCCGGAAGCAGACAGCGGGGCGGGACGTAGGGCTCAGCGCAGTCACGTCCTCTGCCGGGGGAGGGCGTCCCGTTTGAAAGGTGGGGTCCACCTGTGCGGACAAAGCGCAAGACCCGAAATACAGTTCCGAAAGCAGCTCACTTCACGAGAAGGACAAGCGAAGGGTGCAGAGAACACCTTCCGGAAGCCTCTCGGCGTGCGGCCGCTTGGGCAGGTGGCCTCCGTGCCAAGTCCGCAGCGGGGTGTCCTCAGCGCCCGGAACCTTTAAGGCAGGGCCCCCAAGGACGCGACCTGGTGTGCGGGCTCCAGACCCGTGAGGGAAACAGAGGAGCAGGTGCCTCGGGCCCTGTGCAGGGCTTCGGGGCGGCCACTGGGTCACCGGTCGGAAAGGTGAATGGGCCTCACCTGCCCCTGGGCGGCAGAGGAGACGACGCCCATCAGATGCTCTCCACAGGGGTCACCGAGACGAGGACGTGGCTCGTCCTAAAGCAGAGGAACAGAGCGCCGTCAGGCAGAGTGAGCAGAAGGGTCCCTGTGTCACTGACTCCACAGCCACAGCGCGAGGGGGTCGGGGCCGTCACACGGCAGCGCTGGTTTGACCCGTCAGGCAGAGCAGACGGTGCCAGAACGAGGGGCGCGCGCAGTGGAAGGCCGCCCGTGGCCGGCGGTCCCTCCGCGACCAGCGTGCCGGACAGACCGAGGGTGGGGACGTAGACGACACGCTGTGCGCTCGGCGCGATGGCGCGTGGGACGCGGACGGGGGCAGAAATGGCCGAGACCGAGCGTGATCAGATTGGAACCCGCCCCCCGAGGTGGACCTTTCGGATCTTCACACGTTCGGAAGTTGAAAACACACTTCTGAACGTCCCGCAGCCTCGGAAGACGGGGCCGCGGAGCCGCAGAGCCGGGGCGGCGCCACAGCAGGGGCGGGCAGCTCTTGCGGCTGCAGAAGAGCGGACGGGCGGGCAGCGCGAGGGCGAGGGCCCGACTTCGGACGTTAGAGCGGGGACTCTGCAGCCCCCAGAGGAAGCGGGGGGCGGGGGGCGCGGGGCGGGGGGCAGCGGGAAGACGGAGGCGGAAGCAGGTCGGTGGAGACGCGACTCGGGGCCTGGGGAGCCCCTCAGCACCGGCGCGGGGCGAAGCGTCGCCGTCCCCCAGCCCGCCGCGGGGCGCAGAGCCCTGCGTGCTGTGCCGTGGGGGCGGAGGCCGGGGGCCAGCAGGGCCGGCCCTGGTGGGGGACGGTCAGCGGGTGTCCTGACAGCCTCTGGTCACCGACCCTTTCTCGGGCGTCGACCGTCCTCACTGCTTGTCTCGTCAGAGGAGAAAGTCACCTCACGTAAAATTCCCCGTTTCAAAGTGAACAGTTGAGTGGCACTCGCAGTGTGGGGCGCCCCCCCCGTGGGGTCCCCGGTCCCCCAGGCCCACGGCATCACCTGCTTCCTCGTCCTCAGCAGAAGGGGTCACGAAGGAGAGCAGAGGCCGAGAGCCCAGGAGGAGGGGCCCGGGCAAGAGGGGCCGCAAGGTAGGCTGGGGGTGCCGGGCGCAGGCGGGAGAGGCTGGCCCCCCGCCGGGACACGGACGTCCCCAGACCGCCACCTGTCGTGCAGGGCAGCGGACCCCGGGCCGCCTGCCCCGACTGCATCGCGGTCGACTCGGACAACTTCAAGTGTATCCTTTGCGGGCGGCGGCCACCGGGACGCGGGCCAGTGGGACCCGTTCTCCTTAACCAGGCTCAGTCGTCGTGGACCCGTACGAGGAGGCACAGGCCGCAGGTGCGGGCGCCCGGGCCCTGAGCCCCGACCCGGTCCCGGTCCTGGGGGCCCACACCCCATCCGGGGCTGGCTTTGGGACGCCGTCCTCGGAGTGCGTGGGGGGGGGCTGTGCCCGTGTCTCCGAGTCCACGGCCCTGCCCCACGCAGTCACGCGTGTGACAGCCCCTGCGGCGTCACCGTTCACTGGTCACTCGTCGTTGCAGACACGCTGACTCCCGTCTCCGTGACCCAGGGCATCCTGGACAAGTTCAAAGACTCGTTCACGGCACGCTGGGCGGGGCGCCTGGGGAGCAAGCACCTCCCGAGGTTCGGCCTGGTCCCCACCACCGTGCGCTCCACACAGGGGTCACCGCTGTCCCGCCTCCGCCTCCGCCTCGGCCCCCGTTTGTCCCTCAGGCTCCCTCCTGCCCTGGCTCCATCTGCCCTGTCAGCCCAGGGCCCACGGAGGCTCCTGGAGGCTCCTTGTCACACGCTGGGCTCCTTGGCCTTAACGGTGCTTGGACGAGGGCGTCCTTGTCCCTGTCCCCACGTTACAGATGAGGACCCGGGATCCCGGGTCCCGTAGCCAGGAGGTGGGGCCTGCCAGGGACATCACCCGTGGGTGCCCTTGGGGACCTGGGCGTGCTTGGCAGTCAGGGGCATGTCCTTCTAGCGCTTTGCAGAGCCGCAGCCCCATGAGACAAGGTTCATGCCGGCCACATGAGGCCATTATCAGGAGACGCTTGGCCCAGCACCCCGGGAAGCTGGGTATCAACTCTGGGGAGAGGCCCGTGGGCCCGGGGTGGGCGGGGTGCTGTCTCAGCAAAGGAACGCGTGGAATGTGCAGGGCGTCTTTGCCCTGACAACATGTCCTGCCAGCCCGCGGGGCCCGGGCCCAGGACGGATCGGCCTGGCTGCACCGGTCTCGGGCGTCTGCCTGTCCCCGGCTGGCCGCCCCCTGACGCATCACTCCCGCCACAGCCAGGCCGAGTGGGAGCAGCTCCTGGGCAGCTGCGAAGGCTTCTTCTTCTACGGGATGGAGAGCTTCCTGTCCCACGTGTCGGTAGAGAGTCTGGCTGCTGCCAACTTGGCAGGTGAGCCGGGTGCCTGATCCCCCTGCTTTACTCCGCCGGGACGCACA
>NW_011888992.1:885363-886331 GCF_000151845.1 Pteropus vampyrus | reverse complement strand
TCCAGCTGTCCTTGGAGGACCCCATCGAGACCGCCATCCTTCTGAGTCTGGTGGGCGTCAAGAGCATCCTGGCAAACCAGTGGCCGACAGTCCTGCAGGACAACGCGCTGCGGGCCCGCGTCCTGTGGGAAAGTGAGTGAGCGTGCTGCCCCAGGCCGCCCCAGGCCGCCCCAGGCCCTGCAGGCCTCCGCGGGAGCCCGCCGCGCTCACGCCCCTCTGAGCGGAGGCTTCTCCCCAGATCTGCTGGCAGCTGGCAAGCCGACCGGGAGAGCAGTCCGTCTCCTTCAGAAGATGCAGGCCGAGGAAATGGTCAGCCACGGTATCTGGACCCTGCCCCCCGCGCTGCGGCCGCCTGGCCCCATGGTCCCGTAGCCCTGCCGGGTCCGAGGCCCCACCTGTGCCCAGGCCACCTGCTGACCCAGACCCTCGGGCGGGCAGTGAGGCCCGGTCAGGGAACACACGCCCGTCAGCGGTCTGCACGTTTGTCTTTAAAACCGTTCAAGTCACACACGTCCCAGAAGCCCAGGTGTGCGGTCTGGGGGCGGGGACCAGCGCTGTTCCTCCCAGGGTGCACCCTGATGTCCACGTCCGGTGACAGCCACGGTGACAGCCACGGTGACAGCCCCACACACGGAGACTGGCGTGGAAACTTAGACGCAGCACTCGGTGGTGGCTTTGCCGGGGTGCTCAAGGGTGGTCCCCCATAGCTGAGGTTTATCCCAGAGAGATTAAAATCACGAAACTAAGGATTCGCAACACAAAAGGAGCTTGAAATTTAGAAAT
This sequence comes from Pteropus vampyrus, assembly GCF_000151845.1. Lineage (NCBI taxonomy): Eukaryota > Metazoa > Chordata > Mammalia > Chiroptera > Pteropodidae > Pteropus > Pteropus vampyrus. The sequence continues at coordinate 885,548 of NW_011888992.1, read as the reverse complement.
CACGTGGCCCACTGTGTGCAGGATGCAGCTCCCAACAACAAACACGTTTGAGCGAGCGAGTGAGCGAATGGATGAGTGTGTGGACGGATGAGTGTGGATGATGGACGGAGGTGAATGAGTGCGTGCGAGGGAGTGGACGGGCGTCAGCAGGTGGCTGAGGCTCCCGGGTCCCAGGACACAGGTGA
>NW_011888992.1:878673-879334 GCF_000151845.1 Pteropus vampyrus | reverse complement strand
GGACCCCTCCCGGCCCCCCACACCCCTCCCCCAGCTGTGCCCCTTCTGCCCAGGTGCCCCCTGCCTCGGGCTCCATCACACGGGACCGTGCGGGGGGTTGCCACCCTGCAGCCCCGCCCCAGCCCTGTGCTCCCCCTAGCCCTGCGCCCCCCCAGCCCTGCAGCCCCGCCCCAGCCCTGCGCCCCCCCCAGCCCTGCGCCCCCCCCCAGCACGCTGGAGCCCTCCTGGGATGGGAGACCTTGCTGCAGGGGTTCGGGCTGCACCAGGGGCCGCCCTGCAGCCTAGGGACCAGGCTCCAGGTCTCTGGAGGGGGCGTGTGGGTTCCCACGTGGGCTGTCTCCACTTAACCGCTGTAGTAAACAGCTAAATAAAGTGACGGCTGCGTGTGGTTTCTGGGGGGGTACTGTGGGGGACACTGAGGGGAGCCTGGCTGCAGCCTCCTGTGATCTGCTCAGACGCCAGCCTCCCCCTTGGAGCCCGGAGCAGGGCGCCCACTGCCACACTGAGCCCCACGTGCGGGGCTCACACCGGAGTGGGGGGGCGGGCCTCCGGGGGTTCCGGCGGCCCGTGAGGCCTTGGCAGCGGCGGTCCCTGAGGGGGGCCTGGGCCTGCCCCGAGCCCGGCACCCTCCGGCGGGTTCTCCTGCCACCGCAGGTCAGCA
>NW_011888992.1:876367-878623 GCF_000151845.1 Pteropus vampyrus | reverse complement strand
CTGTAGTAAACAGCTAAATAAAGTGACGGCTGCGTGTGGTTTCTGGGGGGGTGCTGTGGGGGACACTGCGGGGAGCCTGGCTGCAGCCTCCTGTGATCTGCTCACCCCAACTCAGACGCCAGCCTCCCCCTTGGAGCCCGGAGCGGGGCGCCCGCTGCCGCACTGAGCCCCACATGCGGGGCTCACACCGGAGTGGGGGGGCGGGCCTCCGGGGCTTCCGGCGGCCTGTGAGGCCTTGGCAGCGGCGGTCCCTGAGGGGGGCCTGGGCCTGCCCCGAGCCCGGCACCCTCCGGCGGGTTCTCCTGCCACCGCAGGTCAGCAGGGGCTTGTCCTCAGCGGGGGACGTGAAGTGTGCAGACGAGGGGGGCGGGGCCCCCAGGTGCAGCAGGAGCAGAGCAGCCTCTGCGCTGCAGGTGACGTGGGGGGAGGTGCCGGGTGACGTGGGGGAGGTGCCGATGTGAAGCAGGGCACGCCCCCAGCAGGAGGCCCAGGTTGGTGCCCTGTCCCCCCCACTCGCTGGCCCCTTGGGCCCTTGGCACATGTGTGTCCCACTCCAGACCACATGTCAATGGGTGGGACACTCACTCTCTCCAAATGCCCCTTGGCCCAATGGCTGCACTGGACTTGCCAGGCCTGCGTCCCCAGCCCAGGGCAGACCCTGGGAGGCGGCAGGGTCCTGTGGCGGGGTGGGCAGAGGAGCACAGCACCTCCGCCTGTGCTCCCGCTGTGCCCCGGGGCTGCGGGCCGGCAGGGTGGGCGAGGGCGGGCAGGACGAGCTGGCGAGCAGAGCAGGGGCGGGGACCTCGTCCCCTCCACATGGAGGGTCGTGCACGTTGACAGCACCAGGAGTCCTCGGGAGGCTCCTGCGTCCGGCCGGCCTGGCTGACCACCAGGTCCTCCACGCTGAGGTCATCCCCACGACTGGACTCCAGCCCCTCAAGAGGTGCCCGGTCCCGTCTCGCACTTTCCCACTGGCCGCCGAGCGCAGGCGAGCTGTCTGAACAGAAGTCGCGTCCCCACGCAAAGCCTCGTCCCCTGCCTGCCTCAGCTGGAGACCCCTCTGGCCTCTGAGCCCCGGGGCTGGGGCCACACGGCACCTGGCAGCCGTCCAAGGCCCAGAGGGCGCCTGGTGCCTGGCCGAGTGGCCCCTGCTCGCCATCTGGGCTGCGGGGCCCCAGCGCTGGCGTGAGGGCTGGGTTTCCCGGGCGCCGTGAGTGGGTGCGGGGGTCACGCATCGTCCGGACCGCGTGCGTTGACGGTGCCGTCCGGCTGCGGCACAGCGGCATCGCCTCCCTGCTCCTGGATGCCGGGGGACCAGGACCGAGACGCACGGCAGTCCAAACAGTAAAAGCAAGCACCCACTAAGGCGACGATGAGCTTCCGCTGCCACACGTACCAGAACAGCTGACACAGAGCAGTGGCACCACCCAAAGCGCGCGAGGCTGCAGCGAAGCCGGTTGGGGTACCAGGTGCTCGGGGAGCCCCCCGCACACCCAGGTGTTCATGCTGTGGCGACGGAAGTGTGTCACACACGTCCATGTGCACGGGTGTTCACGGCAGCTTCATTCTGTCGCAGCAGAGAACCAGCCACAGCCCGGACGCCCTGGGCGTGAGCTGCTGGGCTGTGGCTCGCCCTGGGCGCGGGATGAGCTGCCGTGGGCCTGCGGGGTCCAGGGCCTCGTGCTGAGCGAGGACGCCAGAGTCGACATGCCACGTGCTGCGCAACCTCAGTCTACAACGTTCTCGAAATGGCAACTGTGGAGGGGGACGGGACAGGATGGGGGGGCGCGAGGGAGCCGTGGGGCAACAGACCAGTTCTGCATCTTGATTGTGGCAGCGACACAAATCTGTACCTAACATCGGAGAGCTCTGTCCAGGCACAGGCACCGCGAAGGGAGCAGCCTGCGCTCCAGGGGGCGGCGCACGTCCCTTCCCAGCTCGGCACCTCGGCTGCCACCTTCGGGGGGCGGGGGGGCTGCGCGAAGGGCACGCTGTGCTGCCCGCGCTGCGAACGTGATTCAGCACTAAACGTGGTTCGAGAAGCTCGTCTTTGAGAATGAAGGGGGGGGTCCCCATTTCTCGTTTGGTTTTTTCCTTTATCCAAACGCACACACAAAGTCGTTGCAGGTTTTCCTTTCTTTTTTTTAAGCGAACTGATGACCAGGGGATAAATTTAAGTCAGAACGGCGCTGGAAATATGGGCCGCTTCTAGAAAGACGTTGGCGCCCACCCAAACAACAAGAATAAAAGCTTCTG
>NW_011888992.1:873504-876317 GCF_000151845.1 Pteropus vampyrus | reverse complement strand
GTTGACGGTGCCGTCCGGCTGCGGCACAGCGGCACCGCCTCCCTGCTCCTGGATGCCGGGGGACCAGGACCGAGACGCACGGCAGTCCAAACAGTAAAAGCAAGCACCCACTAAGGCGACGATGAGCTTCCGCTGCCACACGTACCAGAACAGCTGACACAGAGCAGTGGCACCACCCAAAGCGCGCGAGGCTGCAGCGAAGCCGGTTGGGGTACCAGGTGCTCGGGGAGCCCCCCGCACACCCAGGTGTTCATGCTGTGGCGACGGAAGTGTGTCACACACGTCCATGTGCACGGGTGTTCACGGCAGCTTCATTCTGTCGCAGCAGAGAACCAGCCACAGCCCGGACGCCCTGGGCGTGAGCTGCTGGGCTGTGGCTCGCCCTGGGCGCGGGATGAGCTGCCGTGGGCCTGCGGGGTCCAGGGCCTCGTGCTGAGCGAGGACGCCAGAGTCGACATGCCACGTGCTGCGCAACCTCAGTCTACAACGTTCTCGAAATGGCAACTGTGGAGGGGGACGGGACAGGATGGGGGGGCGCGAGGGAGCCGTGGGGCAACAGACCAGTTCTGCATCTTGATTGTGGCAGCGACACAAATCTGTACCTAACATCGGAGAGCTCTGTCCAGGCACAGGCACCGCGAAGGGAGCAGCCTGCGCTCCAGGGGGCGGCGCACGTCCCTTCCCAGCTCGGCACCTCGGCTGCCACCTTCGGGGGGCGGGGGGGCTGCGCGAAGGGCACGCTGTGCTGCCCGCGCTGCGAACGTGATTCAGCACTAAACGTGGTTCGAGAAGCTCGTCTTTGAGAATGAGGGGGGGGTCCCCATTTCTCGTTTGGTTTTTTCCTTTATCCAAACGCACACACAAAGTCGTTGCAGGTTTTCCTTTCTTTTTTTTAAGCGAACTGATGACCAGGGGATAAATTTAAGTCAGAACGGCGCTGGAAATATGGGCCGCTTCTAGAAAGACGTTGGCGCCCACCCAAACAACAAGAATAAAAGCTTCTGGAAATATTTCATCGGCGCAGGATCACATTTGTTACCCCGCGCTGTGTCTGCTCATGTGAGAAATATTAAAAGTGAGTGCTATTCCATGTATCAAAGGCTCTAAAATAACTTTCTGAATTATGTCCCAGCAACATAACAAATCACATTATCAATTAACTTCTACAACAGAAGTGGCATTCTGTAATAGATCGGAGCGTGAAAAAAATCACGTGGGTGAAATTTATGTAACCCTAAAACTGCGGAGAAGAAAGATCACTGGGGATTTATCGGCACTAATGGGGTTGGGATGTAAGCGGCAGGGTGGACAGCGCTCTGGGACGGGGTGGCCGGACCTGCAGGTTCTGAGCGGGCGCCGTGAAGGACACCGGCCCGCGATGGGTCTGGGCTGCAGGACACAGCTCCGCCAGGCGACCCGCGCCTATGGGGCGGGGGTGAGTGCCACGGGCAGTGGGCTCCGGTCCAAGCTGAGGTCTTGACGGGTCGATGACCTTCAGACACCCGGGAGCGTCATCCGGGGCACCTGGCCCAGGACCGCTGGGGCAGCTTGCCCCACGCCGGGCCCTCAACCCCGTGAGAGGGAGGCGGCTTCTCAGCCATCACCACGTCCACACCGGTCCCGGCCCCAGGCCTGCAGTGACTGTCTTGCTTGTCAATCATCTTTTTGAGAGTTCAACTTGTTTTCCTAATTTATGTCTTGAAAATAGTCATTTCCATATTTTTAAAATATATGTGCTCACAGCTCCTGGCACAAGCTCTCGGGCTCCCGGCTCCCTCCGTGGGACACGCTGCCCTCACCTGCCCTGGAGGCCGGTGGCCATGCCGGGGGGAGGGGTGGCCGTGTGGGGGCCATGCCGGGGGGAGGGGTGGCTGTGCAGGGCGGAGGCGGGGGGCGGCGGTGGCCATGCGGCAGGCCATGTGGCTCCAGCAGCTGCCCTGTCCACCTCCTGCCTGTCCACAGGCACAGCTGCAAAGGCCTCCATACTGACGGGTTAATAAAAATAAAGTGTTCGCAGACCCTCGTAGATAAACTTCTGTTAAGTTCCCTCACCCAACAGTGGTCTCTAATAGTTTCATTTTTGTATTCAATAATTAAAACTCTATTTTCAATGGCTATGAACGATTGCTTTCCTTAATGATCTTTCTAGAGGAGCCAGTAATTTTCTACCTTGTAAAAATGATTAACTGGCATCATTATCCCATATCCCTGAAATATAACCCAGCAACTTCGCGAAGGGCCATCTGCGTCCAGTTAATGCTCCTCCGCGCCGGACACCAGCACCGACCGCTTCACGCCGTGGGCGCCCGCCTCTCATTTCATTATGACGATGATGAAGACAGAAACGGCCAGTCTAATTATCCCGTTTCCAACAGTGAAATCAATTTTCAACATGTCTTCACCCTTAGAACGAGGAGTGACAAGGCTGTGGCGTGGTCCCTCGGGCGGGGCACAGGGCTCGGCCCCACGCACAGGGCCGGCCTGCGGGGGTCTGAACCTGGCGTCTGGGCGGCTTCTGCGTGGAGCGTTCCCTGGGGGGCGACCACAGGGGGCAGCAGACTCTTGGGCCTGTTACGCTGCCCTCCCAGGGTCCTGTCCCCAGGCAGTGGCCGGCTCCACCTCCTAGCATCGCTCTGGTCAGGCTACCCGTGTCTCTGCCGCCTGAGATGCCGGGACTGCCCGACTCCACCGCCTTGGGGCGGGACCAGGGCCCGGCACCAGCTCCTCTCCCCGGGAGGTGCCGCGAGTGGCCCACGTCCTCTGGATGGGACCCCCCTGCGGGTCTTGAACTCTGGCTCCGGGCACGGGGAGCC
>NW_011888992.1:872943-873454 GCF_000151845.1 Pteropus vampyrus | reverse complement strand
CTCCCGCGCGCTTCGCGCACCCCCGGCCTCCCTGAATGCCCGCCGCCCGGCGCGGCGCTGACCTGGGCCGAAGCCTCCGCCGCGCGGGTCCCCTCACCGCGAGTGCCCCAAGGGCTGGCCCGTGGCCACCACCCCAGTCGTGTCCCGGTTAACGAGCCCATCCATGGTCTGAGCCAGACGTGTCATCTGAATGGGCACGTGTGGTTTTAGTTTTAAAAATTAAGTATAAATGATGATACTACTGTAAGCGTGCCCTTGGGTGGCGGCTTTGAAAACATTAAAACTAAAAAGCTCAAGTTTTGGGTTTTATTTTATTTTATTTTTGCCACATGGCTGTACCATCCATTAAAAACAAAACCACCCCAGACATTTCGTTGGAACCACTGCCTGGTGCTCTCTTTAAGGGGGCAGTACGAAAATTTATTTTATTTCTGAGACAACTATTCTCTCAGCTCAATTAAGAGCGAAGGAACGTCCAGTTTTAAAGCGTTGAGGGGAGCTGTGCGCGCAC
>NW_011888992.1:871840-872243 GCF_000151845.1 Pteropus vampyrus | reverse complement strand
CAAGGGCTGGCCCGTGGCCACCACCCCAGTCGTGTCCCGGTTAACGAGCCCATGGTCTGAGCCAGACGTGTCATCTGAATGGGCACGTGTGGTTTTAGTTTTAAAATTTAAGTATAAATGATAATACTACTGTAAGCGTGCCCTTGGGTGGCGGCTTTGAAAACATTAAAACTAAAAAGCTCAAGTTTTGGGTTTTCTTTATTTTATTTTTTTTTTGCCACATGGCTGTACCATCGATTAAAAACAAAACCACCCCAGACATTTCGTTGGAACCACTGCCTGGTGCTCTCTTTAAGGGGGCAGTACGGAAATTTATTTTATTTCTGAGACAACTATTCTCTCAGCTCAATTAAGAGCGAAGGAACGTCCAGTTTTAAAGCGTTGAGGGGAGCTGTGCGCGCAC
>NW_011888992.1:868121-871790 GCF_000151845.1 Pteropus vampyrus | reverse complement strand
GAGATGAGGCAGTTGGTTGTGGGCAGGTGCAAATGTCCTCCAGTGATGTCCCCACTACACACTCGCTCTACCCTGGCCTCTGACCCCTGAGCGGTTGGAGAGGTTTCCAGCTGGCTCCCTGCCCCCTACTTGTCCCTTGGGGCTTCCTAGGTCCTCTATGGTGACAGACACCTGGAGTCTAGGCCTAGAAAGCTCTGGCTGCAGGGTGGGCACCCAGAGCCCTATGAGGGGGTGAGGGTGCAGCAGCCCCTCTCCTGGGAGCCAGAGGGACAGCCCCAAACAAACCAGACCTCCCCGGAGGTTCAGCTGCCGTGCGCAGCTCCTGAGTGAGCCACTGGCCCCTCCGCTGCACCCGGCCCCTGGAGTCTCTGTGCCCAGTGTGGGGCCGCATTGGGACGCACCCCGTCCACTCCGTGAGTCAAGTAAAGTGACAGGAGTGGATTGTGAGGAGCCCTCCAATGTCACCTGAATGCTTGTCCCAACCAGAGCTGTCCAAATACAAACTGTCCTCCTGTGGCCGCGGGAAGAGCTTCACGACGCTGCCACGTGCCGGCCATCTCACTCCCCTCCCCAGCCCCGCCAGACCCACCACATGGACAGGGACAGTGCACGGCCAGGCTGCGGAGGCCTCGGCAGGGGCCAGAAGCCCCTTGGACATGGCAAGGAGCGTGGAGTGCACCTTGTCCCTCACGGCAGGCAGGTCCCTACAGTAGGAGAGGCTGTTCCCACTTACAGGACCCTACTGGACAGGGCGTCGGTCTAGGGCAGACACTGCCCCCCGTGTGGCGGCGGCTGTACTGTCTTGGCCCACGTGTGCCTGGCTGCCGGGGACGGGCGGGGGCCCAGGCTCTTGTCGGAAACCTCACGGAGTCCAGTCCTCACGCACAGCCCAGAGACCCTTTAAAATGCAGCCTGGCCCTCACGATACACAGCTCTTCCCCGGACCCCCAGCCCTGGCCAGTTCTCTCCCAACCTTTGGTCTCCTGGGGAGCCAGCCACCCCCAGTCGCAGCCCATGTGAGTGACCACGTGCAGCAGCTGGCAGTCAGACCAGCTGGCAGCCCGCACGTGGTTGGCCTCCCTCCCTCCCTACTCCGCCACCAGCGTTCCATCAGGATTTGGGGACAAGTGGCCAGAAAGCTCAGGCTGGCACCACGGCAGGGTCCCCAGCCACCAGCGCAGCCATGGCCAGCTGAGGCTGTGGTGCCTGGGGCCTGTGGAGGCCACTCCCCGCTCCCAGGTGCTGGCCATGGCACAGCCTGACCCGCCCCCCAGGAAGCCTCCACACAGCGAGACACGGCCTGGCCTGCAGCCGGGAGCCCCTCTCCAAGCCTGCACCCCAGTGCCGCTCGGACCCCACCCTGGGATCACGGCAGAGGCGCGGAGCAGGCCCGACACAAATCTTTCCCTGGGCACTCAATTAGCGCGTTTGGCACGCGGTCAGACCCCAGGGACCGCGCGGGTGGGGGTGCTCATTACGCCGACTGCACAGCTGGTGCCCGCAGACCCTGGGGAATTAGCTCTGCGCGTGATTTACGGGCCTCTCCTTGTCCTTTCCTGAAGGAGACGCGATTCTCGGGGCCCAGAAGGCGTTTCTGAGGCGCAGCGTGACTGCTCCCCGCTCAGGGCCTTGGCCTCAGCCGTCCTGGCAGGGGCCGCCTCCTCCCGGGAGCCCCTTCTGGTTAGGGTAGCGGGCCGCGTCCCCTCGCCTGGCTCCCGTCTCCAGCAGGTCCCCTGAGACAGGGAGCGGTGGCCCCACTTGCTGGGAGCGTAGTAGGTGCGACAGCTCTTGCTGGGCCCAGTGAGGCTGTGGCTGCGGGAGACGGGTAGGCCCTGGTCTTCTCTCAGAAGCGGGGAAAGAACCAAACCGCAGCGCTGAGGCGGCGTCGCAGAGCGGTCAGCGGGCCGGCGGGGGCGGGGCCGGCGGTGGGGGCGGGGCCAGGGGCACGTGGGGGCGGGGCCGGGCAGTTGGGGCGGAGCCTGGGTGGGGTGAGGGTGGGGCGCAGCCCGGGCCCAAGCAGACCCACTGAGAACCTCCCCTCTGGCCGGGCGCTGCGCGCTTCCCCACGGGAGAGTCAGTCGTCTGGCCCGTCATTCTAGCTCTTCACAGCCCTGGTCCCTGGGGGCGGGTGCCTGTCTGACCGGGGACCCCACAGGACGTGGCAAAGGGAGGAGGTGCCTAGGGGACATCGGCGGGCAGGAGGCGGGGTCTGGACAGCAGAGCAGGAGGGAGCCCACCCCAGGGGTGGAGGTGGGGCCGACGTGTCGCAGGCGCGGGGCGGGCAGTGGAAGGCTCAGGCGGCCCAGACAGGCTGCCCGGACGTGGGCCAGGGGAGCCCAGGAGAGCGGGCGGCCTGAGAAGTGAAGGGGGACAGCAACGGGGGACATGCACACGTGGCACCTCGCAGTGGCCACGCAGACCTGTGGACATCTGTCCCCAACGTAGTGAACGCTCTGGAGTCCGGAGGGTCAGGTGGAGGGCCGCAGCTGCGCAGAACGCGTGCCCCTGTCGCCCCCGCGAGCTGGGAGCCCCCGTGCACAGCGCAGGCCGAGGAAAGGCCCAGCGCCCCGCGGCTCTGCCTGGAGAAGGGGTTGGCCGCAGTGACAGAAGGGACTCGGTTTGGTGGGAGGCGTGTGGCGTAATTCTGTCTGCTGTTCTGTGGGGGTTTCATTTATCAAAATAAATGCCTTTCAAAGAAATGAAGGCGCTGCCCGGGGAAGCCGGGGTGTGGGCATCCTCCTGCAGCGGGGGAGCTGGGAGCCGACCGGCCTGTCCCGGGAAGCCGGAGGGTCCGCAGGGGGTGGCCAGTGAGGGTGCCACCGAGAGTCCAGGGAGCTGTCCCTCCCTGCCATCTAGATCCACCCCGCCCCATCCTGGCCACTGTCCAGGCTGCTTCTTGCCAGGGAGGGGTGGGCCTCTGGGCCTCTGTGCCCCTGGCCACGCCCCCCTCGTCACTAGCACCTGCCAGGGGTCACAGTCTCCCAGGGCCTTCGGAACCCTCCTGGGGAAAACACTCGGCTCCTAGAGTCCCTGTGGGAGCCCTTCAGCTCAGGGAGCCTGTAGACCCTCAGGGAGCCTGGCCCCTGGAGGTGCACAGACCCCTGCCCCAACCGTTTCACCAGGCTCTGGAAAACCCTCTGAAGCCTGGGACAGAGGTGCATGTTCGTTTCTTCATCCAGCAGCATTTATTCAGCTCTTGAGGTCCCCTGAGACTGAGGTGCCTGTGGCCGGCTGCCAGTGCACCCAGCAGGTGCCCCGCATGGTGGGGTGAGGCGGGGGTGGGGGGCTGAGTGCGAGGGTCCCACTGTGACACCGATGGAGGAAGCGAGCCAGGCAGAGGTGCCAGATGGCGGTCCAGGGGCCGAAGGCCAGCGCGGCGAGGGCGCCCATGCAGGGTCGGGGTGGCAGGGACAGGTGGGGTGGGGCCTGGGGCTCGGCCTGATGCGCGCTGGCCGTCGTGTGCGGTTCAGACCCAGCTGGAGCATGGTGGCTGCTCCTGGCAACAGGGCCGGTGGTGAGGTGTCTGCAAGCAGAGGCACCAGAGAGCAGGGCGCAGGGCACTGTCTCCCTGTCCACAGCACCTGCCCAGGCCCTTTGCTGGGGACTGGGTGGGACTTGCTCTGGCTCCCCGTCCTTCAGCAACCCCAGTACCAGCTCCATCTCTGCCTC
>NW_011888992.1:856356-860286 GCF_000151845.1 Pteropus vampyrus | reverse complement strand
CTGCGCGTGGACGGGGTGGGCCGCGACCTTCTGCGCCGGGGCTACAGGCAGGGCTCCCGCGGGGTCCTCTCCTGTCGCTGGCATCTCCTCCCTGCCGTGGGATCAGCGGTTGGTTAAAGGGACACACACACCGGGAAAGCTCAGAAAAGGTGAACTCAAGGGAAGGAGTCATATTTACCACCACGTCACTGCACGACACAACACTTGTGCACATGTGCGTGAGCTTTACCTGCCCCGGGCGCCACGCGGAAGGCCAGGAACACGGGCTGCAGCGGGAGAAGAGGCGCGTCAGAGCCCGGGCGGCATGCGGGCGACACCCGCCTCGCTCCCACGGGGCCGTCTGAGGCTCGCGGGGAGCCGGTGGCCAGCGAGGGACAGGGGCGCGTTCCCCGTAGCCACTGAACCTGCTGAGTGTGGAGCGAGCCAGGCTGGGCGGCCAGAGGCAAAGCACCTCTGCGTTTTGTGAAGAGGAATTAACCACATCAAAACAAACGTGCAGCCGGATTCACTGACGGCCGAGTGTGCCCCAACAATGGGGGCAGGCACGGGGCCCGGCCTGGTCTGCTCCCCGTGTCACCAGCGGGGACCTGTGTCCTAGGACAACGTGCCCAGTGCGCTGGCCCATCGGACTTGACGGTGGGAAAGCGTGGACGTCTTTAACTTGGCCCAGGGAACACCATCTGTCCTGCTGGCGAGGACGGTGGGGCCGTCGCGCCTATGGGTTAGGCCCCTGACCACCCGCCACCACTTAGACCGCCGGGTGTGAGGACACAGACACGTCACACGCACACTCGAGAAGCGGGCTACAGAGATCATCAGCTGTAGACGGGTTGTCATCGTACAAATAGTAAAGTGCACGTTTCATTCCATGGTGACTAGTACTTCCTTCCGCCTTACTTTCTACCTACGTACCGTCCCATGTGTTGTTAGAATTAGATAAAAACAGACAGCTTGCCCTCTTCCGTGAGGCCAGCCCGCCCCGCCGCCCCCAGGCCCGGCCGGGCTACGTCACCTTGTGGTCTCCCATGCAGACGTTGGGCCCGATGTGGTCGTAGGTGACAACCTTCTCCTCGCTCTCCGACTGGGAAAAGCAAACGGAGGGAATGGTGTGAGAGGCAGGGACGGTGGGGTTTCTTCAGGGAGAGGGGACAGTTCTTGCGAGAGCCACCCACCAGCCACCCTGCCCACCTCCCTGCCCACCTCCCATGCCACTGGCCCCTAGAGGGTGTGGCCAGCCGACAGAGGGTCCCAGTAGTCCGGCCAGCACCTGGGCGCCTTGGCCCCTGGCTCTTCCAGCCACCAGGGCTCCAGCCTCTGGAAGGCTGGTGTTGAGGGACTCGGGGTGCTGGCCCCTCAAGCTCTCCTCTGGCAGGCACCCCAGCTCGCCCCGTACCAGCTGCTTGCCCAGGCCCCAGAGTCCCATTGCCCAGAGCTCAGTGAGAACAGACGCCACTGAACCCCGCACCCCACCCGCACCAGCGCACAGCGTGCGGGCCGGGCGGCCGCCCTCGTTCCCGTGCGATGGTGACGGGTCCGCTCCCGGCAGTCAGTCAGCTGCAGCCGGGCTAGAACGTCTGAGGCTGTGAAGTCGAAGCTGAATTATCTGTGATGCAGTAGGAAGCCTGAGGTCAGATGTGCTGTCCAGTGTGGTCGCCTGCCCCGTGCGTGAGCACCGCCCACCCTCACACGGCGACGCCGCGGCTGCGGAAGTGGGCACATCCATCAAGTGCGCGTGGTAATTCACGGAGGCAGCATAAAATTGCGGGTTTCCAACTGCGTGATCTCGAGATGGATAAGCCAGCAGCCGCGGGCGTGCACAGCTCGCTGAGCGCCCGTCACCATCACCGTCACCGGCGTCACCGTGCCCGCAGGCAGCGCCGCGCCCGCCGCCTTTGGCGATTCCGGGCGGGGAAGCAGACGGAACGTGACGGCCAGGAAACGGAGCGTGGCATGATGGATGAGGCTGGGCGGCTGCCCGCGCTGCTGCCTGCGTCCCACAGGGGAGGGACGCAGGGCCCGGCTCCGCCCCCGGCCCCACCAGGTCTGCGGCACCAAGCCTCGGTCCCCACACCGGACAGCCTGGGAGGCTGCCTCGCGCCTGAGCCCCGGCCGTGCAGCGTGGTGCGGGCTCGGCCGCCCTCTCTCCCCGTCCGAAGCAGTCAGGTCTCGGAACATTTGTTGTAAAACGCACGTTTTGGGGGCTTGGACGTTTTCCTGGTAGGTGATGCCTGTCTCTGCCCTGGACCCCGAGGCCCCTAGAGGTGCCCGTTCTGCCGGCAACCTGTGCTCAGCTTGCCTCACGGGCTCGGAGCCGGCAGGCGTGGGCGGGAGCAGGCCCTGCCCGCAGGCCGGGGAGGACCGTCCAAGCTCCCAGCTGCCCGCCCGGCAGGGGAGCCTCCTGCAGACCCAGAGGCCCTGCTTGGGGCCCCTCCATTCCAGGCGGGGCAGGCCTCTTCCCCAGGGCTCAGGGATGAGCAGCAAGGGCCAGAACCCCACGAAAAAGGCCAGCGGCTCCAGGGGCCTGCTGAGCGGGGTGGGGTGTGTGGGGGGCAGGGCACGGTGTGTCCACAGGGCAGCAGTGGCAGCTCTGCCCCCTGCCGGGGACCCCTCGAGCCCCAGTGGGTAGGGGCCCAGGGTCTGGCCTAGGAGCACAGACGGGACTCCCTTCAGGGAGCGACTGGACCTAGAGCTGCTGAGCTGAGCCCGGGGGTGGCCTAGGCGGGGTCACCTCTTGCCACCGCTGCCACGTGACACCCAGAGAACCATCTGCTCCAAGCGCCAAGCATCAGGCCGCTGCCCCGATGAATCGATGCACTTCGTTATTGTATTTTTTCAAGATTATATTGATTGGTTTGACAAAACCAATTCAGATATTCTTTTGAAAACACTCCTTTTGTGTTAAAAGGTGGGAATTGAAAGTCCCAGGAAAATCGAGAGGCTCCAGGAAAGCTGAGGATCCCCCACATCCCAGGCAGTTCCCTCGTGAATGTCACCCACTCGCTCTCAGCGGCCTGGGTGTGGGCCTGGCCGGCCGCGGCCTGAGTGACCGCACGCATCTGCGTGGGGCTTGCTCCCTAGGGCGTGGCCGGCCTGCGGTCTGTGAACCTGGTGGCCATCTGCACATGGTGCTCCGACATCGGGTGCTCACAGGGTCCCCGATGCCTGGCTCCACCCGCAGCTCCCTCAGCCTGAGCCCTGGACCAGACACGGCGCGGGCTCCGTCACAGGGCGAGGTGGGTGCGCCCTTGGGGTCAACAGAGAGATGGGTCCCCCGGGGCTTCGCCTCCTGGGCCTGGTGTGCTGTGTCCCTCGGCATGGCCGGTCCTAGGCGGCCTATCACTTACCCTCAGAACCAGCTCCTTGGCGGACAGGGACATGAGGACGCGGTCACACCACGCCGGGCACCGCGTGTTCATGTACTGCTGGCCCTGGCTGGCGTCTTCGCTGTACGGGTAGCTAAGGGGACAGGACACAGGTGGTCAGCGCTGCCCGCTCCAGCCCCTCCCCTGCCCCCCGCCAGGAGGGCTGTGCCCCGGGGATGGCCAGGGCCACCCAAGGAGAGGCTACATGTACAGAAGTTTCCGGAACATAAAGTCAAACTCACAAATCCTTTAAAGAAACAGGATCATCTAGCGAACTCTGGTTTTAGTTTGGGACACAATCTGAAGTACAGTGAAAACCACCCACAGCACCCTGTGGCCGCCGTTCCCGGCCCCTCACGTCCCCCCTGCCCACAGTTCCCGCCTGTTTCGGGGTCCTGGCTCCAGGCTCTGCACGGGCCGGTGGGCTCAGCCTGCACCCAACACCGCGAGCCACTCCCAGGGGCCGTGTCGGAGGGGGCTGCATGGAGGCCTTGGCAAGTGAAGCTGCCTGGGGATGCCGGGCCCTGGAGAGAGCCTCAGGGGACCTCAGAAGGTCCCCACCGCATGC
>NW_011888992.1:855827-856306 GCF_000151845.1 Pteropus vampyrus | reverse complement strand
CAGCTCCTGGAGCGAGGCGTCCCTCTTGCCTGGAGCCAGGGTCACCAGGACCCTTGGGGAGGGTAGCGCGCCCCTGGGAAACCCGCTGCTCCTGGCCTGCCCCAGAGAACCGTCCTGCGCTGCGGCCCAGGGTGGGCTCCGGGAGGCAGAGGAGGGGTCCAGAGCCCGGAGCCGCCCCGCTTCATCCCGCTTTTCCCACCCCCTCTGGCCCCGCCCCAAGACCAGAGCTCCAGCTTTGGCCACACGTGCCACTGCCTCCCATGAGCCCAGGGGGGCCCAAGTCCTGAGGGGAGGGTCCTCCCTGCGGCCGGCTCTAGGGGCGCACACACTCTGTTGTTTTCTCCGAGAAAGTGAGGCACGAGCGAGGTCGGGCGGGTCTCAGGCCGGACGGACCCAGCGCGCTGGATGTTTGGGGCCTGGTTCCGCTGGGGTCAATAGCCCGGGGGGCAGCCCCGACTGAGGAAGCGAGGAGAGAAGCC
>NW_011888992.1:855415-855777 GCF_000151845.1 Pteropus vampyrus | reverse complement strand
GGCCTAATGTGCCTCTGCGGGCAACCCCAACACGTGGCAGACAGCGCCTCCCTCTCTGCCGCTTCCTGCCTCGGCCGGGAGGCTGCGACCGGCTCTCTGGGCTGTTCTGTCAGGCGCCCGGCACCTCCCATCTCCCTGCTCTGTGGCCCTGAAACCCGTGTCACCCTGTGCCTGACCCGCCCAACGTGTGGTCAGGACTCACCCCTGGCACTTCCGCCAGACGCAGAAGTTCTGGCTCACCAAAGGGGCCCCCGCTCCTCTCGCCTGCCGGAGGGCCCCCCGCTCCTCCTGCCCGCCAGAAGGTCCCCCCACTTCCGCCAGAACCCTGGTGGTGACCCCAATGCCACACAAGGAATTTCTGC
>NW_011888992.1:854783-855365 GCF_000151845.1 Pteropus vampyrus | reverse complement strand
CGGACGGACCCAGCGCGCTGGATGTTTGGGGCCTGGTTCCGCTGGGGTCAATAGCCCGGGGGGCAGCCCCGACTGAGGAAGCGAGGAGAGAAGCCACCATGCGCGGGGCCACACCGCACACTGAGCCTGGGTCAGCCAGGTGCACGCACTGCAAGGCGGGGAGACGCCCCGTTCCTGCCCAGTGCGGCCAGTGGCTTTCCGCGCCCCTGTCCCGAGTAGGGTTTCACGGCGCCACGCCCCGCCGCTGACCGCACAAAACGAAAACAGACCCCCGAGGGTCGCGGTGTGAGAAGACGCCGGGTCCCCGCACAGAGCCACAAGCGTCGCCTTCGTCCCTGCCACAGAAACCCTGGAGGCCAGGGGTGAAATGAGAGAGTCGTTTCGGACGGAAGGCGCGAGGCTGGAGAGAGGTCGGCCTGGTGCACACCGTCCTCCGCCCACCCCGGCCACGAAACGGCTGTCCGTCGGGCGTAGGGGTCACGGCTCCAAACGGGCAGCGAGTCATAGTAATATCCGCCACTGATTAATTACTGCGTGACACCACCCAAAAGCACGAGGGCGACACAGCCCAGCATTCACTCC
>NW_011888992.1:845941-854733 GCF_000151845.1 Pteropus vampyrus | reverse complement strand
ACGTCGTCCCCACGGACACCAGCCGCGTGAGAGGCGAGAACCCGGCGCCCACAGGCTTCTCAGCTCCTCGTGGCCGTGTCTGTGAAGCAAAGGCCGCGCCCACTGGGACCGAGTCCGCCTGGTGGGCTCCCGCGGTGGGACCCACAGGTTTTCCCGTCGACAAAGGACAATGTGCTGGGTCACTCTGGGACAACACCCCCTGGCCGGGGGCAAAGGTCGGGTCAGAAGGTCCTGCGGGCTCTGAGCCGACGCCAGCTGGTCTTTGCAGGTTGTGTGGGAGTGGGCGGGTTTTTGCTACGAAGAGGCCAAAGGTGACGTGACCCGGACGCCCGCCCCCCCCCCTCCATTGGCTTCCCCGCCATGGGCCAGCGCTGTCCGGCGGCCCCGTGACTCAGGCGCTTCCTGCCGGCCCCAGAGACCCTCGCTGCGCGTGGCGGTGTGAGGTGGCTCCCCGGCCCCACTGTGCTTCGAGGGGCTTCAGACGCGGGGCAGGTGGGCGGCCACGTGTGGCCCCACGGGAGTTGGGGATGGCCCGGCTCGGTGGGGGGCAGGGCTGACCCCGCGTCTGAGAGCACCTCCACCGGCTGCACCCGGACTTCGTCTCCTCCCAGAGAACCCAGGTCTGGGCCCCCGAGGCGGCCGTGACACTCCCATCCCCCAGGGCAGAGGCTTGGTGCCACCCCCGGGTCCTGGCCTGCATGGCACACAGAAGCCACTTCTAAGTCCCTCCGTGGAGCTGCGAGCGCTGGGTGAGTCTCCGCTGTGCCACAGGCCGGGGCCTGAGCAGTTGTCACTGTCACCGCTGAGCCAACGGCTCCAGTGATGCGAAGCAGAAAGTCTGGCGGTGACCGCACCCCCCACAGCTCGGCGACCCCTCACCCCCACCTGGGACCGGGCCGGGGGCCTGGGGGGGCCTGTCCTTCGGAGCGCGTGGCTCTGCCCGCAGCAGGCATGACTGGGGCGGGCTCCCTGGGGGCCGACGCAGTGGACGTGGCGCTTGCTGTGCACGCTTATCTGAAAGCAGGGCGGGGACAACGGCCAGGCTGCCCCACGGTGCCCGCGGGTGAAGGGCCGTGTGATAACGCTAACAATCGCGCCCCTGTCCTCCAGGCCACCTCCGGCCCGTCCCCCAGCTACCTCAGGATGTGGGCAGCGGCCCCTTTGCTGTGGCCGAGGGGCTGGGAAGGCAGGTGGTGTCACGGGGACCACTGTGCTGGCCCGGCCAGCTGAGCAGGCGGGGCGGGGGGGTCGTCCCCGAGGGACGCGCAGGGTGGTGGGGTGCGGGCCTCCCTGGACCGGCCACCAGGCACGGGTCCACAGCTGCTGAAGGGTGCGGACAGAGAAGGGACACAGCCCTGTCCTCTCCTGGCACCTGTCCCCGAATCACAGCCCTGCTCAGTGACACGCACAGCGCGGCGGGGGCGCCCTGGTGAGTCACGGGGCGCGGAGCGGGCGCGTGCACACTCTGCACGGCGCGGCGGGGGCGCCCTGGTGAGTCACGGGGCGCGGAGTGGGCGCGTGCACACCCTGTTGTCACCGGAGCCGCCCGGGGCCGCGCACGCGGCAGCCTCCAGTCCTTGTTTTCAAAGTCACCAGCTGGAACCAAAAGTCCCAGAAAAAAGACACAAAACTGAAACCACAGGAGAAGAACAGGCCGAGGACGGTGGCAACGGGGGCCCGGGGCAGACGCCAACGCCCTCTGTCCCCACGGCCGGTGTTCAGGGCCCCGAGCACCTGGGCGGGCCACGTCCACGGGGCGCAAGGACCGGGCGGGTGGCGGCCTCCCTGCCCCCTGGGCACCCAGCGTGATGAGTGACGCTGACGCCCCAGCTGCGGGGTCGGGGTCCCCGGGGCTCAGTGGGACCCGAGGGCGGCACGGAGGGCGCCCGCCGCAGACCGCGCCGTGGCCACGCCTGGCGGTGAAGCCCCGAGTCTCCACGGGACATGGTTTCTGCTGGACGGACAGACCGACCGCGGCTCAGACTCAGGCACGGACGGGCGTTTCCTCCAGACGGACAACTGGCCTGGCCAAGGGCATCAGCCGGTGGTTGTCGCCGACGATGGAGGTCAAGCTTTCAGGCACAGACGAGGATTTTCGAGAACTCGTGTTCACTCCGTGAGCCCGACGGCCTCCACCGCTAACAGAGCCATGTGACACTGAGGGGCGCGCACCGACGTCTGGGGCATCAGCACAGCTCGGCGACTCGGGGTTCCCGAAGGGTCCGTGTGGAGTCGCCGGTCACGCAGCGGCCCTCCCCGGGGAAAGACGCCCGTCACGCTGTGCTCTCAGGCCCTCAGGCGTCGTCCCGCCCCAGCGGGCACAGTCCGAGAGGGACAAACGACATCCGAGAGGGCTGCCGGCCTCCTAGGCCTCACTGCCACCTGGGGCGGCCCAGGGCTGAGCGGACGCAGACGAGGTCTGGCTGTCACCACTGGCCGGACGATAAGGAAATTCTCTTAAAGGCGCAAAGTGATTTCCCGCAAGTTACTTCACGCTAGGAAACAGCTCTTTTCCGTACAAACGTTATCTGTGCTAACGTACAATAGCTTGTCGCTGTTGTTTAAAAGTGAATTAATAAACACCGTGAATCAGGGTGACTTAATAGGCGTCGTGGGTGCGCACAGCCTGTCGGGGCCCTGAGGGCAGGGGTCCTGGGGCCGACTGGGTGCCGTCTGCCTTCCAGAAGTCACCCTGAGGAGTCGGCGGGCCGCCTGGCGGTGGACGCAGCTCGTCTCTCTTGTAAGCGGGAGGCCTGGCCGCAATGACACAGCAGACGGCTGTCACCTCCGACAGACACAGGAAGGACACGCTGGTCGGCAACGAACAGGGGCCGGAGGCCGTGGGAGCAAAGGCGCAGCCAAGCCCAGGGGCCTGGCCCACTGCTCACACGGTCTGGTGTGTTGGCAAGAGGGGTGCCTGTCTCTGAGGTGGGCGGCTTCTTGGGGACTAGGAGGCCTCTGGCCACAGGGAAGGGGCTCTGAAAGGGCCGTCCTGGTGCCCCGTGGGGGGGTGGCCGGCAGCAGGGTCTGGGCATGCTGCCTGTCCGTCCCTCGCAGGGCACAGGCTCCTGCGGTCCACTCTGGGCCAACCTGCCGCGGGGGCGGGTGGGGCTCTGGCAGAGTGCTCTGCTTCTTGACTGCCACCAGGCCACCTTCGCGGGGTCCCCAGTGAATGGGCTACACGGGGCTGTTGAGAACGGAGGCGAAAGCTCTGTGAGCGTCTGAAACGGCAGCGCTTTCTCTAGCGAGGGGGGATGGCGTGACCGCGACCCATCCGCAGCACCGTCTGGCCCGTCCTCCACGGGCAGCAAACGGCTCCACTGAGGGAAACCTCCCAGGCGCTCACTGCGCCGTCCGCTCGGGAACCGTCTCCGGGGACTGTCGCCATGTGGGTGGGGGGGCCGCCCCGCCCTGTCTGGCTCCGGCAGCGGTGTGCCCGGCACAGGGGCCACGTCCCGCTCCGCGACGCTGGGGGTGGCCTGGGCCGGCCACCGGGAGTGCACGTTCCCCAGGACAGGGCCCGAGGCACACGGCCAGTCGGCACATGTGCACCCCGAGTGACCGGACGAAGCTCAGAGGCTCTGGAGTGGGGCCCAGGGAGCCGAGGCCTGGCTTCCCGACGCTCGCGTGGTCCGCGTGACGACTGAAGCCACCCGCAAGGTCATGTGTGACAGCAAGGTGGCCCGTGCCCCACGAGCTCCTCTTCACGGCCTTCTAGAAAGTGCTGGAAGCCTGGCAGGGTGGGGAGCACAAACACGTCCCGACGCTGAGGGCCACCCCGGGTGACGAGACGTCCTGACCAACGCTGAGGGCCGCCCTGGCTGACGAGACACAGCCTGATGTGGGGGGCCTGTCCTCCCAGGGCGGTGGCCCTGCCCGAGCCCAGCAGAAGTGGGGTGTGCGGGTGGGCGGCTCCTGGCACTGGTATCCACGGCCTCACTGAGGCGGGGTCTCCGTGGGGTCTCTGGGCACACCTGCTGCCTGGCCTCAGACCCCAGCGCAGGGCCCGGCCCCCGGAAACTGGTGGGTGCCCCCGGGTTGCCCTGCAGTTTCCTGCTCTGGGCCTGGCACAGAGCGATGGAATTGTGCAGCCTCTCCCGCAGGGTGGCCTGGCGCCCTGGCGAGGACAGGAAGGAGCCTGTAGGGGACAGGACACCAACCTTCCGGAAGGTTCCCACAACTCAGCCTGAGGTGCCCCCTCACACAGGACAGCCCATGTCCACGTTGCCGCCCCCCCCCATGCAGAGCCCTTGGGGCTCCCCACTCCAAGAGAGGATGTGGGGGAAAGCAGGTCATGAGTCCCCACTGTGGCAGTGATAGGCTGCCTAATGCGGGCAGCTGCGTGCCCACACCCACCCTGCCCATACCACACACACACCCACAAATCGCATTCACCCCCACCTTGACTCCTACATACCCCGCAGCCATGCACACACCTCCACGCATGTGCACACACACGCATACCACTTACTCATGTGGACGTGCACGTCCTCATGCACACACACCTCCCACACGCACATACCCCATGTTTACACCGTGCACACGCACACCCTGTGCACACACGCAAACCATGCCCGTGCAGTACACACCATGACACACACACGGGCCCATAGGCACCCACACCCTCAGAGCCACACAAGACACATGCACACACTCACACACCCACACACCTGCACGTGTATATACAACCACGCATGCATGTCCCAATTCTGTACACACACGTATGCCCCACCACGTGTGCACACTCAAAGCCATGCACACATATCCACACACACACATCCATGCACACGTGGACACTATGCACACATGCAGACCTCTGGACTGTACATACACACACACAACTGCCTACAACACACCCTGCACACACACGCTGCACCTGTGCGTGTACACGTGCACCTAATGTGCACACTCACACCCAAGTGAGACCACACAGGACACACACGAGTGAACACATGCACACAGCTCTTCGTACACACACCCGCTGTACACACGCGCACGTGAAGGGGAGACGTGCACACCCACACGCACGTCACGCCTGAGACCGCTTGTTCCACGGCAGAGTCAGAGACACACCGAGTCAGCGCTGAAAGCACAAGGCCCGCCCCGCGCCCCACGCCCCACTGCGCACCCCACGCCCCACTGTGCGCCCCCCGCCCCGCCGCTCCCCACGCCCCACTGCGCGCCCCACGCCCCACTGCGCACCCCCCGCCCCCGCTGCTCTGTGGACCCCACACGGTGACTCGGGGGTGCCGGGCGTGGTGGTCACAGCAGGGTCTTCACGATACTGGTCAGGCCAAAGCGTGGGAGGACAGCAGGTGTGACCTGGGCAGTGGGGGTGAAGGGACGGGGTGATTGAGCTCACACGCAGGGGTGATGGCCACAGCAGGTGTGGCACCACAGGCTACTGTGTGGCTCGGTTGAGTCTGGCCTCTAATGTGAAAGCCGGTGGCTCAGTGTGGGACACTTAGACCCTCCTCCTCTCCACGTGATCATCTCGGAAAGCTTCGGACACGATTTCCAAAGTGAAGCGAAAACGTCTGCAAACTAAACTGACCGCCGACTGGAGCCCGCCGGCCACCGCCCCTGCTCCTGGGCGCCTGCAGCCCTGACAGCTCGGCCATGAGGGGCCACGAGTCAGGCAGGCCCCGGGGCCAGGACACTCCCTGCCTTAAGGGCACTGTCATCTGGCAAAGTCTCTCTTGCCATGTCACATGGGACATTCACAGATTCTATGACGAGGGTGGGGACATCTCTGGGGGCCGTCCTACCACATGAACCAACGAAACCCCGTGGAGATTCATGCTGGGCAGGTCTGTCCCAAGCCCATGTTGCTGGCGGCCTCCCCAGGTGGCCTGGGAGGTGGCAGGTGACCACCAGGTCAACAGCCAGGGGCTGACGCTCCTCCCACTGGGCACCAGAGCCCTCCCCCATCTGGGCGGGTTTTAGGGGCCAAGTCAGCCGCCTGCCCAAGGTGGCCTGAGCTTCTTTCTCCAGCCACCCAGGGGCCGCCAGCCAGGGACCAAACGGCCACAGCCGTGACGGCTGACATCTAGCACGCCAGACGGCAGTGCCACGTGTGGAAGGGCAGGCTTCTCCACTGCCCCGTGTTGATGGTGGGCTTGTCCCTTGTCCCCCGGGCACTGACCACAAGGCCCTGTGGGCTCTGGCCAGGTCCTGCCTGCATCTTCTGTGTCCTTGCCTGGGTGACTGTCATGGGTACCCGGATGCCAGCATGGTGCACAGGGGTCCCCAGGGGCTGCGGCCTGGCCCGTGGAGCCTGCTTGGCTGGCTCGGTGACGCTGAGGACAATGTCTGTGAGTGCCCAGGAGGGACGTCTGAGACCTCCGCTCAAGCACCACAGAAGAAGCCTGACAAACCCCCAGGGACCCCTCAGAGCTCCCGTGTACCAGGACGTACACGTCTCACGTTTTACCATGCACGTAAGTGCTTCAGAACCGTGAGGGACACAAGCCCATCACCCTGGACGGCGCTGGCTGCTGAGGCCGCCTGCTGGTCCAGCACGGCTGGCTCGCTCTCTGGTGGGCATCCATACCTGGGCCTGCGCACTGGCCTGGTGGCCCGAGGGCTGAGGGACCCACAGTCCCTGCTTCTCTGGCCCCTGAAATCCCGCTGTTGGTCTGGGTGCTGACCCTGAGCTCAGGACTGGACCCCGAGGGGCGCGGGCCCACGAGGGCAGGTTGGCCCACGGCAGCAATGGCGGCCCTTCCAGCCTGTGCACGTCCAGCTGCTGAAATGTGGCTCGGGAAGGGAGGGGACCCCACAGAGCCCGAGGCCACGGGGCTCGAGCACGGTCCGGACACGGAGCAGACCCACGGCCTCAGGCGTGTGGCCTGGCACCGGCTCCGGGGTCCCCAGCGGGCCCAGCCCACTTCCACCGAGGGAGCTGAGCGGGGCGGTAGGGAGGAGCCGTGGGACGGGCGCTTTGTCCCCAGAATGCCCAGCACGGCCTCCTCGGTGCCTGCGCCTGCCCCCGCCCCCAAGCTGGTCGGAGGGAGCCAGCACGGCTGCTGCAGACTCTGAGATTCTAGAAACGTCTGAGGAAAACACAGCGAGAGCCCAAACGGAAACGGAACCAAACCCACTCAGACCCTCCACTGCGGCAGGCCCCGCAGTCCCAGAAAGACCCGGATCAGAGCTGCCTCTGCGGGCCCAGCTCGCGGATCTGCGGGGGCAGCACCACCCGCTGCTCGCAGGCCGGGAGGCAGCGGGGGGTCAGCACAGCCGTGCCGGCCACAGGGAGGGAACAGTTACCTGCTCGTGCAGCACGCAGTGCTCCTTACCTGGGAGGGAACGAGATGTCCAGTTCGTAGAGTCTGTCCTTAAAGACAGACAGCTCTTTGTCGAATTCTAGGAGCTGAAGGGGAGACAGAAACACGATGTCACCGGTCTGCCTCTCGGGACCCCGAGGTCCCCGGGGCACGGTGGTCTGTGCCAGGGCCCGGTGACTCCTGGGGACACGCCCTGCACTTTCGCCACCCCCCGGGGCGCTGCCCAGCCGAGTCCCGGGGGGCCTGGGAGCCCAAGGCTGCCACGGTGCTGGGACCGCACTGCCGACTAGCCATACGGGCCACCTTGCTCTGCTGGAACCTCGTAGTGCAGCAGACACGGCAGGCATGGTGTCGCTCAGCAGCGCCGTCACCCTAAGGTGGGGACCTGAGGAGGGGACATCGCCTCCGTTGTGTCCAAACTGAGAGTAGGCAGTGCTGGCCTCGCATAGGAGGCCTCACGGCCCGCAGCACATGGCGCCCGGGAGGGGAGGGAGCACCCCGGCGTCTAGCCCGGTCGTGTGCGATGAGCTGTCCACACACACACCCTCGGGCGATCATTAATCAGGCCCCCTCACGGCTGGGCGGGGCATGGCGGTGGGCAGGGGCCCCTCCGAAGCCCCACCGTGTCCTCTCTGCTCCCTGCACCTCATCCATCACCCCCGAAGCGAGCAGCCAGTAGGCTGCGCCCCGCTTCCCGCCGCTCCAGGCCAGCGGCCACGGGCGGGTCCCTGGAGGCGGTGGGAAGGAGACGGCTGAGACCCCCAGGAGCTGGCGCGGGCGTCTGGGCGTGGGGAGGGTGGACCGAAGCTCCCGCGGCTTCCACAGGCAGCTGCCCATTCTGATGTCGCAGACTCCGAGACCCCGGTCACGGGGAGCCTCACACCTCGGGCTCGGGACCGGGGGCTGGAGGCCTGGACTCCAGAGGACTCCGAGGGCCACACCAGCTGGGGAGAAATGTCGGCGGAAACTCGCTGGCTCAGGCGCACAGGGTGGGGGAGAGGGACTGGGCGGCGTGGCTCTCAGAGCACCACGCCCCCGCGTGGGGACACGCTGGCTCCCCTGCCGGAGGGCTCCGGAAAGTTCTGGCAGGCCCCTCGGCAGGCTGGGTGGAGGGGAAGCCGCCAAGGGGAGGTGTACGTGGGGTCTGCACAGTCTCGCACTCACACGGGTCTGTTTACAATTGTGTGTTTACAAGCGTGTGCACACACACTGCGGGCACGCGCACACACACACGGGCTGCAAGCGCCTACCCTATCCCGCCTTCCCCGATCAGGCACAGCCGGGCAGGCGTTGACGTGGTCAGCGGAGGGGCCACCTGTGAGGGCCCCCAGCCATCCAGCCAGGCTGCAGACAGAACCCCCCACCACCCTGCAGACGGACCCACAGGTGCCTGGGACGGTCAGGCGGAGAGACCCGTGTGCACCCTCCAGAGTCGGCGGAAACTTTAATTTCTCCCCAGTTTAACTCGGACTCTCGGAGAAGAAAGGAAACGCGCCAGACGGT
>NW_011888992.1:837612-845290 GCF_000151845.1 Pteropus vampyrus | reverse complement strand
CGAGGCGTTGGGGCGATGCTCAGTTCTTTCGCTGACACCGTGAAGGACGAACGCTCAGAACCGCCACGGCCACCTCACCCGCACACGGCACAAAGCGCAGGAACGAACCCAGAGTGTTGGCCGGAGCTGCCGCTGTCCCGGGCACTCAGACAGCCGGGACGCCCCGCCATGGGTGACAGGCCTGCCAGCAGCCCGCCCCGGAGTGACTCGGAGGACACTGCGGGGCCCCTCCTGCTCACTGCGTGCTGCTCACAACCTGTGACCTGCCAGCTTGTTCCATCACCCGAGCAGCCTGGTCCCGAGCTGCTGCCGTTCGCAGAAGCGCAGAGACCAGTTCTGGGACCCTCAGGGCTGGGCCCAGACCGAGCCCTTCAATTCTGCGTGCACAAGGCGGCCCGCTGGACCCCGCATCCCCCACACCCCGTGGCGGCTGGACCCTGTGTCCCCCACACCCCACAGCCCCTGGGAGAGCCCATGACACCATGTGTGCACACACGCACGACACACGCGTGCTCATGTCTGGTTGGTTTTACTTTTCCGACTGAGGCAAGGGGCCGTGAACCAGAGTGACCGCGAGCCCACCGGCTGCCCTCGCTCTGTGCTGCAAGTCTCACCGCCAACAGCTTATGGCTGGGGCTCCCAGGTCCCTGCGACCAGCTCTGGGGACACCATGAGGGGACTGGAGGGCGAGCAGACTGCAAGCAACGCTGCCTGTGTGCGCGTGGGCACGGGTGCCCCGGGCACATGAGTACACGTGTCTGTGGCCGATTTCCTCTGCCACCAACCGAGCACGGTTTTAATTTGGCTCCAGTGAGACCTGTGAAGTGCTCAGAACCTGCGCGGAGCAAGCTCATGCGGGCGCTGGCCACCGCGGGGCCGCCAAGGGCTGGTGAGGACTTCCTGACCAGAAAGTGCACAGACGTGCACGCGCGTGTGCACACATGCTCCCACTGGCACAGCCCTTGGCCGGAAACTCTGGGGCCTTCGCGCACGAGGCGGCTCACATTCCCAGCCCTGGGTGCGCCAGCTGTCAGCTTTGAGGGCGTCTCGCCGCTGCCCCATTCGTGAAGGGTGCGAAGTAGAGATAGCAGCAAATATCTGGTTTGGAGTGAGCTAGAATCTTCCGGCTGCTAACACGGTAGTGGAGCCGACAGGGGGGCCGCAGACCTCTGGCGTCTCAGTCCCAGCCGCTGTGCGTCCCCCCCAACCCCCGTCCAGTGCCTGTGGCCCGTCCATGCCCTGTCCCGACGCGTGCGCCTGCAGGACCCGTGCCCATGGGTTTGCCGATTTGCCCGTGAGGTGACACGGAGCTTCTCCGACACGTGTGCTCACCCCGATTCCATGTGTGCTCACTAAACCCCAGCCACGTGTCGTGTGCTGGGCGCTGTGCTGGACACGCTGCCCAAGGCCGTGGGCAGCACAGGCTGCTCTTTGCCCTCCGGGACCTTCCAGCTGCGGGGGCAGAGGTTAACTGCACGTCCGCACACAGAGGCAAACCTGTGCAGTGACAGCAGCCCGCACGCCACAGAGCTGGCTCGCGGACCCGGAGCTGCCCGTCAGACCCGGGCCTGGCTGCCCGGGGCTGACTTGTCCCTGCCGTCTGGCTCTGGCCGGTCAGCGAGACCCCCGTGAGAATCTGTCCGCACCGCATGGTCCACAAACCGACCAGGGCGGAAGCACCGCCCCGCGCCCGACTTGGTGTGAGATGTTTCTCATTAGGAATTATGTTGCATTTCTGTTGAAATGATAATTTGTATCTCTTTGAGATTTTTCACAAACATGATAACCAATTTCGCATGTATCTTAAACATTCTTCCTGATTACAAAGTGAAAAACAGCGCGGGGCGTGTGTGGACAGTGATGAAGTGTCAGGAGCTGTCCAGCTGCATGCATTCCACGGCTGCCGCAGACACCACGCTGATAAAGAAAAAGGGCCCAGAAAATCGATGCGCCCTGAGCTGGAGCAGCTGCTAAACACACAGAAAACATCTCCATCCAACGGGCTGTGCTCCGTGGAAACTCCCAGGCCGGCCGGGACAGCCAAGGAGAATTTAATCTCTCCAAATCCTCACCAGGGCACTCCATCCTGCCGCCTGACAGCCACACTTATAATTAATTATACAATTTCGATGGGAATATCGACTAAACAAAGCTATAAATCATAGAAAAAGTCAATAGGCATGGACACGTTCAATCATGTCCCGGCCAGTGATTACTACTCTTAAAACACAATGATTATTTTCAGAAGCCAGCTCGAATTAAATTTCTGTCAGGCGGGTACAAGCCCGGTGGTTGATGGAGGGTGCCATGGGTCTGGGGGCCGCGTCCGGGCGGGCACACCCGTCCTGCAGGTGGCGGCTTGTTCCAGTGGCCGCGGTGACGCATGTGTCACCGTGAAGGCGGGGTGGTCTCAGACCACTCATCTTGACCCCGGGTAGGCCAGACAACCCGTGTCCGGAGTGTGACTGACGTGCAGGCTGACCCCTCGACGTGCCGCGGGGCCTGTGCTGGGGTCCAGTGTGAGCCTACGGGGTCCTGGAGCGGCTGCCGCCACACGCGCTGCCATGGGGGCACGGCAGGGCCGTCCACGGTGTCCTCTGCCCGAGACTTCCGAATCGCCACAGTGGGCGCGTGGGAATCTGCTCCCTCCCTCAGCTGCATCTTTTCCACCTGAGAATCGAATTCCGTTCTCCTGAACATGCAAACTAACCTTCCTCAGTCAGAGAAAAACAATTTCCTAAGTAAATAAATGCAGAAACGAGGACCATTACTTCCGACAGTGACGGCGCTGGTCATTTTCCGTGGTCGTCACGCGCCCTCTGTCTAAACGCCGACTTTGGGCCCATGCACGGCCTCGCTCCCCATTCCGAGAACGGGGCCTCCTGCCCTTGGACACACTGCCACTCAAGCCCGCCTCCCCCTCGGCCGGCGGAGCCTCCTTGCTCTTTCCAGAGTGTTCTGGCCCCTCGGCTGCCCCAGCCCACCCGCCACGTCCACTGTCCTGTCCTCCTCCCAGGGTGCCTCTGCTGCTTCTCACCTGTGGCCTCACAGTCCCCAGCTGTGAGGCGACACCTGTGTGCTGGGGGCCCTCAGGCCCACCCCTGCCAGCCCCTCCCAGCTCAGACGGCCGACCGGCTGCCCAAGCACAGGACGGGACAGGACGGCCCGGCAGGTCTCTGGGCCTCGCCCCTGCGGCACAGCCTCTCGCGTCCTGTGCTCGAAACTGCCCTGGGGCATCTTCCTCTGCCCCAGTGCCCAGGCCCTGCTGGGTGTGAGCGCTGCGGGGTCACAGGCAGGTGCTGGGGAGCAGGTGGGCTCAGGGTGTTTGCCGGGCCTGGGGAGGAGGGCAGGGCTCCCGCCTCATCCTCGGCCAGCGGGCAAATTGGGCAGGTGACAAGTCCTTGGCCGGGCCCTAGGCTGGGGTGGACCGAGGGGCAGGGGCCAGAGACTCTGGGTCCAGGAGCTGCCTGGCGTGACAGGTGAGGGAGGCCTGGTGGCAGAGCCCGCGGCAAGATGCTGCTCGACTTCTGGCAGTGACCGCAGTGACCACAGTGACCGCAGGGCAGGGCCCGGCGGCCCCCAGGCGCGTGGCCGGGACTCACCGCAGTGCTGCCTTCTCGGAACACGCCCTGGTCGGGGTAGTCGAAGAGCTTCTTCTCCAGCTGCAGCATGACCTGCGGGCAACAGGGCCGTGGGCGTGGGGCGGAGCGGACACCGGCAGCTCACACATGGGCCCGTGTCCTGCGCACGTCCCCACCCGCCTGTCCCCTCCCGCGTGTCCCCGCCCCCTGCCGCGTGTCCCCGCCCCCTGCCGCGTGTCCCTGCCGCGCGTCCCCACCGCGTGCCGTCCTCACCCTCCGGTCGTTGTCCGACTCGCGGAAGATCAGCTTCACGACCTCGTTGGTGTCGGCGGCTCGGACGGTCTGCATCGTGGCCTTCGTGCAGAGCGTCTGGGGAAAGGCGGGAGGGACTCAGTTGCGGGAGGGTCCCCGCCGGCCCTCCCCTCACCCGTCTGCACTCCCCGCTGAGGGCGTCAGAGCCGGCCCTGGGGGCGGGGGTCACATCCGGGCTCATGGGCTGCAAGCTGACCCGTGAGGCCCAAAGGCAGGCCCGGCCCGGGCTAGTGTCTGGACAAGGGGTCCTGGCCCCGTCCACCTGGGCCGCCCTGGCTCTGGTTGGGCTCTGACCCAGGGAGGTTGAGGAGCGTCTACTGAGAACAGCTGAGTGCAGGAGGGGAGGGACAGCAAAGTCACAACCTGTCTCATGGTGTCTCCGCCCCATGGATGGGCTGACGGTGGCCCAGGGTACACAGAAGGTGACAAAGGGCTGGGGCAGCCTGAGGAGCAGAGAGGCCACACTGGGTTCAGGGCACCAGCCACCTGAGGGAGGGGGCAACCTGCTGGGCAGTGGGGGGACAGGGAAGAGGGTGCTCTGTCCCCGCCTGAGGGACACGCAGCACAGCCGTGGTGCTGTCAGGCTGGGGTTCATAAGATCGGGCCACCACAGACTGTCTAAAAACCAAGTTAAAAGCAGGCTAGTTTACAAAATCCTCTGTTCTTAGCCCAGTGGTAGGCGGTGGGGGGGCGTGCAGACCACACTCGGCCACCAGCCCTTCCCCCAGGAGCCTTGATGTGGCTTGGAGCACGACATAGCGATGGGCGGGGACAGGGCAGGCGGAGATGGAGGCTCCAGAGGGGCCGTCACACGCTCCAGCTCCCAGTGCTGACGGGTGGGGACGGCCGCTCTCCTGATGAGATGTCACCGCAGCCCCTTTACCACAGAGGGGCTGCTGGGTCTGACCAGGAGGCCGCCACGGGACTGCGGCTCGCATGGAAACTACGCCTCAGTGAAGCTGCTTTTTAAAAAAGGGGCTAGACGGTGCTCACTCAGAAAGAGACAGCAACAACAGAACCACCAATTCCGACTGTTTGCAAAGCCTCCCTCCCCGGAAGGGCCCGGTGCACCTTCCATGGGGTACGGTGGGGGGAAGGGCTCAGGGGTGGGCAGAAGGACAGGCCAGGGGCTCCGAGCAGAACCTGGATCGGCGCATCTCCTGCTGCAGGCCCCTCGGAGGCTGGGGATGCAGACCCCCCGGGGTTGTGGGGGGATGAGGGACGTGCACCGGCCAGCACGGGGCGGGAGCTGGCCTTGGCCCCAAACGCACTGCAGCACGGCCCCTTCGCAGCTCAGCAGGTCAGCCCCCAAAGTGGCTTTTGGACTCATGTGTCACAAATCAGTCTGGCAGCCTTCAATTGCAAGGATTAGAGCAAGCAGGGGTTCGATGCGAGGGCCACCCTGCCCCCTGCTTCCTGAGGTCAGCCCCATCCAGATGCTAATGAGCTTAAGGGGCTTAGGCAACTCCCTGAATGGGGCAGGCCATCGGCCATTGAGGCCACCCCGGGAAGCGATTCAGTGAATTCAAGGGTCTTCCTCCAAAGGCATCTGCTGGAAACTTTTTAAAAAGTTGCTTTATCTGGCCACTCCGGGTGTTCGCAGGGGACAAGCAGGGGACAAACATCAGACCCGGCACACAGGGGCTGCCCCAGCCTTGGCCCCGGTCCACCCGCCTGCTCCCTGCACAGTGGGTTCTGAAGAGGTGACGAGGCCGCCCCACAGCCCCGCGCCCCCCCGCCCCGGCCCATGGTCGCCCCGAGCCCACTCACGGGGAGACAGCAGGCCACCTCTCCACCCGCCGCCCAAGGGAGGGGCTCTCTGCTGAAAGGAGAAAAAAGGACCCAAAATGCCACTTCAGATCAGCAGCGGCAGCGGCGTGCGGGGCGCAGGGGGGACACGGAGGGTCAGCGCGCCTCCGCCTCGGCTTCCCTCTCCCGGAAAAACACGGGAAGTGGGGTGTCTGCTGCAAGCGCACTTAGAATTTAAACATTCGGGGGGACGCGTGCTGTGCGCGCAGCCCCGTGTGGACTCTGCGCTCCCCTCTCCACCGCATTCGGGGGGGGGGCCCCACGTGCCAGCCGGCAGGAGTCTCCGGGCCCCCTTCGGGCTCAGCAGCAGCCACTGGGGCCAGGCCAAGCCCGGGCCATATGCAGGCTCCAGACGCTGTTCTCAGCACAGGGAGGGGTCCGGGAGGCGCAGGGGCCCAGCGGGGGTCCGTGACACCCACCCCGGAGCCTCACCTCTGGCTGTGGGAGGGTTACCGAGGCTGGCACACGTCCTCTCTGCTAATGCCCCCGGTCACCCCGGAGGCCGACGCGTCCTGCTCTGTGCCCCTGACGCAGCCGAGGCATCTGTTATTTGTGGGGCCGGGAACCCCCTCCTGTAATGGGAGCTCGCGTACCAGGGATGGTCCTGGGCCCGGGCCCCTTGTGGCCGGTCCGCACGGCTTGCCCTCCACAAGCATTCCGAGGAGCACGCCTGAAGGGGACAGGCCCCCTGGCCCAGTGTGACAAGTGGGCAAAGCCACCTGACTGGCATCAAAAGGCCCCGGAAGACGCTGCTGCCCCTCCTGGGGACGCACGCACGTCCCTCACGGGGGTCCCGACCTTGGCCGCTGGCTGCAGCGCATCTGCCCCAAATCAGGCACGTGGCCCTGGGGGACACCGCACCCCGAGGGGTGCCTTCAGGAGCTGAGCAGCCACTGTGTCAGCATCGCCATCACTCGTCGTGGCTGCACGAAGAGGTGGGGACGAGGTTTCGCCCTGACCCGGTGATGGAAAGCCATCGGGCCAGGCGTCTGCAGACGGTTTTAGGCCCAGGGAGGGCCTGGGCCTGGGACGGTGACGACCACTGCCCCTCCTGAGCCTGCGCCGTGCGGGGAGCGGGAGGCCGGCCGTCAGGCACACGCACCACAGGCAGCCGAGACGGGGCGCGTTCTAGCACGTTTTTATCGCTAACAGATTAGACTTTCCCCATTTCTCAAGCTGAGACCTGGAGAGACTAACACGTGACACTCACTCCTGCCGGGACACCCTGGGGAATATTACGTCGCGGGGCCGCGTCCCTGTCTCTGGGGCGGCGAGGGCCCTGAGGTGGCGAGGGTGCTGCCCCCCGGCTTGCTGCAGGTGTGTCTGCGGGGCGCCCGGCTTCCCCTGCGGCCGGGCCGCTGCTGGGCAGTGGGTGGGCCTGAGGACACAGCTCGCCGCCCCTCACGCCCTCCAAGCGTGACATGCTTCCTGGCTTTCATCCCGCTGACGACTTCACGCAGAGGAACATGCAGACCCTGGCAGCATGAAATCGGACACAAAGGCCAGGGGACAAAGGGCGCGAGAGCGGCCAGGCCGGGCCCCTCCACATCACGAGCAGACCCTGCCTCCTGAGAAGCTTGTGAAGAAACGGGCCTTAAAAGCCATGTCCGCGTCCAACCCGGGAGCAGGGAGACCTCAGCGGCTGCTGCGAAGGGCTGAGGGCCCAGAGGCACGACGTCACAGGGAGGGAGCGGGGGGAGGGCCGTGTCAGCCGCGGAGGCGCAGTCTTCCTCTCCGTTCGTTGTGCATTGTCCACTGTTGGCCCAGAACAACTCGCCACAAAGACCCCTTCATGCCCTGCCCGGCCGCTCCCGCCTCCCCTGCGGCTCAGCCCACGCGGGAGCTCGGCCCACCCCTCGGGAGGGACGTGCGCGGCCTTCAGACTCCCGTCCGGCAGGTGTGCGATGCGCAGGGCGCGGCCCAGGGGCCGCTCCCCAGGCTGGCATTCTGCCCGCCCAGCTGCGGGACCTGCCCCA
>NW_011888992.1:834911-836228 GCF_000151845.1 Pteropus vampyrus | reverse complement strand
GCTGCAGCTG
This sequence comes from Pteropus vampyrus, assembly GCF_000151845.1. Lineage (NCBI taxonomy): Eukaryota > Metazoa > Chordata > Mammalia > Chiroptera > Pteropodidae > Pteropus > Pteropus vampyrus. The sequence goes on along the minus strand of NW_011888992.1, from coordinate 836,218 downwards.
CGCGACTGGGCTTTGGCTCAGCAAGGTGAGAGAAAGCCAGATGCAGCCAGCACGTCCCGTGGTCTCCGCGTGGGTGCGGCGTCGGCTGGCTCGTGGCCTTCTGGGTGGGGGCAGTGCGCGGAGGGCTGACTGGGGCTGCAGGGTTGTCTGTGGTCCGGGCAGGAGCTCACGCGGCCGAGGCCTTGCCGACTCTCATGGTGTCATGATGTCTGCAGTGACCCTCCTCCACGGCCGGCAGGGTCAGTGCTGGGACCCCAGCTGTCGTGACACTGCCCAGCGCCCCTCCTGTGGACGTGAGCCTCCTGGACGATCGCTGCTCCTACGTCAAGCTCCGAACAGCACCTGTTTCTCAGTGGCCCACCTGGCACCTGAACACATGTGTACCTGTCAGAAACCGGCGACTGGTTTTTGAAAACAGCTGCCAACTTCCAAAAACGCATCCGTCACTGTCATTGTCGGTGGCGATGGAAAGCAGGTGGGCGCGAGGCTGGGCCATGCAGAGACGGGAGTGCCTGGCACTGCTGTCACTCTCTGTCACTGCGGCCAGCTGAGCGCCCCAGCTGCCAGTTGCCACCACGCAAGGCATAAAACATACCCTCTGAGCGAGGCCGCCGGCAAAGGCTGCGTCATTAATTAGTTCCACGGAGCGGGGCCCGTTACACGGCACGATAGTTGTGTTTAATTTGTGTACACTTTAATTATGGCTTAGGCGGTGCCAAATTTGATCGCAGAATCGTCTCAGTTCTGCTCTGCAACCACATTTGTATAAATTTGCATCTGAAATGCAAAGCTGCTAGTTCCCTGGGGATGGTCTCGTCACTGTGCACCAGCACCTCCGACCAAGGTGGGTGCTCGGCAAGACTGTGGGGACCCTAATCTTCCCTCAGGGACCCTAACCCTCCCTCACTGCAGATGACGCCCGGACACCTGGGGCCTGACTGTCCCCTCCCGGGGCCACCCTGCTGCACCTGCAGGGAGCAAACTCTGCCCCTGACACGCGGACTCGGCTCACCGGCCTCTCGTGTTCTGGAGACGGAGTTAATTAACGTCCATGAATTGTGCTGACCAGGCACAGCCAGTGCCGGGGACAGGGAGGCCGAGCTGCCACTCCAGGTGGGGCTCAGCAAAGAAAACCGAATCCAAGTCCAGCTGGGGCTTCTCACCACGCAGCCCAAAACGCAACCCTGGCCTCGTTCCTCAGGAGCGAGGGGACGTGCCACCTCCAGATGAAACGACCGCACTGTGTCCCCATCCTGACACCTCCCTTGGGCCTTCTTACCACGTGCTGGGGTCAGCGATGGTGGGTC
>NW_011888992.1:830751-833591 GCF_000151845.1 Pteropus vampyrus | reverse complement strand
CGTGCCACCTCCAGATGAAACGACCGCACTGTGTCCCCATCCTGACACCTCCCTTGGGCCTTCTTACCACGTGCTGGGGTCAGCGATGGTGGGTCTAGCCCAGGGGTGCTGCTCGTCACTGCAGGGGCATCACCAGAGGCGTGACGGCAGTGCCAGAATCACGCGTATCGGGGCAAGCCTGCGGAGACCCTCACGGGGGGCGTGGATGTGGTGCTGCAGGTGACCCGGATGGTGTGTGAAGCTGGCCCCCCCACCCGCAGCCCCGAGCCCCCCAGCCCGGGGCCTGGGCCCCAGGATGCGTGGCCGGCCACGCAGGACGCGGCACCAGGGCTTGATGCTCCTGGTCGTGCCGCCGTCGTTAACACCTATTGGAAGAAGACGAACAGGAGAGTGAAGTGTGTCCGAGGTTGAGCTGCGACGGTGGGGGCTGCTGGTGCTCGCCGCCCGCCCCCTGCCCGGGGCCTGTGGTCACCGAGGTGGGACCTGTGCAGTGGCTGGGCGTCCCCAACACGTGTCCCCAGCTGTCTTCCCCAGGCCCCGAGCACTGTTCACTTAGCCCAACTCAGCCCGTAGGGAAACTCAGCACCCATTTGTTTGGTTTCCACAGAATTTCTCTTGGCCCTTTTTCTGGAGCCAGCAGATCGATTTTCCAAAGACGTGCTTCACACTCAGTGTGACAGGCAGCTAGCTAACCTGCCTAAGTTAATCGCCAACTACAGAAATCCGTTCTTTCTCAGTTAAACTTATTTTTAGATGCCTTTTTGCTGAGAAATATGTTTTCTAGCAAGTATTCACTCCACCAAGTGGTGGGAGGCACGGCACCCCACACACGGGCCCTCGGAGGCCGAAGACGGTCCCCAGTCCACGCCCAGCCAGCCAGCGTGTGGCTGCGCTCTGAAGCCGTCTCTGCAGACGTAGCGAGTGAGGGGTCTGGACACGAGCCACCCTGGGTTGAGGGTGCTCCTTCTCAGAGAACAGTGAGGACAAGTGCACGGAAGGCCACGTAACGAGGGAGGCAGGGACCGGGTGACGCGGCCACACGCCCGGGATGCCCAGGGCCACCAGCAGAAGAGGCGGGAAGGACCCTCCCCTACAGCCTGGAGGAGGAGCATGGCCCTGCCACACCGTGACTCTGGAGTTCTCGGTTTCAGAACTGGGAGAGGACAAATGTCTAGAGTTTCAGCTGCCCAGCTTGTGGTCACCGTTACCAGAGCCGGGACATCGCATGTGGTGACATCACACGCAACCCAGGAAGGTCCCTCCTACACAACCGACACCTTCAACGTCAGTTTAAGACACTTATGAAATTAATTACAATTGTCTCGAGAGGCTGCACGTGTCTGAGGCCGACAGGGAGAGATGAGGCAGCTTGCAGGTGACAAAACGGGCGTCATGGCAGAGCAGCTGGTCTGCCCGTCACGGGGTAGTGGTGCCGGAACATCGCACGCCACGCTGGGCATGAGCTCCCGCCCAGCTGTCAGTCTACAACTCTTAGGAACTGCTGGATCTTACTCCAGAAAAAGCAAGAGCTGTGGTGCCTTTCCCTGTGAATGTCCACTCCTAGGGGACCCGGTGCCGCCCGCTCCTGCAAGACCCGACGTCCACGTTCGGCGCCGCCTCTCGGCTTCCTGAGTCCGTGACGGCCCCATGCTATGCTCTCAGCTCCCTGCCCTTTGTGGAATTTTCACGAACAGCTGAAGAATGTGTAGGCAATGCCACCATGGAAAACCACCTTTAATTCCAGAGCTAAAATCTTCATCTGACCACATGGTCCTAAAAAAATTTAAATAAAAATCTTATTCCATACGTTTGCAATAAAATTGTTTCCTGTATGTTTGCTTAACTTACAGAGTAAACTGTGCAAGAATTATGTAATTAAAGTTTTTATTTGTCAACAGCCATCTAGTCACAGGTTTTAAATAATCACGTGGGTGTGAAAACCCTCCAAAAATTAATGCGTAGACCTGCAACACGTGTGTTTACTTATGGAGCAAGCATTCTGCTAAACACCATTGACTTCAGCCCCCCGGGAGGAGCCAGACAAGGGAGCCCTAGGCTGTGGGGGTGCAGTGCCACCAGCCAGAACTAAGCGTCAGCGAGCGCATCTGGTGACAGGGTGCTGTGGCTGCCGGCTCTGAGGCGCTGTTGCCTCCTGGGATCTGCTTGGTAGGGTGCATGTGGAGAGGTGCCTTGGTGGCAGTAGGTCCATGTGGACATGCCGGCCACCCTCAGTGCCTCGTACAAGTCCCTGCTTCTGTGAGTGAAGAGCCACACCCCGGGTGACAGGGCCCTCCCAGAGCCCGGGCACGGCCCCCCAACCTTCCTCTCTTTGCTCGGCCATGCGTACCTGCCACCCCAACTGCCCTGGGCAGACAGGCTGCCAGGGCTGTGGGGCCAGGACAGTGAGGGATGGAGGACAAGTGTGGGGAGGCCGCGGTGGGCCCTGCGGGGTCACGGTTGGAGGAGTTGTCTGTGGAAACTTGGCCATCGCGGGCACTGCACACAGAAAGAGCACTCTACACCCCTCCCTGCCGGGCAATTCTGATGGACGAGTGGCCGAGGACGAAGAACCTCTCATCCTCCTGGAGGAAGAGGAAGAGGAAGGCGGAGAGACCTATGAGCACGCAGGTGCCCGTCGGATGTCGGTACCGATGGCCCTGGCGCCTTCTGGGCTCTCGGTGGGCCGGGGGTTCTGGCAGCTCCTCGTGAACGGCGAACCCGACGGCCGCTCAGGCCCAGGGGTCAGAACCCGCTCTCGTTCCCGGCGATGCTGCTTTGCACACGGCCTTTGTGCTCCCGCCAAAGCGCACGGGCGGGCGCTGCTGCCGCTCGCACGGCCG
>NW_011888992.1:824738-829626 GCF_000151845.1 Pteropus vampyrus | reverse complement strand
GAGGCTCATCTGACCTTCCCCCGACGTGCAGCCTGCCTGCGGCTCCGTCCTCTGCGGTACGCGCTCTGGGTGGGGGCTGTCCGCACAGCTGACGCACTGGTCCCAAGTCCCAGCCTGAAGTGACCGTGCCCAGGGACACGAGGCCCTCCCCCAAAACGTGGCGTTAGCACATGGTGGCCTAGAATCAAAGGAGGCTGCGGCCTTCCTCCAGAGGGTCAGGACGTTGTCACACACCGGGACAGGCTGTGACCTGCCGGGTAGTGTCCCTGGCTGTGCAAAGGGTGTGGGCCCGAGGGGCCCCGACTGGGTCCCTGACGCCTGCCCGTCCGCTCTCTGGGCTCAAGCTGAGGAAAGGGAGCAGCAGAGCCGCACGGAGGCAGCAGGCACATCCGTGTGTCACACGTGCACGTGAGGCTGGCTTGGTGAGGTGCCACCAGCCTAATTAAATTAAAAAAGAGGATTTCAAAATGACATTACTCATTTCTGTCAAGCAAAGGGAGATATGGGATGATCAAAAGCCTGCTCGGTCTGTCTTTAAGAAATAATTTCCTACCGAAGACGGGAGATTAATGTCTGATGCCGTTTGTAACCGCGACTACTAATGGGAAGATAATGAATGACTCGGGGCCTGTTGGTTCTCCACGCTGCTTCTGGCACGGTTGCTGTGCACACACTGCCCAGTGTATGCCAGGCACTGGACCGAGCCCTCGTAAGGCTGGCCTGGCATCCAGCTGCCCAGGATGGGAACTGTGCTTGCCGTGTAGGTGCAGGCGGAAGGGGGTGGGGGTCATCCCCACCCACCGGTAGCCGAGAGATCAGAGGGCGGCGCGGCCCCCCTCCCCGTGGCCAGAGCTGTGGGGTCCCGGCCAGTGTCCCCTGCAGCGCACCCCCTCACGGAGAGGCCAGCCCCTGTGCCTGGGCCACTGGCTTTGCTTCCTGGTCACACAGTAGGCACTGAGCAGGCTGCACTGAGCCCGGCTCCCAACCTCTATACCACACGCTCGACGCCAGGCAGCATTTCCAGCTGCACGTGCTCCTCAAGGGGACATCACTCCAGGGCCGGAGAGGACCCCACCCGTGAGTGCTTCCCAGAGACACAGCCTCGAAGTTCCCAACGGCCGAGTGACGTGGCCGATTTACTAGATGACACGAGGTAACTACTTTGTAGACACGCGCAGTGCGGACAAAGAGCTGAGCACGGCTGCTGCCACGGACCCTCGCCGGAACCTTCGCGGCAGCACGTTATGACGTCACGGGAGCTGAGCGTAAACCGGCCGACCGACCACCGGCTGCAGACGCCCGAGACGCCCCCGTGACCCAGTAACGGCCCCCTTTCTGACAGCGAGGCATCTTTTTATTAGGCGTCTTCGCCTTAAATACGACCCGTGGGAATGACGGCATCGAACTTGCCCAGGTGCAACGGCCGCCTGCTGGGCTGTGACCGCGGGGGGCCGGGGCGCCTACCTCCACCACGGACTTGGCATCCAGTCGGAAGTTGAAGTCGCCGAAAACGAAGTAGGCCACTTTCTCGAACCGCGGGTCAACGATCCTGGGAGGACAGAAGGGGACAGTCACTGAGCGTGGGCGCCCGGGCCCCCCAGCCGGCAGCCCGCACCCCTCCCGCGCTCCCCGTGTGCACGCCCTCCATCTCCCGTGGAAGGCAGACGCGCCCCCACGCTCGGCACGGGGACGCGGCCACAGTCCCCAGACGGCGCGTGGCTCCCTCTGCCAGGTGCGTCCTCATGGGCCGGGCCAGGGCCGCGGTCAGATCACGTCTGGTGGCCACCGCAGCCTGCCCTGGGAAGCGAGGCTTGCCAGAGGGCCCAGGGAACCTTAACTGCAGAACCAGCTCCGACCGGGCTGATCCTGCTTCCAACGAGACCAGGGCCAAGGCTTAACGCCACCGGAGTGACACTGCGAATGCTCATGCCCCGGAACCACAGGACCTGCACATATGGAACGCCCCTGCCCAGGAAGACCGGTGCTGAACCCGCCCTGCCAAACCCCGGGTGGGGGACAGGCCGGAGCCCCCTGCCCCCTCGCCGCCACCCCGGCACATAAAAGGTGGTTTCTTCCTCAAAAGCCTCCTGTGTGTGGGGGGGGCCAAGTGGGCCGGTGGCCTGCACGAGCCCACAGGAACCCAGGCCCCCTCCGTCCACGCCGCCCTCAAGGTATTTGCCTCTTATCCCCACTCAGACGTGGCCGAGGTGAAAAGCAACAGCAGCCGCATTTTTAAGCTAGAAATGAACTTGCTTAAAAACTTTTCCTGCACGTTTTAAATCAATGACACCGTTTCACGAAGCTTTTGCCACTGAGAAGTGCGCCTGTGGCAAGCATCTGACAGGGTGGTAGCAGTGGCCTCCCTCGGCCGCCTCGGCCACCGGTGACCAGTGCTGCTCTAGGGGCAGGCAAAGCGCCTGGCACTCCTGACTCCAAAGAACAGCAAGCCTTGCTAACAAGTCCGTCACCACGACAGATGTGTCACCTGTACAGAAAGAAAGGAACGTCTGGGTGACCAAGCCTCCGGCCCCTGCTGTCCAGTGTGGCTCCAATGGCACACTTGCTGGTCCAGGGCTGTGGGGGCACGAGGGGGCACCCCTCAGACAGACCGCCCTGGGGTGGACGTGAAAGCTCGGTGACTTGGCAGGCAAAAGCCAGGGAAAGCGTCTACGCCAGGCGCCCGAGAAGTTCTGATGCGCGCCAAGGGACCAACATGTCCCCAGCCACCCTGTGGACGTGCCTCCTGTGGAAAGGGTGGCTGTCCTGCCTGCTCACACCTGCCTGACGGAGGGGCGAACTTGCCCCGTGCTATTTAACGGGTCCGATCGGAACGGAAAGCACGTTTTTGTTTTAATTTGCATGGTCATCTGCAAGGTGGACCATCCTTTCCGAATCCGCATTTTCTGTTTCTACTTGTTCAGAGCCTGTTTACTGTAGTTCCCTGCCTGCTCCTTTTTAAATTCCAGGAGTCTCCCTGTAATTGCGACATTAGTCCTCTGTAACACACGAGGCAGACATTCTCCTTGGCCCGTTGCTGGCCTTTTCATTTTGTTTATGACATCTCGTGTCCTGCAGAAGTTTTAATTTTCAAGCAGTCGCATGTTTCAATTCCCCACGGCGGCCTCTGCCTCCTCCAGGAGGCCGGCCCCTTCCTTCGTCGTGGGGGGCAGTTCTTCTGGTCAGCCTCCCATCCACCTGGAGGCAGTGTGTGAAGCAGAGATTCGACCGCATCCGTCCCCATGCCGACTGATCCGCACCGTTTATTAACCCTTTAACCCTCTCCCATGTTTCTATGGCACAAAACTCCCCAAATCTCGCGGGTCTTTTTGAGACCATTTCCTGATGCAGACCTCGTGTGACTTTTTATAGGGAGACCATCTCGCCAGCAACTCCTAAAAATCTCCTTGGCTATTGTATTTCTCTCGCACGTTAACTGCTCTACCATCTAGCTAATTCCACAAAAATTCTTGTTTTCCTTTTTACTTGGAATAACTCGCTAACGTACACGTTAGTTTGAAGAAAAAGGACACATTTCAATAAACCGTTACTAGTAGTGCAAATGACTAGTAATTTCACTGACTTGTTTGAAAACAAAATCTTTCTGTAGTGGAAACACCGCCAACGCATGAAGACCGCAGGGCCCTGCACAGATGCCTGCCCGACGGCTCGCTGACTGGCCGCCGTGCCCGGGGACAGCCCCGCACCCCGCCTCCCCTCCGGCCAGGCAAAGGGCTAGAACTCGGCCCCAGGGGGCTCTGCAAACAGGAAGCTTCAGCCGTCTCAGCCTCCTGATAAAAAGTAAGCCTTTTTCTGCCGTTAGAAGAAAAACTTAACTAGGGACACAGTGACGCGGCTGCTTCTGCGGGGGCGCCGGGCGGGAGCCGTCAGTGGGCGTGCGCCCTCCCTGCCCTCCTCGCCTGCTTTCCCGCTGCTCTGTGGTGGCCCCCCCGTGCCATCACTACTCGGCCTCCAGAGCCGAGGTCCCCGGGGCAGGGGCAGAGCCACCTGGCCGAGCACCCCCGGGCATTGGCCCGCCAAGGCCTGCCAGGCAAGGGCCAGTGGGGCGCTATCAGGGTCCCCGCAGGCAGAGGGGCAGTGTTCACGCCCGTCTCCCGAAGCCCTGCCAAGTCCTCACTGTTTCTGGAGCCAATGCCCCGGCCCGAGGTCTGAGCTCTGAGACACTGGGCCTGCTCGGGCCTCAAGCTGACAACCACCCTGTGCCCGGCCTCCCTGTGTCCTGAGACCGCTGAGTGACGCCCCTGGGGGTTACAGGAGGCTGGGGGCGGGGTGCCAAATCAAGGATGTCACGGCCCGGCCAAGCTCGTTTATGGGATACCGGAGTGACTTCCCGCCTGGTGCTGTCGGGGGGCACAGACTGCAGACAGCTGACACCCCCATGCGGATCAAGGACGCGAACGACCGTTTGGCTAATGAAACAGCATTCTGAGATGAAGTCCTCTTTAAAACACTAACAGATTTCACGTTTAGTATCTGGCTGAGCTCAGAGGGAAGACGCGACCTTCCCCAGCCCCGGGCTGGCCCGACCGCCTCCCGCCGCGGCCCACACACAGGGCCGGGTGCTGGGTGACAGCGACAGGCTGGCCGGGCCTGCGGTGTGGGGAAGCGACTCCATCCGCATGCCCAGGACCTTGTCACACTGTCATTAAAGGCCTCGACTTTGCCCCAGTCCGTGCCTGCTCCCTACGAAGCCCGAGCCCATTAATAACAATGGCAGCGGGGGGCGGGGGGCAGGGGGCCGTCACGGCCGAGGCAATCGCCTGAGTGCCAGGCCTGCGGCCTCGTGGCTCTCACTTTTAATTTCAATAGAGTGCCATTTGGACCAGGAGGAAAAAAGAGTTGTTTGAAAATTAATTACCTTGTCAGGAGC
>NW_011888992.1:818625-824688 GCF_000151845.1 Pteropus vampyrus | reverse complement strand
TGTTTCTGGAGCCAATGCCCCGGCCCGAGGTCTGAGCTCTGAGACACTGGGCCTGCTCGGGCCTCAAGCTGACAACCACCCTGTGCCCGGCCTCCCTGTGTCCTGAGACCGCTGAGTGACGCCCCTGGGGGTTACGGGAGGCTGGGGGCGGGGTGCCAAATCAAGGATGTCACGGCCCGGCCAAGCCCGTTTATGGGATACCGGAGTGACTTCCCGCCTGGTGCTGTCGGGGGGCACAGACTGCAGACAGCTGACACCCCCATGCGGATCAAGGACGCGAACGACCGTTTGGCTAATGAAACAGCATTCTGAGATGAAGTCCTCTTTAAAACACTAACAGATTTCACGTTTAGTATCTGGCTGAGCTCAGAGGGAAGACGCGACCTTCCCCAGCCCCGGGCTGGCCCGACCGCCTCCCGCCGCGGCCCACACACAGGGCCGGGTGCTGGGTGACAGCGACAGGCTGGCCGGGCCTGCGGTGTGGGGAAGCGACTCCATCCGCATGCCCAGGACCTTGTCACACTGTCATTAAAGGCCTCGACTTTGCCCCAGTCCGTGCCTGCTCCCTACGAAGCCCGAGCCCATTAATAACAATGGCAGCGGGGGGCGGGGGGCAGGGGGCCGTCACGGCCGAGGCAATCGCCTGAGTGCCAGGCCCGCGGCCTCGTGGCTCTCACTTTTAATTTCAATAGAGTGCCATTTGGACCAGGAGGAAAAAAGAGTTGTTTGAAAATTAATTACCTTGTCAGGAGCTATTATGATTAAAAAGTAGGCCCACATCAATATCGTGTGCCTAATTCAAAAAGGGAATTACAAGAACAGCCATAAAAATCAATTTTTTGGGCCTTGAAAACGAAGTGTCTTTCTGTTTTGACAGGTGATTTCATTATGTGACAAACCGCGGTGACACTTGCCATGTCACAGAGGCCCGCCTGGCGAGGAAGGGGCCACGGACGCGCTGATGCCGGAAGCTGCAGATTAGACGTCCGACGACAGGGACAGTGTCCCACAGGGAGTCGCAGGCTGAGTGTTCAGGGGCCGCCTCAGGCCGGCTGACGGCGTCTGCGAGCAGAGCCCGAGGGGCCACCCCTGGGCTCTGACCCCGATGGCCACGATGTCCCCGTCCCTCCACGCATCCGAGCAGCCCGGCCCTGCTGCTCTTCTGCTCCCTGACTACTGAGCACAGTGGGTTTCTGTACAGTCAGGAATCGACCAACGCCAGTTTCTGTTCCTCGGATCTGACAGAGACTCATTCTCTGTCGAACAGCTTGAAATGGCAGAAACAGCAACAACAGTAATGACTGCAACAAGGCAGAGTGGTCTAGAGTTCCCGAACATTCTCCCTCGTCTCGAAACGTCCAGCGGAATGGTGTACGATACGTTTATTTAAGCCGCTCTAAGTAAACGGACCCATTTACTGTCACCGGAGACAGATGAGCTGGTGTGCGCGCTGGCCGGGTGGGGCTGGTGGCCCCCGGGGGCACGGTCGCACCGTGCTGATGTCGGCTGGCACGCACGAGGGGGCTGCGGTGAGACAGCCTGTCCCCAACGTACTTGGGGCAGGGACGCGGGAAGACCACGAGGGAAGGTGGGAAGGGGGTCTGCAGCGCGGCCGGAACCAGCGTCAGGGTCAGCATGGGTGACCCTTTGGGGCATCGGCGAAGTCCCCACGATCGGTGCGCCCAGGGCCCTCGGCGACTGGCCCGCTGGCCGGCAGCACGGTGCACTCGTGAGTGATGCTCCGAGGTGCCAGGACACGGTCCTCCAGCCAGGCCAGCCAAGTGGCGCCCGCCATACCCACTGCCACAACCCGTGCCCAGCCATGGGGTCCTCGTCACAGGGGCACACGGTCCCTCGGCCCCTCGAGAGGCATCAGTCTGGAGAAGTCACAGGCCTGCAGCCACAGCCTCCACGGGGCACGGAGGGAGGCGGGCGGGCGAAGTTCTCGTAAGTGTCCCCACGCGAGCGGCTCTCGTCTTTGAGAGGCCACCTCCTGTCTCAGACACTCGCGGCCCGAGGCCCTGCTGCACACTGCGTTGTCTCCTCACACCCCGTGTGGCAGCCCTACCCCACGTGACCGCGCTGGGGGCCTGGGCGTCAGCGTGGTGGCCGTGCTGGGGGCCTGGGTGTCAGCGTGGGCCCCGATCTGCTGGACAGACACCAGAGTGCTCTGCGGTGCGTGCGGCCACCGTGAGAAGGTGGCCGTCTGGGAGCTGGGAGGTGGCCCGCACCCCGACCTCGGACCTCAGCCTCCAGGTCTGCGTTGCTGGGTGGAGCCTGGTGGGCTGAGACGGCCCCACGCCTGTCAGGGCTACTGGCGGTTCTGGCCGGGGCCTCGGTCCCCACCTGTGCACTGTGAAGGTCCCCAGCCCGCGTGGCTGCTCCTCCAGCAGGGAGAGCCGAGGGCCGGGTGGGCTTCAGGCCTCAGACACCCTGCCGGACCCTCTCAGTCGTGGTCCACCTTTCAACATCCAGCCCTCTGACGACCCTCCCACTGGGCACAGCTCGGGCACTCGCTGAGCGTCCGTCCACGGCTGCCACTTTCATGCTCTCCAAATAGTGGTACATTAAATAAGCCGCTTTCACACTGAGCCACCCCGTGTTCCCCAGACGGGTGGGCACGGGTGCTGGCTGGTCGGGGACGTGGCATGTACCTGGTCCCTGCAGGCACCGCTCCCCATTTGGTCCTGACCGGCAGCACCCTGAGGACACGCCCACCAACACCACACGGCTGCCCCAGCATGGGGGGAGGGAGCTGCTGCGGGGCCAGGCAGGCGGAGCTGCCTTTGGCGCTGGAGCAGGGGCGGGACCCACCACCAGGTGGGTCTCAGCATGGCGCCCTCCTCAGTGCCAGGGCACGGTCGCCAAGCTGCCGACACTGTGTGCGGCACGGACACACAGCAGGGCCAGTGCACACACGCTCGTGCATGCAGCAGCCCGGGAGCGTGCGCCGTGGTGGGCACACTCGCCCACAGAACAGGCAGCCGATGGTGTGGGGGAGGGGCAGGATGCAGGGGACAGGGCACCAGTGGTGTCTGTGCTCCAGAAGGACACAAGACGAACACGGAGAAACGTACCGTGACAGGGCTCAGCGGAGGGCACGTGGCTGTGACTGTGTTCTCTGTTTTCTGGACACTTGAATTAGTTTTTGACACAACGAAATATCAGTCGTCTGAGACCTTAGGCAGGGGCAAAGTGCTCATTTTGCTGGGGCTGCCCCTGACTCCACGTGTCCCAAACAGGCACGGTGCTACATGATGCCCCAAGAACGCAGCGGGGGGCCCCCAGGCTGAGGGGCGGTGGGCACTGGCTGGGCTCCCTCGAGCTGGGCTCCAGTTGGACGTGACAATGCCACCCAGGCCTCCAGGCTGAAGGCCCGAGGGGCCGTGCGTGCAACCTGCTTCCTCGCGGGTGGGCGGACTGGCGGGACAGGAAGCTGGCCGCGGGGAGCCGTGTGGCCAGCCGGGCAGCGCCACCCAGCCCTGCCGCCCGCGGTGAGCGGCCCGCAGGCCAGCAGCCTTTCTTCACTCACAGAGCAGCCAGGCAAGTTCTGGGAACGGCTAAGGAGACACATTCAGATGGGCCTTTGAGCGGGCTGACAGCTGACTGATGACCGCCCCGCGGTGACAAAGGGCGCTGTGGGCCTCACCGCCAGCCTCCCCCTGGGAAACTAATTGGCCTGCCTTGTTCCCAGAGCCAGCACTTCCCGCGCCCGTCCCCTCTGAAAGCCCCAAACGAGCGTGAAACAGCTCTTTTGACCGGACATAAAAGTTAAATGTCCCAATGTTGATCAAATTAACTTCAGCGCGGTGACAATGGGCTGTAATGTGAGAAAATAATGGGGGGGCGGACAACGGGGCGCTTTACGCCAAGATTTCACAGTTGTAATGTGAAAATGTCTCTGTTGGACGGGGCCAGGCCACCTCTCAAAGCGGGGACAGAACAGCCCTGTCCCTTGGGGTGAAAAAACCTCACTGCACAGCCGAGCGCCTGAGAGGTCGCAGGAAGTGCCCGCGGCCGGCGCCGCAGGAGGGCGGTGGCAGCTGAGGCCTCCGCTTGGGGTTTAATCCCGGATGCTCCCCACGGAGCTTCACCGCGTGTCGGGGAGACCGACCGGCCTGGCCCCACGTCAGGCACAAAGCGGCAGTGGCCCCCGCACGAGGGCCCGGGGCTGTTCGCTTCTGCGTGTCTGAGCCTGAGGCTCTTCATGAACTGGGGTTCGCCTTCTCTATAAAACTTTCATAACGATAGATTAAAAACAGAGAAGGCATAAGCTGCACAAAAAATACAAAATCATTATTTGCAATAAAAACTCCGAGGAGCCCACGGGCCACAGTGGTTAACGCTGCACACACCTTTCTGTGGCTGCCTCCAATGGCCCGCCGGCCGGCCCGCTGGACCGAGGGCGCCCACAGCTGGCGCTGCTGGAGGGCAAACGCCTCTGAAGGCCTTGCACACCTCAGACAAAGAGCCCGTCTCTCTGGTTTTTGAACAAGCTTTTAATTCTGGAATAAACTTGCATTTACAGAAAAGTTGCAAACGGCCCTGAGCGCCTCTCAGTTCTAACATGAGCTTCCCACCAGCAGCTCTCGGGGCCGGGACCTGAGGCTGATGGGCCACCGCTCCCGGTCTGACACCACACGCTGTGGCAGCGTGGCCCCTGGGAGCTCGACGTGGGGATTAAGCCCAGAAAGGCAGGCTCCGTCCCCAGGAGCCCCTGGCCTCCGGTGTCCACGCCCGCAGACAATGCGCCCAGCAGTTCCCGAAGCGTGAATGGGACACTGTCGGTGGCAGCGTCCATTCAGAGGACCAGTGTGGCATTGTCCTCCCCATCAGCAGAGCAGAATGCAGTCTGCTGGTGGCTGCCAAAAGGTTAGCAGCCCGGATGACAGGGTGGCCGGCAGTGACCCTCCCACAGAGCCGCGCTTTGTGTGGCCTGCGGGGATCCTGGGAACGCGGGGCCGTAGGGAAGCGGCAGAAACCCGAGGTGGCTTTCGGGCGGCCACGGAGGAACAGCAGTTTGGGGTGACGACACATTCGAGTGCCACACCCCACTGAAGCCTACTGCAGTCACCAAGACGACATGTCGGTCGCGGGTCCGTCTCAGCCCCGGGCTCCGTGGGAGGTCCCAGCGAGGCCCATGCAGCTGACCTGCACACAGCAGTGACCTAGCAAGGGCCCCGCTCCCTGTCCTGGGGTGGGGTGGCTCTGCCCGAAATCCGCCAGCTTGGCAGCTCTCCGAGAGGCCAGCCACAGCCACCGCGCAGTGACCACACACGGCGTAACTACCATCCCCGTGCTGCCTCCTAAACCCAAACGCCACCACCCGTGCCTGGCGCCGTCCGGCCAGTGCCCAACCCGGCGACCTGCTGCTGGTCAGTGATGATGTTTCTATTCCCAAGAGCCTTGGGGACAGGTGGCGGGGGACACTGGGGCCTGCACACGGGAGGTGCTCCAGAGCAGCTGGGCGAGAACGGGTGAAAAGGACTCGAGGACGAGCCGCCCAAAAGCTGAGGTCCCGAGAACAGGTACACAGGAGCCCCCGTCACAGGCTGTCATGGGTCAGAGCCCTGGGTGCCGAGGCCCCGGCTGGGCGGGCCACTGGAACCCTCAGCTGCAGGCTCAGGTCCTCGGCCACTCCAAGTCCAGCTCGGCTCACCCTGCGAGGCCAACAGGACCCGGCATGGCATCTGACTGCATTCAGGGCCAGTGTGCAGGATGATAGCAAGGGCCACCAGATGCTGCGTCCCACACACCTGCGTTCTCTGTGCAGACCTGGCCGGCGGCACCGGGCAAGGGCCCCGAGCTCAGGGCCCTGGGGAGAACTAACGCCACTGTCATGCGCCCGGCTGATGCCAGCACCGGACAGGAACGCTACCGACGGGCGAGGGGCCCCGCGGCCAGCGAGGGTGGAGCCGGGGGGAGGCTGGGTGCAGGCACGGTCACGGTCCCTGAAGGCGTGCCAGGAAGAGGCTGGCTGGTGACACAGTGACACGGGGCCGAGGTGCAGAGCAGCCACGGTCCTCAGTGCATCTGTGTGGACACAGCCCGGGTTCCCGTGCA
>NW_011888992.1:813808-815300 GCF_000151845.1 Pteropus vampyrus | reverse complement strand
ACCCTCAAACGTCACTGCAATGGCAGCCAGTTACTCTGGCCAACTGGAGCTTCCTGTTAGAGACTAGGACGGACACTCAGCCACAGAGACTTTCCTCAGGTGGCCAGCCAGATCAGGAGGGTGGCGGAGGCCTCGGTGCCCCCAGCCAGCAGGGGGCCGGGCAGACGCCACCTGAGGCCCATTGCGTGCAGTGCCCACCGTCCTGCGGAAACGCCCAGTGACCTTGGTGTCCACAGGGCTGTGGCGAGGACGGGAAGCCGTGCGGTCAGCCTGTCCGCCTTGAGAGCCCCTTGGCATTGCCGTGCCGAGCCCACCTCAGTGAGGGCGGTGGGCAGGTAAGCACGTGTCATCCACAGAGCAGGGACCCGCGGACCCCAAGCCCAGTGAGACACCACTCACCATGCAGCAGAGGGGAAGGACAAGCCAGTCTTGCCGCCTCATGGTGACCTTAAGCACCCTGCTTTCTAGTGCCCATGCTGTGTGGCCCCGGCAGGGCCGGCAGTGGTGGCCTGATGCTTCCTGGGTTGGACCGCAAGCTCTGTCCAGGCTTTAGGACAGCCAAACCCGGGGGGCCCCACGACTCAGGGCCCGGCAGCTCTACAGCCCCCACCCTGGCTGGGGCACCGTGACAGGCAGTCCAGGCTTGGGTCGGGGCACAGGCCGCAGAGCCTGTCACCAGCTCCCTGTCCCCCGATGACAGGGACGGGCCACAGTCCTCGCTCCTTCCACCTGGACAAGCCCGCCAGTGGCACGAGGCCCGTTTGAGGTGACACATGTGCCCTTCCGGGACCTTGCTGTGGAGAGAGAGCGAGTCGGGGCGATGTGGGGACGCAGATACTGTAGGGAGGCCGGGCCCGAGGGGCCGAGGGACAGCGGGCTGCGCCCGACGCCCACGGGATAGGCTGCAGGCAGCGGTGGGCTGCGGGCCCACGGAGGAAGGGGCCGCCGGGGGCGGGGCAGTGGCCCTGGGCCTTCGACGCCCGGACGCTGTGCTCACGGGCACCCGGGGACAACGCTCCGGGTCACACGGCGTCACCGAGACCAGAAAGGGTCACAGAACAGGGGTTCAGGGCACATGGCCTTCGATGGGCCCGTCTGCACACACCCCTGTGCGACACGCAGAGGGGCAAGCGTGAGGACAGATGAAGCAGTGGACGCAGCACACCTACCAGTCCCCAACGCTCCACCTGGTCCGCACGAAGCCTTTCCTCGACCATTTGCACTGAAAAACAAACCGGTCACACAGGTGAGGAGCTGGAGAGGAGAGAGACCGACTCACCATCGGCCCAGGTGCCTGTCAATCAGAAACACGCTGGGTGCCACCCGTCGAGCAGGCAGCCCGCGAGCGCGGGGGAGGGGGGACCCATCTTCCCAGCCCCTCCCCAGGCCCCACGAGCGCCCGCCGGCTCGTTTTCCTTCCTCCCCCCAATCACGGGACTTCACGAGCAACGTCCACCGCCACCGGCCCTCACGGCAGCGCCCTCCCAATCAG
>NW_011888992.1:809616-812454 GCF_000151845.1 Pteropus vampyrus | reverse complement strand
CTCGTTTTCCTTCCTCCCCCCAATCACGGGACTTCACGAGCAACGTCCACCGCCACCGGCCCTCACGGCAGCGCCCTCCCAATCAGCCCTCTGCCCAGAGCACTCAAGGTCACCGTGAAGGTGACCACCGCCCACCCCAACGCCATCTGTGTTGGCTACGTTCTAGGTGAATCCCGTAGTCATGGTGCTGACCACACCTGGTTCGCTCCTGTTACCTGCACTGACCGCATCAGGCGCTGGGCACAGCGTCCCCGCAGGATGCGGACGCGCTCAGCCCTCACGCCGGCCCGCGGGGCAGCCGAAGGCGTGAGAGGAACTGGACCGGATACAGGCCGCCGACCGGTGCTCTTGTCCGGCCCCCCTCCCCCAGGCAGGCTGCAGACGGACCCCGGAAGCTGCGCAGGGCAGCCGTGGAGTGTGCACGTGTGCGCGTGTGTGCGCGTGTGTGCGCAAATGCCGGATCGGTCGCTCTATTCCCGCACTCTAGGCTTTCTGGCCACTGGCCCCTTCTGAAACTCTGTCGAGGACGCCAGGCCATGGTGGACGGGGGACAGTGTGGCGGGGCGGTCGCCCTGGCTCTTAGAGGCTGTCACCATGGAAAAGCCACGTCACGCAGCGGGGGCCGCCTCGCCGTCCCCCTTACAGTATGAAGTCTCTGCTCAGACCCCTGTAACAGTTCCTTTAGCCAGCAGATGGATGGCGAACGCAGACGGCTTCATCTACTGAGAGACAGCATAAATCACCGCCGAGGACGGAGGGCCGCGGGGAGGGTCCCCCCGCACAGCCTTCCCCGGGAAAGGCCCGCGCTGGAGCATTAGCGAAATTAATTCATCTTTCATAAGCGTCTGGGGCAGTCCAGTGATCTATGGGAACAACCAATTCCTCACTACAGGCGAGAGGAAAAAAATGTCTCGGCCCTGATCGACTGCACAAATCTGCTTTTTAAAAATGGCCTCACGTTATCTGGAGTGCCGCTCCCAGAGGCGGCATTTGAAACCCGTGCTGAGCCAAAAGCGGCCGTAAATCAGCAGGGAAAGTTTTGTTAGTTTTCTATGCACTGGGCCGTAATTATTTGGGATCGCCTCCATCACGGTAATTACACTTAGATTACCCTTAAGTGGCGGCAATAAAAGAAAGGGAAATCCGTCTTAAACTAATTCCCTCCCCCAGCGTTCGGATAAAGCCGAGCGACTGGCCGGAGGCAGAACACGGTGGCGCCGGGAGCCCCGCCCGCCGGTAGCCGCCTTCTGGTGAAGACAGAGGGCGCTGGGCGCCTGGGACGTGCCACCGAACCGAAGGGGCCTTCGCGGGCCAGCGACCACCCTTGGTCCCCTGGCAGAGCCTCACGTCCTGGAATCTCACCGACTGACCCCGAGACCACTTCTGACGTGGCAGCAGAGGGACCGATGATGGCCAAGGCCGACGCCGCGTGTGGCGGTCACCCTGGGGCCAGGTCTGCTGACCGCCAGCTAGGGCTTGGACCCAGGGCAGGGGGGTGGCCCCTCATTGTCTGTCCCACGGGGCCACCTCGGCACCTCAGGGGGACAGTGCGCCAGCCGCGGGCAGCAAGGCCGGGGGCCATGTCCTGCCCCGCCACCGTGTCTGCCCTGTCTGAGGGGTGAGCAGGGAGGGGGCGCCAGGGCTGAGGCCCCAGCCACCGGGCAGTGGGGGGAAGACGCCGTGGCCCCACGTGCTGGGCCCTGGGGCAGCGAGCCTGTCAGGGGGTCCTGTGTCCTGAGGAAACTCGCTCCTCCGTGGGGGCCGTCCCACGCATCGCCCCAGCCCCCCAAAGGACCTGGCGGCCGTCACTGAAGCCTCTTCTTTAGAGCGCGTCATCGCTCACAGCCAACAGACGCTGGCCGCCTCTGGTGACCCCACCTCTGAGGATGAGATGCAGTGAGAAGACCAAAGGCCAAAATTCTGGGGTCGCCAGTGAGTGGTGAGAGGGTGAGGGACCCTGCGAGTTCCTGGGGCGACGAGGGCCACATCGGGTGTGTCTGGCCTGCGGGGCTCAGCGTGCGGGGCGTCCGGGGAGGGAGGGCTGAGTCCAGGTCCCCCTCGCCCCAGTCTGGGGTCACTGGCAACAGCTCGAGCCTTGAAAGTGGCAGTTAAAGGGGGAGTCACCCCACACCGGCCCTGGGACCATCACCAGCGGCCCGCGCCGAGCACTGTCGCCCTGCCTTGCAGGCTCACCAGCCTGGCCTGGCTGCCCAGCCCCAGCCTTGCGGCCACCCTGCTGGGCCTGCCCTCCTGCCACGGGGTGACCCCTCGTGGTGACTGAGGCCCTCGCTGCCTCGGCGCTGGGTGGGACGCTGGCCTTGCTGGGCTGGCACTGGACCCAAACGACGAGCGAAGAGCTGGGCCGAGCCCAGGTTTCCAGCCCCATCAGGCACGGCCAGTAGTGCTGGAGACTTCTCACAGGGGGGCACTGGGGCGCGGCCATGGGGGGCCAAGACCCGGGCAGTCCCCAACTGTCCCTAAGGACCGTAAGCTGGCTCTCTCTGTGAAGGCGCCCGGTCCTCCGCTGCTGGCCCTGGGTCCCTGCCTCGTGGCTGGTGGGCGAGCCAGGGTGGGTCTGGGTGGGCAGGGGCTGGTGCTTGACCATAACTGGGCTCCGACACCGACTTCTCAGCCCCCGCCATCTCCGGGAGAACCCCGGCCCCGACCTCCGCACAGCACGCCACACGCCATCGTCCGGGGGGCCCACCCGGGTTGAGATGTGGCTGCGCTCGTGCGGGGTGGAAACGGAAGCTTCCAGAGCTTTCTGGGCACCGCCCCCTCCAAGCTCATGGCGAGCGGGGCCAGAGGAGAGCCAAGGGCAGCCAGGACAGGAGGCCA
>NW_011888992.1:801936-802236 GCF_000151845.1 Pteropus vampyrus | reverse complement strand
AGGTCCCCCTCGCCCCAGTCTGGGGTCACTGGCAACAGCTCGAGCCTTGAAAGTGGCAGTTAAAGGGGGAGTCACCCCACACCGGCCCTGGGACCGTCACCAGCGGCCCGCGCCGAGCACTGTCCCCCTGACTTGCAGGCTCACCAGCCTGGCCTGGCTGCCCAGCCCCAGCCTCGCGGCTGCCCAGCCCCAGCCTCGCGGCCACCCTGCCCTCCTGCCACGGGGTGACCCCTCGTGGTGACTGAGGCCCTCGCTGCCTCGGCGCTGGGTGGGACGCTGGCCTTGCTGGGCTGGCACTGG
>NW_011888992.1:799499-799855 GCF_000151845.1 Pteropus vampyrus | reverse complement strand
CTGCGACCCCCACCCATCTCCACAGAGGGACAGTGCTGGCCAAACACCAGCCTGCACAGCCATCACCGCAGGGAGGTCGAAGAGGGACCGGCCCCGTCACAGACACAGCCCACCCTGCCTCCTGAGGCAGGCGGACGGCTGACACCGGGCACACGCCCACAGAACAGATGCACCCAGGATGGACACTCACTGGACAGACGCCCCCAGGACAGACAGCCACAGAACAGACGCACCCAGGACAGATACCCCGAGGACAGACAACCCCAGGACAGAGCTTGCTGGGGTTCTGAGTGGGGTCGCCTTGGACCTACAGATCGTCAGGAAGAACGGACATCTTGACAGCACCGAGTCTCCCA
>NW_011888992.1:795718-798779 GCF_000151845.1 Pteropus vampyrus | reverse complement strand
TCTGGGCCTGATGCTTTCTTTTTTAGAAGGTTACTAGTTACTGATTGAATTCCTTCAATGATGAAGGCCCATTCAGGTTATCTAGTCCTCCTTGTATGAGTTTTGGTGGGTTGTATCTTTGAAGGAATTTATAGGCACAGACGCGTTCACACTCTACCTTCATTACCCCTAACGTCCACAGGAAGTTGTCATGGCTCCGATGTCATTTCTAACATTAGTAATTTGTCCTCTTCGTCTTTTTGTCTGGTTTGCCTGGCTAGATGTTTATCAATTTTATTGACCTTTTCAAAGAACCAACTTTTGGCTTCATTGATTTTCTCTATTGAGCTCTGTTTTCAACTTCATTGAATTATGCTCCAGTTTTTGGTATTTCTTTCCTTATGCTTACTTTGGATTTAAACGGCTCTTTTTCTAGTTTCCTAAGACAGAAGCTGAAATCGTGGATTTTATATCTTACTTTTTTCTAACGTGTGAATTTGCTACTACGAACTCACTGCTTTCGCTACATCCTAAAATTTGGGGGGAGCTGTGCTTTCATTTTCATTTAGTTCAAAACATACAAATGCCTTGACATTTCTTCTTCGGCCCATGCGTTATTACTTAGGGGCGTGTCCTTTAACATCCGAGTGTTTTGGGGTGTCCCCTTTATCTTTCTATCGTTGATTTCCAGCCTGCTCCCACCGCGTCTGAGAGCATCCTTAGCGTGCAGCTTTCGACGCACTGAGACGTGTTTCATGGCCCAGAAAGCGGTCTGTCTTGGCGCGTGCTCCGTGTGAGCTCGAGAAGCATGCGTTCTGCCCGACGCTGATGAAATAGTCTGAGTGTCACCAAATCCAGGGGACTGTGGTGCCGTTGAGCGCAGCCGCGTCCTCACCCTGGATCTGTCCACTCCTGCCGGGGTGCTGAAATCGCCGCCGGCTGTGGCGCACTCGCCCGTCTCCCTTGCCAGTCTCGGTTTTCGCCTCGTGCGTTCTGACGCTCTGTTGTTAGGTGCACACACATCAAGGACTGTTACGTCTTCCTAGAGAACTGACCGCTTGTCGCCAGGCAACGCCCTTTTCATTCCGTAACTTCCCGGGGTCTGAACTCTGCTCGGTCTGACGTGAACACGGCCGCGCCTGCTCCCTGCGGGTTGGAGTCGAGGTCCGTCTTCCTCCGCCCCTCTCCTTTAATCTCCATGTGTCTGCACGTATTTTAAGTGGGTTTCCAGTAAACAGCACACAGCTGGGTCTTGCTTTTCTCTGACGGCCTGTCTCTTAGTTGGTATATTCAGACCATTCATGTTTAAAGTAACTATTGACGTAGCTGGAATAATACGTTCTGCGTCTGTAACTTTTCTATTTATCGACTTTGTTCTTGGTGTCTCGTCTTTCATTCTTTTTCTGCCTTCTCGGGTTTATTGAGCATTTTATATAATTCCAATTTTCTCTTCATTTAGCACGTCGATTATACTTCATTTAAACAATTTTAGTGGTTGCCAGTGTGCAATATACATTTACAACTAATCCAAGTTCGTTTTCAAATAACACCACATATCTTCACAAATAATGCAGGCTCCTTTTAATGAAGTGATCCGAATTCCTCCCTCTCGACCCTTATATAACATTTCCGTCATTCATTTTTCTTATTTTTAAACTGTAGTCACCCAACACGTTATTTCTATTAACACTCTGAACAAAAGTTATCTATGAGGTCAATTAAGAAAAATAAAATCCTTTATTTTACCTTTATTTATTCCTTTTCTAACACTCTTTCTTTATGTAGATCCAAGTTTCTGACCTCTGTCATTTTCCTCTGCTAAGAACCCCTTTTAACATCCCTTGCAAGATAAGGTTACTGGAAACAAACTCCCCCAGCTTTGGTTTGTCCGAGAAAGTCTGTATCTCTCCTTCACTTTTGGAGGATAATCTTGCTGGATACGGAATTTGATTTGTTGTGCTTTTCTTCCCATTAACCATTTAAATATTTCACACCACTCCGCCGGCTCACGTAGTTTCTGAAGAGAAATGGCATGTAATTCCTACCCTGTTCCTTTGTAGGTCAGGTGTTCCCACCCACCTCCCGTCCCTAAATATTTCGAAATTTTCTCTCCGTCTTGGGTTTTCTGCATTTTGGATATGTTCTTGGTATTTATCCTTCCTGACGCTCCCTGAGCTTTCGGGACCTGCGGCCTCACGCCCGTCTTCCATTTTGGAAGACGTGGCGTCATCACGTCAGGGGCGTCTCCGGTCCCTCCCTGCCGCCTTTCCGCGCGGCCCCGTTCTGCGTGTGCCGCAGCTTCTGCACCTGTCCCAGTTCCCGGACGTCGGTTCTGTTTCTCTTTTCTGTCTTTGGTTTTCCAGTGTGAAAAGCTTTCCAGGACTTACCGTCTAGTTCACTGGTCCTTTTCAGCGACGTCCAGGATGACGAACCCGTCGAAGACGTTCTTCGATCCGGTCACGGCGTTCTGATTTCTAGCTTTTCCAGAGCTCCCATCTTTCCCCTCCGGGCACCAGTACGGCCTCGCATGCCGTCCGCTCTTTCTACTACAGCCCTCATTGTATTCATCGTAGTTATTTTAATTCCCAGTCTGACAATTCCAAATCTATGCCGTATCTAACTCTGGTTCTGACGCATACTTTTTCTCCTCGGCGTGTCGTTTTTACTGTTTTCTATGCCTTGTCGTTTTCTGTTGAAAGCGGCACTTGAAAGACTGGGTGGGAGGAACTGAGGCAGACGGGCCTTCGCGTGACGCTTTACCTTTACCTGGTGAGGAGCTGGGCCGGGCTCCCTGTCGGCCGGGCTGTGCTCTCTGCAGTGTATGAGGCTAAAATGTCGCCCGGTGTCCTTGTTCCTGTGTCCTCTGCTGTCACGGGTCCCTGTGATGCTCCTTAAACAGAGCCCGAGCTTCTCGGGACTTCCCGTCACGAGGCCCCTCGTGCTGGCGTGGAGGGAGGCGCTCCGCGGTCCGCTGTCAGGGCTCAGCCTTCCGTCAGCACGCGTCCCCCCGGGTGGGGCGCGCAGGGGACGCGGCGCTGGCCAGGCCCTGGCGAGGCCCCCGCGGGCCGGGCTCTGGTGAGCC
>NW_011888992.1:793896-795668 GCF_000151845.1 Pteropus vampyrus | reverse complement strand
GTTTTCCAGTGTGAAAAGCTTTCCAGGACTTACCGTCTAGTTCACTGGTCCTTTTCAGCGACGTCCAGGATGACGAACCCGTCGAAGACGTTCTTCGATCCGGTCACGGCGTTCTGATTTCTAGCTTTTCCAGAGCTCCCATCTTTCCCCTCCGGGCACCAGTACGGCCTCGCATGCCGTCCGCTCTTTCTACTACAGCCCTCATTGTATTCATCGTAGTTATTTTAATTCCCAGTCTGACAATTCCAAATCTATGCCGTATCTAACTCTGGTTCTGACGCATACTTTTTCTCCTCGGCGTGTCGTTTTTACTGTTTTCTATGCCTTGTCGTTTTCTGTTGAAAGCGGCACTTGAAAGACTGGGTGGGAGGAACTGAGGCAGACGGGCCTTCGCGTGACGCTTTACCTTTACCTGGTGAGGAGCTGGGCCGGGCTCCCTGTCAGCCGGGCTGTGCTCTCTGCAGTGTATGAGGCTAAAATGTCGCCCGGTGTCCTTGTTCCTGTGTCCTCTGCTGTCACGGGTCCCTGTGATGCTCCTTAAACAGAGCCCGAGCTTCTCGGGACTTCCCGTCACGAGGCCCCTCGTGCTGGCGTGGAGGGAGGCGCTCCGCGGTCCGCTGTCAGGGCTCAGCCTTCCGTCAGCACGCGTCCCCCCGGGTGGGGCGCGCAGGGGACGCGGCGCTGGCCAGGCCCTGGCGAGGCCCCCGCGGGCCGGGCTCTGGTGAGCCGGTCTGTAGGAGCGACAGAGTGCTTCGCTTCGGAAGCGCTACTTCCCTTCCCCACCGGAAACGCCAGGGCCTTTTCCCCGGCCTTCGTCACGAGACGTGGTGGGGCTGCTGGTGTGACTCACAGCGGTGCGGGCCCGGGCTGGGCTCCTGGGCGTTCCTGAGGCCAGCCCATGCTTGGCCCCGGCCTGCGGTCCGCCCCAGGTGCTCCGGCCAGCAACTCGAGGGCTCGGGGCCCGCCCCCTCTGTAGCCCCCTCTGCAGCCCCCTCTGCAGCTGCAGGGCAGCGGCTCACCCCGCGCCCTCGCTTCACAGTTTACGAGCTCTGTCGTTTCACGGTTCCAGGGTGTCCGGCCTTTTGCTGGTGGTGAGGGTAGGAGTGGCGACTTCCAAGCTCTTCACGTGCTGGGTCACACTCCCCCCTTCTCATCTGACCCTTTCAGGAGCCCTGAAATTTCTGGCTAGGTACTAATTTGTTAAAATTCAGGCCACTTCTTTTTAGAAGTTTATTCGTCCTTTTCACAAATTCGGATTGCTTCAGCTGGAACCCAACGCGAGGCATGGGAGCGGGCCTTGAGGATGGGGGCTGCAGAGCAGGGGCCGGCGGCCACCCCTGCCTGAGATGCTGGCGCACCCCGCACTGCACTCGGTGGCAGCGACCCCGCCACGTCCAGCCACCGCGAGCGTCTGCAGAATGGGCGCACACCCCTGCACGCACAACAGCGCCCGTCACTGTTTCAGCTCGTTGCCGGCCGAGTGGAGGCCTGTGGGTAAGGCTGCCGGAGTCCCACGACCTCTGATGGCTCCAGGAAGCTGCGGGCCAGCCACGGGCCTTACGCCTGGCCTGATCCGGTGATGATGCACGTGCGCAGAGGGCCCCTCAAAGACGAGACCAGGTCATCAGAGCGCTCCGTGTTGGAGCGTGTGGGGCAGGTTCACGAGCATCGGACTCCGCCGGCCACGCGCTGCGTGCGCATGTGCCCTCCGCTCGCTCTCGCTCGCAGCCCCATCTGGAGAACGTGGCACGCTGCGGTCGGTGTCTACTAAG
>NW_011888992.1:791972-793411 GCF_000151845.1 Pteropus vampyrus | reverse complement strand
GGAAGCCGGGGTTCCAGCGCGGCCCCCGCTTAGGGACTGCCAGCAAGCGACGCGAGCCCAGACCCCGCCAGTCCCCTCGCGGGGACACCGGCAGAAGGGACCGCCCGGCAGGGGGTGGGGAGTCCGGCCAGTGGCAACACGTTGCCTCACTCACCTTTGAAGTCAAACTGGTAGATGTTCTTCAAGGACTCGTGAAGGAAGTAAAAGCTTCCCAGCGCCTGCGGAGAAACAGAGCTCGCGTGAGAGGCAGCAGGGTTCGGGGAAGCGGGGAGCTCGTCAGCGGGGTGGTGGCTGCGCCGCAGGAGCTGAAGCCATCGCCAGGAGCCGAGCTGTTGGCCACGCGAGCTCCGGCCCCCAACTCGGGGGCTCAAGGCCAGGAGCCAACACCCGACGGAGCTGCCGACAGGCGCTGCCGCGTCCCGCTGGAGGCCTGCGAGGCACAGAGGGCGGGGTGTGGCCGAGCGAGCCGTCGCTAGGGCTGGACACGGCTCATGACAGCTGCGCACTGCCCACTCCCCCAGGCTGCCACGAGCCCCCACAATGGCTTTCTCTGCCTGGCCCTCCCCTCCCTCTTCGCCTCTTCGCCTTCAGGACAGAATGGCAGTGCCACCGCCCAGGCCAGCAGCCTGTCTACCACGGACTCACCGAGCAGCAGCCGGGTGGCCGCCCGTGGCCTGGCGCTACTCCACGCGTGGGGGGGGGAGGCACGTCCTACTGTCCCCACTCAGGGAGACACATGCAGGGGCTGGGCTGGGGGCGCAATGGCCACCAAGGAAGCGTGGCGTGGGACATCTGACGCTAAAAGTCACCTGTTGTTGATCTGAAATTCAGACTTGAACAGGTTTTTACATGTGTTTGTTTGCATGTGTGGTGAGTGTATAACTATGTATGTATGCATGTATGTGCACGTGTGTGAATGTGTCTGTGTAAGTGTATGCATATGTGTATGTGTGAGTATATGTGTGCACATGTCTATATAAGTCTATGTATATGCACGTACTGAGTACGCGTAGGTGTGTCTACATACGGACCTGCATGTATGTGTACACGTGCATGTGTTCATGTATGTGCCCATGTGTATATGTGCGTATGCATGCATATGCGTGTGTGTATAGGTGTGCATACATGTGCATATGGGAATGTGCACATAGATGAGTGTGCATGTGCGTGTCTGTACACAACGTGCACATGCGGGTGTGTGCATAGATGAGCGTAGACGTGTGTCTATCTACAATTGGCGTATGTGGGCGTATGTATAGATGTGTGTGCATGTGTGTATTTATACAATGTGCATACATGGGTGTCTGTACAGATATGTGTGCATGTGTATACACGTGTGTACATGTGCATGTGCACATCGGCATATGTAACCACGTGCATACAGGGTTGTACACATGTGTTTATGTGTGTGCACTGCCCCTGGACATGGGGGTCCTGCC
>NW_011888992.1:781055-790942 GCF_000151845.1 Pteropus vampyrus | reverse complement strand
GAACGCGATACAGCTGACTCGATATTATGACGCCCACAGTAAATAAATGGAAAACGAATGGCCGATGCAGGCACGGAAACTGTGCTCCACAGTGCCAAAAAATCCATAATCAGCTCTAAAGAATATTTAACGGCAAAGTTCAACTAACTTTTTCAATGTTTAACCTACTGTGTCAACATAGCTCAGCCCCCATTTGTCACGGGGCATGACGGTGTCTGAAAGGAATCGTGTCGGCCTTCTGACCGCAGCTGTCAGCAGAGCGTTTGACGCGCCTGAGAACACTGACTCCTTGCCTGTCTTGCTAAGAACAATTAAAATACTCTTTACATATTTGTTCGCCTGATGGCCCCGGGCGCTTGGAGCCTCCACGGAGGGCCGTGTGTCGGTCGGAAGCTCAGGCGCGGGGCAGGTGCTCGCCCCGACCCGCAGCGGGACGGCCGTGCGGTGTGGTGACCACGGAAGCGCCGGCACCACTCACAGGGCGGGGCCCTCGGGGCCCGAGTGGGGCTGGCAGGGACCAGGAACAGGGCCGGGCGGCCGCACAGGAGGCTCACGCTCCGTGGGAAGGTAGAACGTGGCAGGGGACGGTCTGGGACAGGCTGTGGTATCGCAGGAATCGGTGCCCATGCGGGCGATGTGGTGGCTGAACCAGGTGCCTGGTGGGAACCAAGTGTCTGCACAGCCATTCAAACCAGTCCTGGGCCTCCATCGCAGCCTGCTCAGGTGACAGTGGCCGCGTCTGGTGTTTAAGCTGTGATCACAGCCAGCCTGCCCTGCGAGCACAGCCGAGCAGACACGGCCACGGGCACGGAGGCAGAGAGTGGCTGTGTGGGTGCGCGGTGACGCGCCCCTGCCTGGCGGTGGCCCCAGGGACGGCAGGCAGGGCTGCAGGGAGAGCGCCTCGTCAGGAAGGCCTCCGTCACTTCCCATCTGCAAACACATCACACGCCCAGTGATTCATCGTCTCCGCCACTGGGCCAGCAGCCAAAGCACACACCGCTCCCCGCCACCCCATCCGGCCGCTCCAGGCAGGCGGGCACACCCAGCACGCGGACCACCGAGTCCCTCGGCCCCGGGGCTGGAAAACACGTCCCCCTCCAGGCCTGGCGGAAGGGAAAGCACCCAGTGCTGCTCAGGCAGGAGCCCACGGAGGGACGGGCGCCCTCCCCCGGGCCGCCCTCCCCACAGCGCGTGCTGAGCTGTGTGTGCCTGCAGAGCACTGCAGAGGGAGCACGTGTCCTCGTGGAGGGCCTGGGGGTGGCGGCTCCCGCGATGCCAGCGGCCGTGTGGAGCGGCACAGGAGCGTGCGTGCGGTGGGAAGCCCCACCGCCAGGAAGGCTGGCAGCCCGTATCACGGGCACACAGAACTCGGTGGCTCTTAGCTACTCCGAGTTGGCACATTATGTTGTTCCCATGTATTAAGCGTTTTCAACTTGTTATTTACAAAAATAAAATCAGTCTATCTATGAACAGGAAAACCTTCCTAAGAGACAACTGGTGACTGACCCTCAAGCCTGCAGTCCACCCAAGGTAGCATCAGTCGGTGTGAATGACCCGTGGCTGGAAAAGCCCCTGGACTTGGAGGTGAGACAAATTCCCTCGCTTTGCCCGACTGCACCCTGCTTGGGCAGACACTGCCTCGCGGACGCGGGACCCCACACGGCGGTGTGGCCTCACAGCACGTGGGTGCGCAGGGAGCAGGAGGAGCACCTGTGAGGGGTGCAGCCCGGGTCCTCGCACCCTCAGGAGCAGTCGCAACATCTCTCTGAGGGCACAGGTGAGCACGGCAGGGAGGCCGAGCAGAACGCTGTGTCCTGGTCTGTGCGTGTGCCAGGCACACTGCGTGTGAGTCCCTCTCACACGTGTCTTCTCAAGAGAAACGCGAACGCACTCAGGTGCACAGTGACATAGGGGCACCGAGGGCGGAGCCCAGGGAGGTGGGTGCGTGCCACGAAGTCACAAGCCCGCAGTTTCACAGCTAGTTCACAGCCAGGGGGCGCTCCTGTGTAAACGTGTACACGCACACGCACATGCACACGCACACGCACGTGAGCCTGCAGGAGACGTGCAGAGATGCCGTGGCGGCTCTTCCGGTCACGGTACCACACTGAAAGCCACCCACATGCTGACACCATGAAGCGGGGGTACGATCTGAAGCCTTCTTACAACAGAGCAGTGCACAGCAAGGAAAAGACACACACTGTGCCACAAGCCGCGCTGAGCAAATGGAGCGGCCCTGCAGTTTCACAGCGTGCGGCGCCAAGACAAGAACATAATCGAAAGGAGCTAAAACCAAAAAACCAAAAAATAAAAAAGTGATGTTAAGATTATATCAAAAAAAGAATAAAATGATAAATGCCAAGAATGGGGTAAGTTGCCGGGGGCTGGGCTAGGGCAGGTGCACACAGGCGCGGGAAGGTTACTGTCCCAGGGCCACCTCAGGATACACGGGGACTTCAGAGGCGTTCATGCACACGGCACTCCCAAAGCCACTGCCCCGTCAGCCCTGAGGCGCCGCTACCTTGACGGCGGTGAGCAAGGTCAAAGGCAACGCACGGCGGGGCTCAGAGCCCTCAGCTTTACCAACGCCACTGTGTCTGCGCGCCTCTCAGAAACTTGCTTTCTACCAGAAGTTACCTTTTAGAGACGTCTGAGGTTGAGATGTGTAACTTTCTACAGTGAGCGTCCTGCGTGCTTCCCTGGAGCACACATGTGCACGTGTGTCCCGTGTGTGTGCATGCGTACGCTACGTGGGTCGCAGTGGACGTGCATCTACGACACAGGCGTCGGCACGCTGCCGTGACGACCCACACCTCCACCAGCAGCGTGGAGCAGTGTCCATGTGCCGCCCCCTTGCCAAGACCTGGTGCCAGCAGACTCGACCTTGCCGACTGAAGCGGTGTGAAGTTACACGGCACTATTGTTTTAATTTGCATTTTCGTTATATTAGTGCGGTGGAGCACTTCTTAAGATTACTGGCAATTTAAGTTTCTCCTGTGAATTTCTTATTCTTATCTTTTGTCATTTTTCTATCCATTTTTTTCTCATTTTGTAGGTGTTAAAAAAATTTTTAGTATAATCTGGAATTATTTCTTTGCCTGTTACTCGCATTACAAAGAATTTTCTCCCACTCTCTGGCTTACTTCATCCATCTTTTTGTGGCATCTTCCATTAAATGAAGACGTCTGTAAAGCAGTCGGATTAATCACTATCTTCCTTTATGGTGTTTGCCTTCACCTCTCACTTGAAAACAGTTTCCTAATCTGACTCCACCGTGAAATTTTCTGCATTTCCGTGCACCAGTCACGGTTTTACAATGACAAACACTTATCTGTGGGTGTGGCACAGGGTGACGCCTACGTCACTTCATTCCACATGGGATCCCACACTGCCCGGCTTCCCTGTTGTGTATGTCCCCACGCAGACCCCGCTTCCAGCGTGGGGGGCCTGTTCTGTGGGCTCTCGATCCTGCTCCGTTGCTCAGTTTCTAATAACGCCGCTTCCTATGTTAATTTTACAGTAAGTCTTGATATTCTGCAGCATAAGTGCCCCTTTTTTTCATAACTGCTTTTGTTACTTTTGGCCCTTTGCATTTCCATATGAAACTTCAGAATGTTTGCCCAATTACAGCCAAAGCATCTCGCTGGAGTTGTTTCATGAATGCAGAGACCCCGCCGACCGGCGCGGGGAGACTGGACATCGTTCTGATACTCAGTCTTCCTTTCCACAAACGTGCGTCT
The DNA here is from genome assembly GCF_000151845.1 of Pteropus vampyrus. Taxonomy (NCBI): domain Eukaryota; kingdom Metazoa; phylum Chordata; class Mammalia; order Chiroptera; family Pteropodidae; genus Pteropus; species Pteropus vampyrus. The sequence continues at coordinate 787,202 of NW_011888992.1, read as the reverse complement.
TTAACCACGTATTAAGGTCTTTTCCACGTCTTAAAACGTTTCACGATTTTCTCCATAAGAGTCTCAAAGATCTTGTGTTAGGTTTATTCTTAGGGACCCTGTAGTTTCTGCTGCTGCTAGAAAATGTAATTTTTTAAACCACCATCGGTTTAGCACCATGTGTTTCCAGTGAACGAAAATGCCATCGACGTCTGCAGGCGAATCTCGCATTCAGGAGCCTTGCCCAGCTCACGTGCCATGAGCAACATCTCACCTCCTTGATCTGGAGGGAGAGACACTTGTCAGAGGATGGAGCGGGGCGCCCTGAGGGTGAGCGGCGGGGCCACGGGGGACAGCGGTGCCCGCAGAGCTGCTCGGGGTGAGGGGCCCGGGCACCGTGGGCCAGTTTGGACTGGCTGAGGAGGCGGACGCTCTGCGAGACCTCCAGGTGTGTTCCTGGCACAGCCGACGCGGTCGCGGTGCGTGCTTTCGCACGTCGCGGGGTCTGCCAGCTGAGCCTGCGTTTCAGGGTTCCGTACCGTATCTGATCTGCCTCGGCTCTCACCAGCCCAGGAGGAATATTCCAGGCCAGGCCTCCGATGCCATTCTGGCTGCAACTCCAAAGGACGCTTTTCACGACACTTGGCTTCTCAGAGCCTAGGACCCGTGCCCTTCTCTCCCCCTCCGGCACCTGTATTCCGGGGTTCTGGACACCCCCCTGTGCTGCTCTGGAACCTCGTCCTTCGGTGAGGGCGACACTGCGTCCGCTCAGGGCCCGATGAAGCCTCCTCTACCCATCCTCCGCCGACAGCTCCCACAGTGCTGGGCCCCAGGGCCGCCCCGCAGGCCCCGTGGGATCTGTCTCCTGAGCAGGCCAGGCCCTCCTGCTGGAAGCCCTCCCGTGTCACACCTCCTGCCCTTTGCCGCACCCCCACACGCCCCCTCTGGCCGTGAATTCCAGGGCTCCAGAAGCACCACTCACCCCCAGCCTTGCACATCTCTGCAGCCCCACTGGACGCTTCCTCCACCGCTGCTGACCCCTCGGCCGATGTCAGAGGGACCTTTTAAAACTAGCAACCCTCTGTGCAGGCACTCCGGTGATGTCCAGCACAGGCCTGCCCTCCCAAGTCCCTCACACTCTCCTCACAGCTCGCCAAGCTCCAGCCACCCAGGCCCTTTAAGCCCAGAGAAGGCCGAGCTCTGTGGTCACGAGGGGGTTTCTCTGAAGTGCCTTCCCCCTCTTCGCCTCCTTCACACGGCTCCCCTGCCACTGTAGCCCGCCGTGGAAACGCTGTCTCCTCCAGGCAGCCTTCCCGGGCTGCTCTGTGCAGAGCCCTGCAGCACCAGCCCAGCCCCGTCCCTCGGCAGTGCCGCCTGCTCCGGCACCAAACTGGTTTCCTTCCTGCCATCTGCTGCTTCCCTGGGAGGGGAGGGGAGGGGAGGGGAGGGCCTGGACAACGGCCTGGTCACCCGAGCCCCCGGCGCAACGCCTGGTCCGGGCAGTTTAATGAGTACTGGTTCACGGAGAGGTGGGCGAGGCAGCGGCCACGGAGGCGACTTGCTAAGCACCCGGGCTGCTCCTCGGGTGTCAAAGGACCACCCAACGCACCGCTCCCTTCCGAGAAGCTATGACACTCGGCTGTGAAAAACAACACACATTTTACCAATGGGGGACAACCATTTCCCGAGAGTAAGCCCAGACCCCCGGGTTTACTGCAGTCTAACGGACTGAATAATAAATCTAAGTTTGTGTAACACTCGTTAGATTATAAACAGCAATGAATGAAACGAAGCTTCTGCTTAAATCGGTGTCGCCGTTGTCGATCGCTCCCTGTGTGATAAACTCACGGGCGGCCAGTCCTGCTGGACGCGGCTGCCCACTGCGTCCAGTGTCGTCGAGAAGGGCGCATGGGGACGAGGCTGCGCTGGGCACGTCGCAGTCACGAAGGCCACCCCTCTGTCCACACAGCACGGTCGCCGTGTACCATGAGAGCCTCTGCACAAAGTACTGACTTCCCAGTTTCAGCTTCTGGGCCAAACACGGAGCGACGGCAGGAAGCGCCCGTCTGCCCCGCACGGCCAAGGCCCTCTCCGCTGGCTGCCCGCTCGAGATGCATGTGTAATTCCATTTGGTCTCCCGCCCAACAGCCGACATCGGAAGTTAATTAAATTGGCTGTCCCCTGTCTTCGTCTGCTCGCCCAGCTAATGCTATTCTGTTCCTGAGCCGAAGAGCACTTTATAAAGTGCGCACCACGGCAGCCGGCGTGCTGTGCGCTGGGGGGCCGCACCTGTCACAGCCCCGGTTGTAGTGTCCCCAATTAGAAAGCCAGCACAAGGCCGAGCAGAGCACAAGTCATCGTGACAGGAAGGGTAAACACTCCAAGCAACAGCCACTTAATGTCTCGTGTGGCTACAATAAATCCCGCAGATTAATGCTCCTGCTAACGCCTCATGTCACCAGCGGGAGCCACCGAGACGTGGCGGCACGGCCTCGCGGACGGGATGCCTGGGAAGGGCGTGCACCGTGAGGGTGCCCACGGCGAAGCGCGGGTGGCGCCGGGTCCACGGACCGTGGGGGGCCTCACTCCGCTCCTGGCCCGGGGGCGAGGCACGGCCTTCGCGGAACGCGCCAGGAGCTCCCGGCACCGTCTCCGTGCCGTGCTGGCAGGCGGCGCAGACGGCTCGCGGAGGAAACAGCCCAAGAGCGAGACGGCCTGGAGCGAGGGACGTCGGGACCTCTCGCGCAGGGCCAGCTTCTGCCCGGGGGCTGTGTCCACGGGACGCGCTGGCAGACGGCGTAAGCACGGGGACGTACCCAGGATGACGCCACGGTGTCTGCCAGGCCCGTGAAAGGGAGGCTTCTAGCTGGGCAAGCTGAGGTTGAAATGGCTGGAAGCCACCACGGGGGGACATCGGAAGGCGGCAGGACATGCGGGTCTGGTGTCCAGGTGCAGATGTAAATGGGGCGTGTCTGCATGGGGACGGCCTCTGCGTCCTACGACGCAGAGCACACCCAGGACGGACAGAGCCAGAGGAAGCGCAGGGCCGAGGACTGGACCAGGACCGCCAAATGGAGGGGCTGGGGACAGGTGAGAGCCAACGGCGAGACTTCGGGGTGGTCAGTGTGGAGGCAGGGCAGTCAGTGGGGACACGGGGCGGTCAGTGTGGACACAGGATGGTCAGCGGGGACACGGGGCAGTCAGTGTGGACACGGGACGGTCAGTGGCGACACGGGGCGGTCAGTGTGGACACAGGATGGTCAGTGGGGACACGAGGCAGTCAGTGTGGACACGGGACGGTCAGTGGGGACACAGGAGGACGGAAGTAGGGGCAAGTAGTGTTTTAGAGGTGGGCTGGAGGAGGGAGTGGCAGAGGGCCTGTTTGGCTGTCATGCCGAGTGCGTGGGGCCTGACTCTGGACCCCACAAGCTGGAGGCCGGCGGTGACGGGCGGTGTGGGGCAGCCACACCCAAACAGTTGATTCAGGAAACTGTGGCGAGTCCGATGCCTCTCTCCCCATGCCGGTCATCGGGACGGGGCGGCTGCTCCTGCTGAAGCCTGGGGAAGAGCAAAGGTGCCGGGAGGGGCTGGCGGCTGCCGGCACGAGATTCGGCAGCAGGTGCAGGACACAAACCCACGGCACCTGCCGCCTTTCCCGTTTCCCCTGGGGGCCTGGGCTCAGCCGCCCCCACGGCCGTGCTCTTGGGCCTCCTTTCTCGGGAGGGCGCCCGCCCAAGCCAACACCCGATGCCAGAGGAGAAGGGCAGCAGCTGCCACGGCCCGTTTCACACGGGGCGGGGGCGGGAAGGGCCGCGCAGCCCACGCCACGGAGCCCACGCCATGGAGCTCACGCCGTGCGCCGCCACCCACAGCGGCAACAGGAAGACGGATGCAGACCCGGAGCCCCGCGCGAGGACCCCAAACCCTCTTCTAGTTCCTGTCACCCCGATGTTTCCTTTGCAACATAGGTGCTCTTTGGGGTAAATACACACTTTGCAAATTGAAAGTTTTGATAATGAACAAAGAAAAACACCAATTTTAAAATAAAAACTAGTTTGAATTATGAAGTTAAGTCATATTTCCTATATCTAAATGATTACAAAAGTAAATCAATAAACTTTTATGCCAATTAAATTATGTGAAGAGTTTGCATCATAATTAAAACGGCTCTGACTTCTGTCTTTTGTCTTCCAAAAATCATTAGCTTTTCAATTACAATTTCATGTCTACAAATGTCCCGGAGAAACAGGTTACGTGCATTACGGGCAGAGGACAATTACAGCAAAATGCACTTTACGAGATGGCAGCGCTGAGCGGAGCTGTTTACAAAACATTTCAGCCGATAGGAAAGCTGGGGGCCTGGAAAACGTACCAAAAGGCTGAATTGATTTTAAATTTCAATCACATTGGGAAAATGCCATCCACTCTGTGTGAAATAACTGCACTGTCCTTCTCTACAGAAATGCTGACACGGCAGCACCCATCCCCTCTCCAGCCCATGCTCGCTCCTGCTCGACCTGCCGAAGCCCTGGGCACCGACCCCACGGGCCCCGGCCGCCCGCACGCTGCCGGCCAGGCGAGTGTCATTCTGTCATTCTAAACCCCAGATACGTCCTCTCTCTCCGGACCGGGACGCACTCCCGTCTGCACCCAATCTCCTTTCTGCCCGACGCCCTCCGCGGCCCTGTTCTGTCCACGTGAACACCCCCAGTACACGCCGCCTGGCGTGGGGTCTGCAGGTGACAGCTTCTCCTTGGTTTCATTTGAATGAAAATGTCTATTTCGCCCGCCTTCTTGAAGGGCATTTTGCAGGACACAGAGCCATGTGGGGGCGGTTTCCTTTCGGGACGCGGAGGCCGCCGTGCCCCTCTGGCTGTCACTGCTTCTGCCGGGCAGGGAGCTGTCACGTCGGCATGAGCACTGCCCGCTGAAGGGGTTCTTCCTCTTCCCACGGCAGCGGTCAGTGTCCTCTCGTCTCTGGCTTTGCTCCACTTCGCCGTGACCCCTCCGGGGCGGGCCTTCCTCGTGCTGGGGGGAGGGGCTCGCTGGCATCCCCGGGCTGGTGTGCCAAGGTCTTCCACACGCCGAAAACTCATTCACCATCTCTTCAAAAACAACTTCCAGCGCCGCCCCCGCTTCCTCGCCAGCAGCACGGCCCCCCACCCTGGCCTTTCGCCTCCCCACGGGGCCGTCAAAATTCCGCCATCGGCTGTGAAACTTCGAGCTATGAGATCTGAGCAAACACTTCAGGAAAAACAGTCCCTGTTTGTAAAACGGGCTCATGTCATCCAAAGCTTCCTACCAGAAGGTCTGTCAGAGACCATGAGCGCAGAGTCTGCCGAAGAGGCCACTGCACACGTGGCCGTCCCTGTCCCCGCCTGGGATCAGACGCTACTGAACCCCAGCCTCCAGACAGCTGTCCATGGCCTTAAAACCCCGCGCTTCCTCGATCGGCCTCTGAATCAACATGCCCGACCCTGACCATCGCCCGCTGTGTCCCTTCTGGAACCCACCTCCCCTGAGAGGGAGCCCTGAGCAGCGGCTGGGATGCCGGCCCAGGACAGCACGCCCAGCTCCAGGCTGCACCTGCCTCTTCCCAGCTGGAGACCCCGGGGAAGCTCCTGAGCCCCTCTGCCTCAGTTTCCCCGCCGGTGACAGTGGGAGGCGATCAAGGCACCTGCCTCCCAGGCTACTCCGCTCCCTCGATGCGAGCACGATGACGGTCCTGTGCCAGCGAGCACCAACCAGCGGGTGCCGTTTGTGGGGACACCAACACAGGACGGCTTCACAGGTGTCCCTGGCTAGCACTAGAGTAACAAGGGCAGCAGCAAGAGGCCACCGGCCAAGAAGGCTTCCTACTTCCAACGCAGAGAGGCAGGGCCTCGGCGTCCACCCACCCATGCGTCTCCTCCCCGGGGAGGGGCCTGCCTGACCACGAGCACCTCCGGCCCACGGCCCCAGCCGGAGAGAGGCAGGTGCGGGAGGGGCCGTGCTGCGCCCCTGTCCACCATCCCAGGGATGGGACCGGCCGTCCCCATATGTCTTCTGAGGCTGAGTCACTAACAGCCCTGCCGGGAACAGCCGCTCCCTGCCAGGGGCCCGGACACAGGTCAGACCGCCGTCGAGTGCAGAGCAGTGACCCCGCCAGCGACCCCCCCGCACCTCACG
>NW_011888992.1:770390-780055 GCF_000151845.1 Pteropus vampyrus | reverse complement strand
GGCTTCGGTGTATACAGGGGCTCATGAAGACGGCGAGCCTCAGGGAGCCTGGGAACGGGGGGCAGGCGGCCGAGGCTGCTGCGACGGCTCGGCCTTTGTGTCTGCTTCCCCGCGGTCAGCGTTCCAGGACGGTCCTGGCAAACGGGAGGCGCCCAGTGAAACCGGTCGTGGTGGGGACGTCGTGACGCGCAGAGCACGGTGTTGCTGCAGAAGTCACAGGGATCAGCCGGACCCCAGGGCTGCGGCTCAGGGCCGTGTGCCACTGCCCTGCTGCAGGGGCGCACAGCGGACGAGGAGCGGCGGGCCGAGGAGCGCCACACAGACCCCCGACCCGCAGACCCCAGACCCCCGACCCCTGGGGAGCACGGTGCTCATCTCCCTGATCCCGCCTTAAGCCAGTCTCTGGCCGCCCTTTACAGCAAGGCCACTGTGGGCGGGGATGGAGAATTTCATCGTCCCTGCTGGGCCGTAAAATCAATCATGTCAGTTTTTACCATGTAACCTCTAAGGGCTGAACCGGCCTGCAGCTGAGAGATCCTCCCACTGTCCTTCCTGTACCCAGCAGCACCCACAGCCACGGGGCGGGGCCCTGCACGACATCCCGAAAAGCGAAAAGCTGCACGGAAAAGGCAGGCCGAGGGCCGTTGTTTCCAGAGCAAAAACGTGAAGCTCTCAGGTTGTTTTCTTGAAAACAGGAGCCAGTGACACTTAAACCTGGGATCCGCCGTTGGGAGTTTTCAAAGCTGAAGTGTGAGGCGTGGCGGCAGGCGTTGGGCTGGCGGGGACCCCCGCCCCTCCCCAGCAAGCAGACAGCCGCCAGGGCCTGCAGACGCGGTTACACAGGAAGAGCCGACTAATTCTGTCTGACACCAGAAATGAAAAATAAATAACAAATACTTATAAAAGCTACACCTGAAAAATCTCCACGCAAACGAGTGTTCAATGTACTTAGCAAAAGGTCGAGGCTCGGAATTTGCTGGGTAAATAAACGCTGGCAGGGCAGTGAGCCGCTGGAGGTTTGGCGCATGGCAGCGAATGAGCAGCCCACAGATGCTTCCCGAACCCCACCAGCGCCCCCCGCGCAGGAGCCCGGGACGCATGTCCCCGCATGCCGCCAGTTCATTAGCGGGCGGCCTCATCCCTCTCCCGGCTGCCCGCGGCCCCTGGAGGACCCTTAATGTTTAATTCCCCATCATCCGCTCTGCTGAACAGCTTAATCTCTGCTTGTGTGATCAATACTATATCAGTGTAAATTAAAATGACAATTTTAAAGTAATTAAGCCTGTTAATGCTCGATTCAAATGTCATTATTTGCACAAGGGATTGAGGAGAAATTACACGGCGTCCGGGTGACAGGGAGACGCTTGTGCCCTCAGTCCCGCTGGCGGGTGCCATCGGAGGCTCGGCAAAGCGGATGAACTTCTGCTCCCCGCCGGGTCCCTATCCAATTTCTAAAGAGGATAACGCAATTTGATAAATTTAATTCTAGCTACAAACTCAATTATTGTGATAATAGATGAAAACTGGGAGGGGACCCTAAACAGGGCCCGCATCTTTAAAACACACTTAGCTCCGGAACGAGACACGACCGTTACGGTTTGATTTGATTTGTTCTCTCCCTTTTGAAAACCCTTTAAATAATTACGATGGTTGGAAGAACAGCCAACATTTATTAAATAGCTTAGCTCTAACCCAGAAGGGGCTGCGGCTTCGCCGGTTCGGGTCGACGTCTGCTGTCCCGAGCTTGCACAGCCGCGTGTCAGACAAGCACAGTGACAGCATCGCATTACTGGACCTCGTAAACAGACGTGTAAAACCCACGTCCGGCCTTAGCCGGAACCGCGGCCTTGCCCAGGGCAGTGGCTCTGGGCTCAGCGGGAAAGCTGCACCCAGCCTTCGCCCCCCGTGTGGTGGGGGGTTAATCAGAGGCTGAGCCAGGACCCCGGCCTCACGCTGGGCGCACCGTGCACGCCGGGCTGGCAGACGGCTCCTCTGGGCAGAGCTGCTGCACCCGAGTCGCTCACAGGGGGGTCCAAGGGGACAGTGCCATCGCTGGGTCTCATCCATCAGAGCCGCAGTAACAATGGACAGCCCAACGTTAATTTCAAGATGAAGAGCAAAGTGTAACAATTTCCATTTGAAAGCGTTTCAGGGTTTATCCAACAATCACGGACACCGTCGCAGAAAGTGGCCAGAAGGACGGGGAGACACCGCAGAGGGCCGGGGCCTCCGTCAGCTGCGTGTACCGGTATGCTTCGGGGGGCCTGACAGGTTTGGCACGCCGTAGCTGCCTAAACCTCGAGGTTCCTCTGGAGGAGGGGGCCTGTGTGGGCACTCCGCACCACGTGGCCAGCACATTGAGGGACGTCGTCTGCCGCCCATCGCGTGTGGCCCGGCACGTCTGCGGGGCAGCTCTCCCTCTTGCCAGGCGCAAACTCCCGAGTCTACGTCATTTCCCACATCCACAGGTGAGGAACTGGACGGAAGATGATTTTAACGGCACGGTGAAGATTAGTCACAACGAGGAAAGCAGTGAGCGAACACCAGGCACGCGGCCCTGACCTTCAGGCAGCCGGGGCTGCAGCCCCACCCAGCACCGCGGCCACCAGCCACCCGTGCAGGGAGCCCCACGCCTCAGCGCTACGCTCTCTGTGACGCTGTGTCAGGTCTGCTCCCGAAAGGCAACAGGTACAAAACCAAGGGAAAAACACGGAGCGAGGTGGCTGCAGGCAGGGGGCACACCTAGGGCCGTGTCGTCCCAGCGTGAAGAGGTGGCAGACGCGGTCCAGGCGAGGACGAGCCGCGTCTATGTCATCAGCTTTTCTGAAAGCCCTGGCCGCAGGTGAGGCCGTGGCAGAAACGGCTCCATCTGGGACCTGGCCCTGAGGCCACCGCATGGGCAGATCCAGGAAGGGAGGGGCGGGCTGTGACCACTCAGAACCTGGGCTGCAAATGCGTGCGGCCCCCAATGACAAGCCCCCCACTGATGGGGGCCTCCACCAGCACCGGCCGGAGAACAAGACCCTGGCCACCAGAGACCATGGCCATCGCTGGCTTCCTGTAGCCCGACGACTGCGGGAATCAGGACCTGCGACGGAAGCTGGCGCCGGGCCGGCGCCCCCTCCGCCGGGAATCAGCGCCCCCTCCGCCGGGAATCAGCGCCCCCTCCGCCGGGAGCCAGCGCCCCCTCCGCCAAGAATCAGCGCCCCCTCCGCCGGGAGCCAGCGCCCCCTCCGCCGGGCCGGCGATCCTCTCCTTCGTGCGGCACAGCTGCTCCACAGAGCACACAGCAAGCACGTCTCACAGACACAAGTCCCAAAAAGGACGCTGCCCAAACAAAGCCTGATGGCACCACACCCCTGCTGAGTTGGGCTACAGCCACCAGGGGGCCGGGAGGGGCAGAACCTCTGACAGCCGGCACGCACGTCTGCTTATACACGTGGACGCAGAGATTAACCGACAGGACAACCCGTGACTGGCCAGCTGCTTGCGGCTACGGGAGGGTCCCAGAGCCCAGCACTCGGGCGGCGGGGTGCAGTTCTGTGCCAGCCCCTGCGCTCGCCACCCCCATGCGGGCAGGGACCCCCAGGCTCACAGACTGAGCAGGTGGGCCCTCCTGGGAAAACACATTCCGCTCTGCTCGTATGGGGTGGCGGGTGGTCTCAGAGGAGCCCAGCCACCACCCTGACCGTCACAGAAAACACAGGGGTCATCCACACGCAAGGCTTGCGAGGACATCTGTCTGCCCGAGAATAAATAATAAACGACATCATCCCCCGGGGTTAGATGCCTCGGCAGCGGTCACTAAAGGCCCTGTCCTCACTGGGCCCTGGAAGCGCCTGTGACCACAGCCCGCAGACTCTGCTCCTTCTGTGACGGGATCTGGGACCAGGGCAGCCGGCCACACTGCGAGGCCCACGCCGGCTCTGGCATCTGCAATCGATCCTGGCTAGGCTTTCGAAAGAGTGTCTGCTCGACAAGGACCCTTGGGTCCCCTCTCCTGAGGACAGTCTCCCGGGAGGCCACGGCCCGGGTGGAAGCACAGCCGTGGACACCCGGGGATGCTGGTGGAAACTGTCACGGGAAAACCCTGCTGAGCAGGGGTGGCTCAGTGGGACTCCAGGGCTGAAATGTCACTCGAGGCCAAATGCACAGAACGACAAGCCGAACTGTGAACCGACCAACCATTTCTTCACGTTCACTGCTTCAGTGATTTTCTGTCAAAAAATGCTAACAAGCATGAAAGTCCTTAAGAGCTTTACAATTTTTCAGTTTGTTCACCAATACGATTCGTGCGGCGTATTTGTTTCCCGGGCTGCGTGTGACACGGCACTCGATCACCCCTGTCCGCGCCTGATGGATCAGCAAGCCGCCAGGCTCCACGGCCCCGTCGTCACCAGAGAGCCCATCAGAAACATGCCGCCCGGGGGGCCACCGGGACCGTGACGCAAACACAGCAGGGGGCATGACGCTGCGCTCGCCACCCCCATGCGGGCAGGGACCCCCAGGCTCACAGCTGACTGCCACGGCCTGGCAGTGAGGGTCTGTGGGAGCGGGCGGGGAGCAAGGACGAAGAGCCCACATGGCAGAGAAACTGGTCCTGGCAGCACCGTGGCAAAGGCACAGGGTGCGTCCTGGCTCTCGGAGGCATCTCCGTCAAGGCACCACGCGCAGTACCACGGTGACCCCCGGCCACGCAGCGAGCGTCACGAAAGGAGGGGACAGCCAGAGACAGCTGGGGACGGGCGAGGCCATGGCAGCTGTGACTATCTGTGAGGGTGCAGGGAGCCGCCACTTGCAAGGGAGACCAGTCCTTATGCCACGTGGCTGCTGCATGGGGTCACTGCTCCCCAGACGCTTCTTCCTTGTCCCTGCCCGGGCAGACCCCTGCACCCGCTCCCTACGGAGACAAGGCTGCTGCAGGGGACCCTGCACGCAGACAGGCCAGGGAGGGCTGGTCGAGATTCTCACTCAGGGCGCACGTGACTTTCCTCTGTCACGGAGTATGTCCTCCCGTATCCCCAGTGCCCGGCCCAGGCAGGAGTCTGGATCTCAGATGTGGGGGGGTTTCTGACACCCCGGCCACATGCAACGCCAGACCTACCGGGCGATGCCCCTCTGCCGCATATCCCAAAACGGGGCCTGGGTGCAACTCCTTCCCAGCCCGAGCAAGGCAAGGCTGTCGACTGGGTGGGGGGCTCGCCGACACCCAGCACCCAGCCGGCCGCCAGCGGGACCTCGCGCCCAGACCGGCACGTGGGTCTCAGCTGCACAGACGCAAGAACTTGGGCACACAGAGATGACTGCTGTATGCCTGACTGGGCCTGGGGACAGCCGTGGGACATCGCACGCCTCGGGCCCTGGAAGCTCACAGTTGAGCAGACAGACACGGAAGACAGCGACGTGTGAGGGGTGAATGGCGCGGAGGGGAAAGCTCCACGGCCCATCAGGCACCTGCCCCCTGGACGGGAAAGCGCCGAGAGCCGGTCACGGAAGGGCGGCCCATCATCGGCGCATAACTCACTTGCCGATCGACTGGCCGACGATAAACCCAACCGCCCGCCCGGAGCGCGGAGAAAACGAGGGGTAACGTTGACCAAAATTACTTTTATTGAGTTGGAATAACGTTATATTCAGAAATCAATAAAGCCTCATTTAACCTAAAGAACGTCTTCTCAAGTTCACATTGATAACATCTGCATGGTATGTGCGAAGCCGAAAATTATTCCGCCGCTGGCACTTCCTGGGGAACGTCAGGCTTCCTTAAGCGTGGGGCACGCGGAGCGGCCTATGCAGCTGTCGCACGGAGTGAGGATGCAGTGGGGACGCTTCCTGTCTGATGCAGTCACTCGGCCCGGCTGCGTGTCGGCCCCCAACCACGTGACCAGTGTTCGCAGAGTTAGAGGCGCACGGCTGGCCTGGCGTGCGCAGAGCGCACGGACCGGGAGCGTGCCATGCCGGGAGCGTGCCATCCGTGAGGTCTGACACAGCTGCACTCCACGAAGCCATCACCACGTCAAGACGACAAGCACACTCATCGCTCGCGAGGGCTTCTCTGCGTCCCCGTCCCCTTAGGATCCCTTCCTCCGGTCCCCCGTCCTGGGAAAGCACGAACCCGCTGTCACCTGGGCCGCTGCGCATTCCCCAGACTGCCACACGCAGGGAGGCACACAGACGCGCTCTCGCACCCCTCCCCGCACTGAGGTGCCGACGCCTTCGTCAATGACCTCGCGGCCGGTCCCTGCTGCCCACTGCGGCCCAGACCTGCCCGAGCTCCGCGGCCACGCTGCCTGACTCCTGTGGGTTTACGTGCATCTCAGTTTGGGGGTACCCTCCATCTGTGCGCATTTTCAACGTTATTTCGGCTAATCTAGGTCCTTTCATTTCCATAGACTGAGAGCCAGTCCCTCCATTTCTGCTCGGACTTTGAGTGGTATCACACTGAACCTTCACACCAGTTTGGGGAGAAATGACATCTTAACACTGAGTCTTCCAGTCTGTGAGCACGGTCATCAATCCCCTTACTAAAATATTCTGTATCTACTCTTGGCAACGCGTCATGGTGTTCAGCGCACTCACACTCACACACACTCGGACACTCAGACACACTCATACGCTCACATACACACCTCACACACTCACGCACACACTCGCACGCTCGCATACGCACTCACACTCACACTTGCACGTACACACTCACACTTGTACACACACTCACACACTCACACTCACACACACCATCCCTGACCCACGTCCTCATGAACGAAGCACATTCTCACTTAAACGACACAACCCCGAGAGGCCGTTGGTGACAGCACCGCCCCCATGCTGTGCCCACCCTCAGAGCTGCCACTGCCGCCTCCTCCCTTTACTAAGCTCCCTGCACGTTCAGCCCTGGGACAGCGTGGGGCTCAGGGACATCGAGCCACCCACACTCGAAAACCTGCATTTAACTTCCACCCCCCCCCCAAACACGCAACTGGGCCGTGAGCTGTGTGTAGACTGGTGCACGGCCGCCCTCGGCACGGTGGGCCCAGAGCCGCACAGGTGCGTTCCGCCAAACCCGCAGACAGGCAGCCGCGGCTCCAAGCTGCGTTGGTGGGGCCGCGTCTGCTCGCTCAGGCGGCCACACTAGGCGGATGGCCGTGCTTGGGCCATCTCGGAGGCAAAACCGGCCGCACATCGTCCTCCTGGGGCCTGCCTCACTGCCCACCGACCGGCCAGGACTCCCGGGGGAGGGAGCGGCAGGCCTGGCCCCGACGGTGCCCAGAGGGCGTCTGCCCCCGCTGCCTGGGGAGCCAGACCGCACCTCCGCCCATGAGGGACTGGGACACCACACCTCCCGCTGAGCGCCCCCTCCCGGCCCCCCGCTGGGCAGGGACGGAATGAGTCTAAAATGCTGCTTGTTTCCCAACTGCCTGGGGGAGACTCCAGACGGGACCTGGGGACCTGCGGGTGCAGAGCTGGGGACTCTGACCTTGGGGCCTGGCCCCTGCTCCGTTCACGGCTGGGGCTTCCTGCCCTTGTCCGGCTCGCTCGGAGGGTGGGCTGCTCGGAAGTGTGACCTTGGAGGCGCAGGGGAGGGACGTGCAAGACAGGGCCCCGCAGCCCGGCCGGCATCGCCCCTTCCACCCCCCACCCCCGCACGTCCTCCAGGTCCCAGCTAAACGTCACTCGGAGCAGCTGGCCCTCGACGCCTGTCTCCCTTGGGCCCACACACTCACACTTGGTAGTGCACACGTGTGGGTCTGTGCCGTCTGCACACTCCATGACAGCAAGCACTGCGGGCGTGTTGCGTCGCGTGCGGCGTGTTGCGTCGCGTGCGGCGTGTTGCGTCGCGTGCGGCGTGTTGCGTCGCGTGCGGCGTGTTGCGTGTGTGGGAGCTGGCTGCCTCTCTGTGCCTGCCCCCCTCACTCCCACGGCTGGATGCCCCGGAGCGGAGGCCAAGGTAGCGCCCGCCCCCCCAGGCTCGGGACTCTGCGACGGCAGCGCCCCCACCTGGGTGCACGCAGGTGTCCGGCCTGTGGCCAGACCACTCCTTCAGCGCCTGCTTGTCCTGGCAGAGGGACACTGCGCCCTCAGCCCCAGGCCTTCACACGGCCCCGCGCCCCTCAGCTCTGGGATGCGGGATCCCCAGATGGAGATCAGGGGGACCCGTGTCCCTGCTTCCCGTGTCTCAGCAGGTGGGCACGCAGAGCGCACTTCCTGGGCCGCGGGCCGTGGACCGAGCTCGCGCTGAGAACGGCAACCCGCTGCCGGCTCCCTGGGCCCTGCGTGCCCGCAGGGGGCCATCTGCAGCTGCCCGTGGCCAGCCCTCTCCGCGTCCTGGGCGAGCCCGGGCACGGCAGCCCTCGGCTCCGGGCGCCGAAAACGAGCTCTCGCGAGCACTGGGAGGCTGTGCGTCCTTCCGAGACCCGTGCCGTTGGATACGTTGCTCCTGGAGGCAGGACCGTGCCCTATGCAGAGCAGCAGGCACGGCGCTGTGGTTGGAGGCCAGAGGCGCGTGGGCTGCCGCCTTCAGACCCCACGGGGCCACGCGGTGAGCCCTCCAGACAGCACGGACACAACGTGCAGAGTGGGCAGGAAAGCCATGTGCCCTCAGAGCCCGGCCATGGCGCCACCGCTGCCTCCCGCCCAGGGTCCAGCCAGGGAGCCCCGTGCCCGGCAGCTCCCCGTCCAGGGCGTCAGTGCCTGGGAACGGTCGCAGGAACCCCGACTGTCAGGGGCAGTGGGGCATGCACGGCCTAGTCCCGAGTCCTCCCAGGCAGGTCTCCACCACTCACAAACCAGCACATGGAAGGGGCCATCGCACCACGTCCTCTGTCCTCCCCAAGCTGTCCCTGGCACCCGCTGGGCAGCACTGGGGACTCGCCCAAGCTTCTGGGGCCCCCTGACCGGAAACTCCCCAGGAGCACACGACTCAGTGTCTCCTCATCCCACAAGAGACCACAGCATCGGAGGCTCAGGTCGCCAGGCCACTGGGCCGGCCGGGGGTCACGGCCCTGGTGGGTGAAGGGGTCGCAGAGCTCCTGAGGGGCCGGGCTCTGCCGCCCGCCCCGTGGCCAGGACACAGGCAGCAGATACGATTAACCTTGTGTCAACTGTCCTCCCGCGTGACAGCCCAGCATCAGCTCATCTGTTAGAGGGAAATAAAAAAGTCAGGCCTAAATGTATAAAAAATTATGATGGAAGCCCTAAATAAGGCAGGGCGGCAAGCTCATTGAGTCAAAAATCAATCAATCGATGACGAGTGGATTAGCAGCACCTCGTAAGCCCCAAAGAAATAATCTGCCCAAACACTGGGGTTTAACAGCGGCGGGCCGAATTCCAACACTTTTAGGAAGTAAATAATGAAAAATCAATTCAAAGGAAAAACAGATCAAGAACCCTGGACTCTGACGTGCCGACACATTTATCGCCGAGTGCCGTTCCTCGGCTGACCCGAAAACTTCGGAAGGTGTTTATTTACTTTCAGCACCTTCCCGAGATCAATATTTTTAATTTGGACCCGAGTTATTATTTCTCACATCACGGCAGCGGGGCGCGGAGCAAAGTGGCTCGTATTTTAGTGCTAAAAAGATCGATGTGGCAGTTTCACCTTCACCGCGGCCGCCGCATCGGCGCGTCCCGCGGGGCTGCAGGTGCGGCGCGGGGAGCGGCCGGCG
>NW_011888992.1:768086-769501 GCF_000151845.1 Pteropus vampyrus | reverse complement strand
GGGAACGGCCTGCCGGTTGAGCTTGGCGTGAGAGGGCGGTGCCCCCGCGGGAATGCACGGACACCGGCAGGAAGGGCTGCTTGTCCCTGGCTGCTATCAAGCCCAGACGGGCGGGTGAGCTCCCAGGTACCTCGACGTCCCTGCTGTGGGGGCCGTGGACTTCTGGTTTGGCCGCTCTGCCCGCCTCACAGGACGAGAGACTCACCCGCACACCCCTCCAGGGACCAACTCACCGGAGGAGCGACGGTGCTGGCCGGGGCGGCTGGACAGCAGGGTGGAGGCCCCTGAATGCCCGGTCACGGCCTCGGCCCGCAGGCCGCCGTGCCCCTGCGGGTCAAGGGCACCGACACGTCTCCAGCTTCAGGTCTCTCGGCCCGGACAGAGCTGCACTTCTAGGGCTTGAGGGGACGTCCGAGCCACCACAGACGTGTGTGTGCAGCCTGCCCGCTGCCCGGAGTCCTCGGGGCGCTGGGTACCCCGCTCAGCCGCTGTTGTTCCAGAGCCTGCTCGCCCGGCTGAAGGGCGCACCATACACTCCGTGAGCAGAGGGCACCGGCCGCGGCTTGCCCGAACCCGCTCCACGAACCCTGCGCACGCACGGCTCCGGCCCCCGCACAGGCTCGGCCGAGGGGACGCCCGAGTGCGCGAGGACCCTCAAAGGCAGCTGTGTCCCAGCCCCGCAGGGGACAGTCTGAGATGAGGCTGCCCTGACGCCACCCACCTAGCCCTGAGCGTGGCGGGCTCGGGAGGCTCTCTGGGGGCCTGTCCCCAGCACGGTCACGCCCTGAGCACACAGGCAGCAGCCTTCCCAGGCTGGGCTCCATCATCCCGGCGTCTCTATGGAAAAAGGGCCTGGTCCGTGTCCCACTGAGCTGGCTCCACAGAGACAAAAGGCGGCACAAGGCATGCTCACCGAGGTCCCACTAGGAGCACCCCTGGGTCCCAGGAAGCGGGTGCCAGCTGAGGAAAGTGCCCACCCACCCTGGGCCCGTCCTCCGAGGCATGTGGTGAATGCAGCCCCCTGATGCCTGCCCCTTCCGTGGGAGCCCGGCCTTTGCTCTCCACGTGTGGGAACCACCTGTTCTTAAAACTTGCTGGTGATTAAACTGAAACACTTCGGTTCTTTCGGACAAACACGAGCCCGCCAGGCCGCGGTCGGCGCCTCACCCTGGGTCGTGGAGAAGAGTGTGCATGCGCCTCCCTCGGCAAAGGCCACCCAGCTCCCGCAGAGCCTCCTCTGCTGCGTGCCGGCTCGGTCTCCTCCGGGACCCTGGACACACGGAGGTCCGGGTCCTTCCCGTGGGACCCTCCTGCGCTGCCACGTGGCTCCCAGCACACCTTGCCCCATGAACCCACCTCGTCCTCCCACTCTCCCAGTGACGGGGCCCGGTCTCGGACACCCCTGTAGTGTGCCC
>NW_011888992.1:765712-767181 GCF_000151845.1 Pteropus vampyrus | reverse complement strand
CTGGCTAAGCAACAGTGCCCGCAGGCTGCGGCCCCCCAGGCCTGACCCCCACCCCCAGGCCTGACCCATTCAAAGCCACAGCCCTTCCAGACCTGCAGACCCTCCAGACCACAGCCTCCCAGGCCTGCAGCAAACCCCCTCCCCAGGCCCAACACCCCCCAGACCGCAGCCCCGCCCCCCATGCCTCCACCATCAAGAGCATGCACCAGGTGCAGCGTCAGGTTCAATGTTTCTGGGAACAGGCCACTATTTTCTGATCCCTATTAATGCCTGTGACAGCATTTATGTACAAGATAAATTCATTTCAATTTCCTTTTTCAATTAATGGCCTATTATCTGAACCACACTCAGCTAAAAATATCACTCCAATACTATCAATCTTGTAAAAATTAAATTTTCCTCTGTCTGACAGCTCGAGGCCACCAGGCTGAGGCAGGAGGGTGGCCGTGTGCTGCCCAGTGCTGCCCTGCACCCATGGACGTCCAAAGGCCCCCAGCAAAGACGGCCCCACGCACAACACAGAGGCGATGGACGCGCACACTCCAGGCCCCAGGGGCAAGCGATCACCAATCTGGTCACGAGACAGGACGCCAAGCGTACGGCCCTGCCGTGCAAATTCTGGGACGCGCTCCAGACAGCCTGGAACGTCATCGGCCATTCTCACCCTCCGAACAGGGCTGTCCCTCCTGTCCCACTGGCCAGTGACCCTGGAAAGGAAGCCGGGCGCAGGCATCGCTGGACTACAGGGGACCGAGCAGACTCCCCACAACTCGGTGGGCAGGTCAAGCCTTCACCCCCACCTTCCAGACGCTGCCCAGTCCTGCAGACACCCGGACACACAGCCTCAGGGGCCTGACTCGGGCTTGTCCCACGTCCGATGCAGCACCTTGGGCAGCTGTGTGTGCAGCTGTGTGCCGCCCTGTGCCGAGCCAGTCCCGCCGGGTGAGGCCGTGCAAGTGAGTGCTGTCCCAGGCTCGAACCACGCAGACGGCCACGTCGCTGGCTAAACTGCCATCGTTGTATTTATGACCGACAGAATAAGACACTGCCAGTTCTCACTGTGTGATGCCACGGGTGTCAGATGTACCCCGCTTTCAATCATTTTAAGTCTGAAAATCTACGCATGGAAGAACAGACTAGATGTAACATTGCATTAAGTTCCTCCGCGCGCCAACCAGTCAGCCAGCCAGGTCCTGCAGGCACGAGAGCGTGGGCTGCAGCCCTGGGGGTGGGGGTGGGGTGGGGGTGGGCCTCCCCTCGCTGACACCCTGCGCCACATCAGCTATGGTGCCTGCAGGTCACTTGGCCACACAGCTGTCTCACCAGGTAAAAACCTTGAACTCTGGGTATTTAAAACCACTTCCCATTTTTGCTATCCAGTAAATTTTGAGGACTATCCTTAGACACGACTGTTTACAAGACCGGTTACTTCTTCAGTAAAATTGCTGACTTTGGGGAATGCTCATTTT
>NW_011888992.1:761553-764999 GCF_000151845.1 Pteropus vampyrus | reverse complement strand
GGGCGTCCCATGGCGTCCCTGAGGCCGCTCGGCAATGGGCCGAAGGCCCCACGTGGAGGTCCAGTCTGCCTTCGGCTCTGGGGGACCGCACGCGGGACCCCCTCCTTGTCCTTGCTCAGGGCCCTTCACCCCGTAACCTCCTGCCCTGATGCCGCTTTCTTTAACCCGCGTGTTTCCTCCCCCGTCACCACCCGCGCCTTAGAGGGGGCTGTGTCCAGGAGGGGGAGGGCACCGGGGGCCGTGGCGGAGCCCAGCGGCTGTAACGGCAGAGCTGGGGGCGCGGCAGACGCGCGGGGCCGGGCAGCCTTGGATGCCGCCGCTTCCAGCCGTCTCACCCGGCTCTGCCTCGCGGTTTCTTCTGCTTGAGCCTTGCTGTGACTGGTCCTATCGGTTCACGCGTTTCATCAAAATGTGACACTCGTCACGCATCATTTCTTCACGTATCTGTCCCTTCGCCCTCCCCTTCCCTCCCGAGAGTCCAGCTGCCCGAGTGCTGGACGCTAGACAGATGTCACGGGCTGGCAAAGCTCCGTCAACTCGTCAGACGTTTTTTCCTGTGTTTTATTTTGAACAGTTTCTATTGCAGCGTCTTCAAGTCCAGTTTTCTTCCGCAGCGTCCAATCTGCCGCTAACCCCAACCAGCGCGCTTCCCCTTCCAGATGCTGCGTTTCTCATCTAAGTAAGTTCCGCTCAGGGGAAGCAGAGAGTTGGGTCACAGCAAAAGAAAGTGTGTCAAGGGAAAACGGGTTTGTTGAAAGGGTGAGCAGAGAGGAAGCAGCCAGGAGGGGGGAGGAGAAAGGGCAGAGGAGACAGGGAGGGGGCTGTGTCCTGAGCTCGGGAGACGAGCGCCCCGACTGCTGTGGGCTTGCGGCACCTGAGCGGGTTGGCGCGAGGGCCACCTGCGACTGTGGCACCTGAGCGGGTTGGCGGGACGGCCACCTGCGACTGTGGCACCTGAGCGGGTTGGCGCGAGGGCCACCTGCGACTGCGGCGGAGGCTGCGCGGAGGGTCGGCGGGGCTTCTGAGACGCCAGGGACGCGGGATCCTGCAGACACAGCTGAAGGAGGACACGTGACAGTGGACGGTGACGCTCTCAGCGACGGGCAGACACGACCTAACTGGCATCAGACACTTTGGATTTGAAGACTTAAAATTGACAGGTGCCTCTAACCCACAGGATGACCTCAGCGGGTCAGCGCCCGGCGAACGGCACGTCCGCCCCTGCCACTGGCACAGGGTGCGCGTCCCCAGCCCCGGCACACGGCGCCCCCAGCCCCGGCACACGGGAGGGGGATGAGCTGAGGAACAAGACCCGCGGCCACTGCCTGCAGATAACGCCACGCTGCAGAGCCCGAGCCGGCCCATACCTGCACGCACGACAACGTGGCAGAGTGAGCCACAGACACCAGGGCTGCAAAAAGCCGAGGACACAGCTAACACAGCAGCGTCAGGGCCTTACTGGACATAGGGTGCTCAACACGTTTGTCCTCTAAACCAACTGCCAGCTGCTTAAAACTGGCACCACCACCCCACACCTGGACAGCCTACAGTTGCTGCCCCTTACTGCGGCCACCTTCCAAGGGGCCACAGTCTCCCCCAGCTCTGTGGAAGGCTCTGTCCTGCTCCCCTGTGGCCAGCTGCTCTCTAGAGAGACACCCGGCCCTCAGAGACTGGCTCAGGGCCTGAAGGGGCTGGCTGAGCACAGGAGCAAGCCTGGCTGGCGGGCAGCTCTGCAGCGCGGACCCAGGCACGGTGCAGCCCCTCGTCTGCGAGCCTGCAGCCCCCGACTCCGTTTCCCACACTCCGTGGCCCCGGGCCGCCTTCCTCGCCCCACCGGCTGTCCACCTGCCAGCCTCCATGCGGGCCGTGTCCACACCAGCTGACCAGGAGCCCTCCGAGGGGACCTAGGGAAGCAGCCTAGGCCCTCTGTGCATGCTGCATCCGCCTGCCCACGGGGGGCCGTGGGCATGGACCACGCGGCCATAGGCAGGGCGCTGCGCCGCTGTGGTGGTGACGCCCCGGAGCGGAACGGGCTTACCGTGAACTGCTCCTGCGACCGGTAGTTCTCATCCAGGTAGACGCGGGCCCGGTTAAACTCCTTCATCGCGTCGCTCGACAGCAGTTCTCTGCAACAAGAGAGGGCACTGTGACCGGACGCCACTCACGTGCCACGTCATTTACAGCTGTGCGGACGGGGCACGGGACGCTGGCCTGGGCGCCGCGCCTGACATCGCCCTGAAAACACCGCCAGCTGGGGTGCAGGAACCAGACCCGCTGTGTGTCCCTGGGGAGGGCACAGGCCGCCCCCACCGGCTGTGGTCTCCACGTGGCCCTGAGGCCCAGACACTGATAACCGCCCAGGGCCACGCCCCACGTGTGGCCCCATGGTCTGTGGGTCCCCTGGTGGTTTTAGTCCCCACGGAGAAGTCAGCTCTCCAGGCCGGTCGCCCTGCACCAACGCGCCCCCGGGCCCAGGCGCTTCCGCCCGTTCGCTGCTTGCAGGAGAAAGCTGAGGACCGGGCCCCAAGCTGAGGACTGTGGCTGAGGCGTCGCCGCAGGAAGCAGGGTCTCTGAGCCCCGTGAGGCGGGTGCCGTCCCTGCGCTCGGCTCGCTGCCGTGTGCTGTCGCCAGGAAGGCCTCGCGTGGAGGCCTCTCCGCCGCCCCCGTCAGCACCACTGGAACGGAGCCCGCCGAGCACGGGGCCCCGACAGCAAAGCAGATCGGTGACGGGGAGCGCGGGACCCCCGCTCACCGGCCTGGCCCCGAGCTCAAGAGCGGGGCAAGGGCAAGGGCGCCGTATGACACCAGCACGTGGGCCAGGAAGACAGGGACCGGCCGCAAGGCAGGAAGGGGTGTGGAAAAGCGGAGGGAGAGGACGAGCCCGGAGGGCACCGAACTGACCGCCAGACCTTGCCTGCCGGCGAGAACAAGCCTCGAAGTGTCTGAAGGACGAAAACGAGGTTCAGACTCCAAGCAACACAGGACATTCGTGATGTCCACTATCAGCTCAAAAATGAGTCTACGGCCACGCCGCCCTGAACAGGCCCGATCTCGCCTGATCTCGCAGGGTCGGGCCTGGTTAGTCCTTGGGTGGGAGACCACCTAGGAAGACCAGGTGCTGTAGGCGTAAAAAATAAAAAGATAAAAAATAAATCACTTGACGTGTGAAACAACAAAGTATGACCCACGATCCACAAAAATGCAGTCAAGAGAAACAAACCTGCAGAGAACAAAAATGATGGAATCCCCTGAAAAATTCCCTGAAACAGCCACTGCAGATACGATCGAAGATTCAAAAGAAACGACGGGAGGGAAGATGGGACATTTAAAAGCCACGCAAGAAAATTCTTGAGCTGAAAGCCCAGGGTCAGAAGTAACGTCACTGGAGGGGCCTGAGAGCAGATCACGACTCAAGAAAAACGAGTGACCAGGAGTCACAGCACCAG
>NW_011888992.1:759461-759855 GCF_000151845.1 Pteropus vampyrus | reverse complement strand
CAGAGCCTACGGCCACTGGCCTGCCACCCTCGGCCAGAGCTGCCGCCAGACACGTGCAGCAAATTAACCAGAGAAAGCAAAAGACGGAGCCTGAAGAGTGGAGAGCAGCGGACGGAGGGGCCGGTGGCAGAGGCCTGGTGACCCGCGAGACCGGGAAGGACCACACCGGCCACCACGGGAGGGGCGAGACGCTGCCTGCGCATCTGCAGCCGGGGGGTGCGGCGCGGATGACGGTGCCCATCTCCTTGGAAACTTGGGTGCAGCAGACAGATTCGTGGGGACACGTGTGCTCAGAGCTAACCTTGGCACAGGGCGGCTCGGGCGAGTCAGGCCCCGCGCTCACCCCAGAGACCAGCCGGGTCCCTCGCAGCCTCTCTTGCCCGTGCCTCCTGTC
>NW_011888992.1:758884-759411 GCF_000151845.1 Pteropus vampyrus | reverse complement strand
GCTCACGGACACTGTCCCCAAGAGCGGCCGAGCGGCAGTCCGGGGCCCCCTGCTGGGTGACGAGGCAGCTGCGCCATGACGTCGAGGGGCTGTGCCCAGTCCCGGGGTGCAGAGGCAGGAAGGGCCACCTGCGATAGGGGAGGAGCCACGGGGACCAGCAGGCGGGCAGTCTTGGGGCCCTCGGAGGCCAGGATGGTGCTTGTGTCCAGGTCCCCAGCCCGCCTGTCCTTAACTTAACCGTACAAGCCCGTGCCGACCATGGGGCTCCTCCTGGGCCCTGCCCGCCCCCCACATCCCGGGCACCTCCTGACACAGGGCAGCACTGGCTGGCTCTGAAGCATATACCAAAACCCCCCAACACTGCCTTCGGCTCCCAAGCACAGCACCCGGAGGCAGGCCCCGCACCCGCGACCCACACCTAACACGTCGGGGCCTGGAACCCACCTGGCACCGTCTCCTGCTGGAGCCAGTGCCCGGCAGTCGGGCCCCTCGACAAGTGTGGGCTGCACTCAACTGGCCTGGGGGAG
>NW_011888992.1:758499-758834 GCF_000151845.1 Pteropus vampyrus | reverse complement strand
GCTCACCCCAGAGACCAGCCGGGTCCCTCGCAGCCTCTCTTGCCCGTGCCTCCTGTCGGCCCCTGCCTCTTTGGCCCTTGGCAGAGCCGGCCACTCGACCCTCACCCCCAGCCGACACTGCCCCCCAGGAACAGCCTGATGCCCCGCCCACTCCTGCCCACACGCAGACGGCCCTGTGGGGGGCTCCTGCAACCCCCCGTGTGTCTGGGAGGAGGAAGAGCATGGCCAACGCCCCTGTCACCTTCTTATCGGGGAATGACCAGTCTTGCAAACAGGGACCGAAGGACACGCTGCCTGATGTGACATCCTCAGGGCACTGCCCAGTGCCTTCAGGT
>NW_011888992.1:754459-758419 GCF_000151845.1 Pteropus vampyrus | reverse complement strand
ACCTGCAGTGTGGCCGGGAAGCAGCCTGGCGATGGCAGGGAGTGGGGAGCACGTCCAGCAGGAGGACGGTGCCCGGCTGTTGCCTTGTCTGAGCTGTGACAGGAAGGGGACCCGCAGTGGGCTTTACTCCCTTGAAGGGGGAACTGTAGGCCACAGGGAGCAGCGGTGCCCGAAGCTGGGCCCCCCACGCTCTTCATGACCGCGTGACGGGAGTTCCCTAAGGTGACTGCGTGTCCCACTGGACACGGCCACGGGCCCCCCTCGGTGCTCAGGCTCCATTCGCTCCCAGCACCCCACTGACGGGATGGCCCAAGAGAGAGGGGTGCCCAGTGAAGTGCGGCAGGGCCACGTGGACCCAGCGGGGGGCACTGTAGATGTGAGTGGCCTGGGCCCAGGGCCGGGGCCTGGGGTGCTCGGGGAGGCCCGGGGACTGGCTGCTGAGCATCGGAGGGGGCCTGAGGCCCACAGTGGCCGGGCACCACCAGGCCACCACCCTCCCTCCTGGTTCTCCAGGGGCTCCAGCAAGGACCAGACGGGGCACGGGGCAGCAGATGGGGCGAGCACCACACCCAGCGGGCAGTCCTTCTCTCCCCAGAGCCTACGGCCACTGGCCTGCCACCCTCGGCCAGAGCTGCCGCCAGACACGTGCAGCAAATTAACCAGAGAAAGCAAAAGACGGAGCCTGAAGAGTGGAGAGCAGCGGACGGAGGGGCCGGTGGCAGAGGCCTGGTGACCCGCGAGACCGGGAAGGACCACACCGGCCACCACAGGAGGGGCGAGACGCTGCCTGCGCATCTGCAGCCGGGGGGTGCGGCGCGGATGACGGTGCCCATCTCCTTGGAAACTTGGGTGCAGCAGACAGATTCGTGGGGACACGTGTGCTCAGAGCTAACCTTGGCACAGGGCGGCTCGGGCGAGTCAGGCCCCGCGCTCACCCCAGAGACCAGCCGGGTCCCTCGCAGCCTCTCTTGCCCGTGCCTCCTGTCGGCCCCTGCCTCTTTGGCCCTTGGCAGAGCCGGCCACTTGACCCTCACCCCCAGCCGACGCTGCCCCCCAGGAACAGCCTGATGCCCCACCCACTCCTGCCCACACGCAGACGGCCCTGTGGGGGGCTCCTGCAACCCCCCGTGTGTCTGGGAGGAGGAAGAGCATGGCCAACGCCCCTGTCACCTTCTTATCGGGGAATGACCAGTCTTGCAAACAGGGACCGAAGGACACGCTGCCTGATGTGACATCCTCAGGGCACTGCCCAGTGCCTTCAGGTCCTCCTCCTCGCCCCGAACTTGGCAGGGTGTGGCGGGGCGTTCTGGGGGCCCACACCCTGAGGCCATGAGTGGACGCTGGTTTGCCAGCACACTAGAGCGTCCAGCCATTGGCACTGTGCCTACCGTTCGCCCCCAGGGCCAGCGACCCGACAGGTCCTCAGGCCTGCAGCCACGCCAGCAGCTTATGCCCTCCACCCTGGCCCCCGGCGGTCACTGAGCCAGTCCTGGGTGGTCGTGGCTACCAGCGTGTCACTGCGCACTGTGACAGGGCAGACGGGAGCTGTTGGGGGGCCTGAGGCAGATCCTGAGGTGCAGCCAGAAGCCTCCGGCCCCTAAAGTGCCAGCAAAGGCCCCTCGTCCGCTCGTCCGTGAGGAAGGGACTGCAGGGTGTAGGCTGGTGCAGCGTGGGAAGGCGTGCCGGGGGTGCGGCTCCAGACGAGCAGGGACCCGGAAGAGGGGGACACCGTGGGGGCACCTGGGGAGATGGCGGGAGGGGGAACAGGGACTCACAGGACAGAGGGGGACCGTGCGACTGCCGCCACTGGCCTCGGAGCCCCTGACACACCTGGACTTTGCTGGGTGAACAGAAGAGGGTGCTGTTCACCCAGGAATCCCGTAAACGCCCGGACACCCTTACGGCGAACAAAGAAAGGTCACCCAGTCCCACGAGGCGGCTGCAAAAAGTAAGAAAGAAAAACGTGCACATACAACCGAGAACCAAGTCTCCACTTCAGAAAAAGGGTCACGGATCAGAACAGATTTACAACACTACGCTGCAAACAGATTCAAACACTGAGACCAGCATTTGAGAACGTGAAGAACCAAAGTCAGAAATGCAAAACTAAGACAGAAACGGTGGGAGAAAGCGGGAGGGGGGAGGGGGAGAGAGGAGGGAGGGGGAGAGAGCGGGGCGGGGGAAGAAATGGGAAAAAAAGAGGCAATCCCCACAGAAAAGAGTAAATTTCCAAGTGCCAAAGGAGAAATGACTGACAGGAAAATTTGTAAGGGACGCCAGAGCTGGAAAATCCAACCAAGAAAGGGAAAATGACACGATGAAAAAACAGCAGGAAAGAAAAGTAAAAACGGAAGTGGACGAAGAAGAACACGTATCACCGCAGCCCCAGAGGACGACCAAGGCCATCGGAGCCGACAGCTGAAGGCGTAATCCAAGGAAACCTTCCGGACAGCAGACACGCAAACTTACACAGAAACGGTCCCCGGGCGCCTGATAAACGAACCCGACGCCGAACTGTAAGACGCACCTGGACACGACGAGATTTCCAAGATGAGGGCACACCCTCGAGGCCTCCGGGAACAAAGCCCAACTACCGTGCCAGTCGGGACAGGAGACTGGCACCAGACTCGTCCTAAGCGACACATAAATCAAGGCAGCAATGGAAAAACCATTTTTAAAAATTCCAATGAAATGAAGTGTAAACCAAAGATTACATATCCAGCCAAGTGTCTTTCCAGTCCCCGAGCCGTGGAAACCAGCTCTGAACACCGAAGCCCAGGCTCTGTCCCATCGCCCTCTGTGAGGGATGCGGCAGGGCGGGGCGGGCGCCCCCACGCATGGCCGGACCAGCGCTGGCCCCGGCTCAGGCAGCGGGCGGGCCCTGGCTGGGGCGCGGCGGCCCGTGCCCCCTAACTGAAGGGGTGTGGGTGCGTGTGGCACAACGCACGTGCCGGGTGCAAACCTGCACGACTTCGGCACTCCACGCTGTACGTGAAGCAGCGTGACGCCACCTGGGGCGATGGTGAACGTTCGGGCCCACAGAGCACAGATCTGGAGCGACCGCTTAAAAACATTTTTACAAAGCAAAAAGCCAAGACTGAAATTAAAATAGAAAGCAAAAAAGCTGGAAATAATCCAAAACAAAACAGGAGCGGGGAGACGAAGGGGCACGGACAGAGCCGACGGCAAACGGCAGCCGCGGCCACCTGTGCCAGCGGCCACGCCGGCCGCCGGTGGGGTGGCAGGCACGAGCCATTCCTGGACACTTACGCTAAAGCTATATAAAGGTAAAAACTCAACACTGACCACGTTCCAAGTGGTCAACGGCCACACATGGCCAGTGGCTGCGGTACCGGACAGCCCAGCAAGTTCTGGTCTCCAGACGGCGCGTGCACACGTCCCAGGTAAGGCGAGGGGACCAGCAGGCAGGATGGGGAGTGGAGCACATGCTGCGGGGAAGGGACAGACTGGCACCACGACGACCGGACTGGCTCCAAGTGACAGGTGGACGGGCAGAAAGGCGCAGCCCGCACACGCCAGGCCGAGGGCCGGCAAGGCCACGTCAGTGAGACAAAGACCCCAGGACACAGAGCACTGTGCAATGACCAGCGGGACAGTCCATCAGGAAGCCAGCACAGTGCGACATGTGTGCATGCACACACACCTGTGCAAGCATGCGCGTGCACACACCTGCACACACACGAGTACACACACACCTGCGCACGCACACGGGTGCACACACACCTGCACACACACAAGTGCACCACACCTGCAGACGCACAAGTACACACACACCTGCACACACACGAGTGCACCACACCTGCAGACGCACGAGTACACACACACCTGCACACACACGAGTACACACACCTGCGCACGCACACGGGTGCACACACACCTGCACACACACGAGTGCACACACACCTGTGCACGCACACGAGTGCACCACACTTGCACACA
>NW_011888992.1:747351-753174 GCF_000151845.1 Pteropus vampyrus | reverse complement strand
TGCACACACACGAGTGCACACACACCTGTGCACGCACACGAGTGCACCACACTTGCACACATACAAGTGCGCACACACCTGTGCACACACGAGTGCACGCACACCTGCATGCACACACACGAGTACACACACACCTGTGCACGCACACGAGTGCACGCACACCTGCACACACGAGTGCACCACACCTGCATGCACGCACACCAGTGCGCGCGCACACACACACACACACCACACACACACAGTCAAGACACGGAACGGCAGTCAGCACGCGGCAGTCAGCACCTCTGACCTAACAGTCCAGACGACTGGCGAGCACGCCCTGTTCCCAGGCGCTGTCACCGAGACAGGACGTGCTGGGCCGGGACATGTGCACTCTGAGGGGTGGAAGCCACACGGAGCCAAACCCCAGCGCGTGAGGCCCCCAGACGAGGAAGCGCGCACGCTGCCTGACTCGGCTCTCCGGGATTCCCGACAGTGCAAAGTGACGGCCATGGGGGGCGGACGGAAAGCCCGGGGCTGCGAGGTGGCGGGCACCTCCACTGCTGAGGGCCATGGGAACTCCCCTGCGGACGGCCGCACCGGCCTCCCAGGGGCAGACGCGCCACGGAACGCGTCGAACAGCACGTTTTGCGCACCCCAAGTCTGCATCACGTCAGTCACGCCTCCGTAAAGTCGCGAAAAGTTCATCCCTACCCACATCCCGACCCGTTTCAGCACGCGAGCTACGAGTCAGTGACCACACGGCTGGGAAGATGCGGCGCTGACGGCGCCTGATGCCCCGACGGGCTGCTGGTCTCGCGCTGTAAGCCGCCTGTGGGGTTTTTAATTCTGGGACACACACGGGAGAACGCGCCAGTGCAGACGCCATGGCCTCAGCCTCGCGTGGTGAGGGGGAGGGCGGAGAGGGCGGGCCACAGTTAAAACTCTGAATGGGGGTAATGGGTACGGTCCTGCCCTCTATGTGTACGTTAGAAATTTTCATAATGAAAACGTCCGTTATTTAACTCTGTGGGAACAAAACCAGAGACCAAAGGACACCTCACCGTCCCACCGCCCAGGGCAGCACGGGGCGGGGCGGGGCGCCACTGCGCGCTCCGCCGGGAGTGCGTCTGGACGTCTGGACGAGGGGACGTGCCCCCTCCCTTGCTCTCTGACCTCCCCGACCCCTTAATGGCCAGGCAGGGGAGACACGTACGTCTCTCCTTGACACCCTGCTCGGGAGCTCAGCTTGAAAGCCGCTGGTTCCCAGTTCTTAAGAGACAGCAAGTCCACACTGCGCTCGGGCACCAGTGACCATAGCACTCAAGGACAGACCGAGACACACCAGGCGTCAGTCATTCTGCAAGAGACTCGGCTCCTGGCGGAACTGCCGGGAAGATGATGTGTTACGCTGCGGGGATTTTTGGTATCAGGAGAAGTGTTTCCTTCGCAGGCGAACGGAGCTGCAGGGTGCTTCACGTGCAAACGAAACCTCGCTAGTGGAGCCATAAGTCACCGCGGCTCGGAGGTCAGGCCCCACCACCCGGGCTGATGGTTCCGGAACATGCCATCCGCTGGGCTCTCTTACCAAACCTCACCTGTGACAGGGGGCGCTGGTGTCGCAATGCCCTCACCTGACAAAGGCTCCTGTGCTAGTGTCTGACATACCAGGAATCGCTGCCCTGGGGACAGATGTGTCCTCCGCAGTCACCGAGACAGCACCTACTCTGCCTGGTGTACGGACGTGTGCTGGTAAGGATCCCACAGCCAGCTCTCCGGGGCGAAATCCACTCTGTTGTGTAAATGCCCCACGAGGCCCACGTCGAGCTCCTGACATGACACGGCGGAGCACGGAGCTGGGGCCTTGGTGACGTGCTGCTGCGTCCCCACCTGAGACACAGCAGACACCAACAACCAGGATCGCGACAGTGATATGTACTGAAGTAATTAGGAAGAGATAAGGGAGCATCGTTATCCTTGGTTTCAACATAATTTACCCAATTGTACGTTTATAGAATTAGATTTTTAGTAACTGCTGCATTTAACCCCTGGCTCCCAGTTCCTGACACAGGTCAGCTCCCACAAACTAGTGCAGCCACCCTGGAGGGCTTTCCAGGGAGTACACGGCTTACATTCCTGCTCTGTCACTTCCTGGGGGCCCGTGCCCGGCACCCAGGACTGAGCGTCCACTTCCTGGGGGGCCCATGCCCGACACCCAGGGCTGAGCATCTACTTCCTGGGGGGCCAGTGCCTGGTACCCGGGGCTGAGCATCCACTTCCTGGCTGAGCCCGTGCCTGGTACCCATAGCTAAGTGTCCACTTCCTGCCGGGCTGTGCCCAGTACCCAGGGCTGAGTGTCCACTTCCTGGGGGGCCGTGCCTGGTACCCAGGAAGGAATGTCCACTTCCTGGCTGGGCCCATGCCCGGTACCCAGGAAGGAATGTCCACTTCCTGGCTGGGCCCATGCCTGGTACCCAGGTCTGAGTGTCTACTTCTTGCCGGGCTGTGCCCAGTACCCAGGGCGGAGCACCCACTTCCTGGCTGGGTCCATGCCTGATACCCAGGGCTGAGCATCCACTTCCTGGCTGGCCCATGCTCAGTACCCAGGAAGGAGTGTCCACTTCCTGGGGGGCCCACGCCCGACACTCAGGGCTGAGCATCTACTTCCTGGGGGACCATGCTTAGTACCCGGGGCTGAGCATCCACTTCCTGGGGGCCCGTGCCCAGCACCCAGGGCTGAGCATCCACTTCCTGGCTGGGCCCGTGCCCAGTACCTGGGGCTGAGCGTCCACTTCTTGATGAGCCTGCCTTGGACAGTCAACGAGCACAGAGGTGGCCCCTGATCGGCAGAGTCCATGCTAGCGTGCACACCAGGGAGGTGGGTGGTACTGGTCGCCAGGCCTGGCACTCATCCCCACACAAGAGCTGCACACAAACAGCTGAGGGCAGAGCTGCCGGCCTTCGAGGTCTGGGTGACCCTGGACAGAGCTCTCTGCGGGGCCGACAGCACGGGCATCTTGCGGCGGGCAGGACAAGCCCCTCCGCGGCGTGCTCCACGGGCTCTGCACCCCGGTAAAGCGGGAACTGAACACAGGCCCCAGGCAGGGGACTCCGCTCAGCAGTTGGTGTCCTGCCTGATGGTGACGCCTGCCGGCCTTCACCTGAGACCACCAGCAAGTCAGCGCTCCAAGCTGCAACCTGTGCTTGACCAAAATTCTACAGATAAAGGAGCTTCTCCTAACTTTAGGGGAAAAAATAGGCAACTGATAGAAATACGTGGGTTCTTTCCTAGGAAGGAAAGCTAAAAGAAAATATTTTGGAAAAATGAATTACAAATTTTGGCAAGAAAGAGCACAATTTTTTTTTTTTTTTAAAGTACACAGCAGCCAGCCAAATGAAAGAGCTCCCCTTCCTGACACTGCGCAGGTGGCCGGGGCGGCAGCTCTGGGCCCCACGCCTGCCAGCAGCCCCGCCCGCGAGTCCCGTTAAAGATAGAACCGGCCCAGCCTTGTTAGGCTTTCTCCCAAGAGGAGTCTCTGAGTGACCGAAAAAGGAATTGCGCCCTGCCAGCAGCCCGGTGGGAGCCCAAGACAAGGCGCAGGAAGGGACAGAGAGTTCCTTGAGCGGAAAGTACTGTGGCCATTTACCAACGGGCTCCGACACACCCTGCTCCGAAGACCCCCTGCCCGCCTGGCCTGGGGCGGGCGGGGGGCTGTGCGGAGGCCCAGCTCGCCCTCCCTCGGGGGCTGCGCGCTGGGGGTGCAGGCTGGGTGCCGCCCTAGGAGGAAGCCCACACTCAGCTCTGCCCGCCCCGACGGGGCACCGGGCCAGCCGCGCGGGCAGCAGACACGGCTCCCTGCGCTTGCACACCGAGGCTCCGGGGGCCGTGGCAGGAGCTGGCTTGCGACAGGGGCCACCGCGCACACGTTACGTCTGCCCCTCAGCGTCTTCGCGTCGCCTGCTTCTTTCCCCGGCGTCCCGTGCTTTTCAGAGCACAGACGTTAACGTGTTTCACTCGATTTGTGCCCCAGGAGGTCAGGGCTGTCGCAAACTTCGTTTCCTAAGTCCCCAGTCGTTCACAGCTAGTGCACAATAGATGCTTTCAAACCGACCTCGGAGGCCGCGGACCCCGCGGACCACGGGCATCAGCCGCAGCAGCGCCTGTGTGGGCCCCGCACGGTCTGCACGGCAGTCGGGGCTCTTGTCGGCCTTGCTCGGGGCCCTTCCCTTCAGGCTGCACATCTTCTGCGGCCCCTGCTGCCTGCTGCCCGTCACCCATCATCCTGTCGCCCGCCAGCACCCTGAGGCCCACGCCTCAGCTGCAGGCCGTGCCGTGCTCCTGCGCTGAAGTTCCCTTCTGCTCGTGGTCTGCTGGGCGTGCTCAGCAGGAACTGCTAAGGAGTGTGTCAAGTTCTCTCTCGGCACCTATGGAGGTGACGTGTGGCTTTTCTTTTTCAATCTGTTGACATGTGAATTCCATTTATTAATTTTTGAATGTTAAGCCAGGCTTGCTTTCCTTGGTGACATGGTATTAACTTCTGACAAGCTGTTGTTTACGTGCTTGCGTATGTGCACGTTTATTTACAGATGACACATATGTAGTTTTACATATTTGATTTGTTAAGTTCTCTGAATTTCTGCATTTACTTCACGGAGGATCTCGAGCCGTGTTCTCATCACGGAACGTCTGTCTGCCTTTGACGTCAGGCGCGTGCTTGTGTCACAGGGTAAGGGAGGAGGTGTCGCTTACGCTTCCATCTTCTTGAAAAGCCTCCGTAGAACTGTTATTGTTTCTGCTGAAACGTCTGGCAGAATCTGCCAGTGAAACCGCCTGGTCCCAGAGCGTTTTCTGTGGAAGAGTGCGGGGCAGAATTTTATTTTACTGGACGGAGGGCCGCTGAGCCCGATTACTGCTTCCTGACTGAGCTGAGATACTTTATTTTTCCAAGAGTACGTTCCTTCCATGTGAGTTTTCAAATTTACTGACGTGAAGTTGCTCTATTTCCCACATTACCTTCCTAATGCTGCAAGATTCTGAGTGGTGACGTCCCATGTCGAATTTCTGAAACTGGTCATTTTTGTCTTCTACCTTTAGAAATCAGGTGTAGCAGAGCAAATCGTACCCAAAGTAATGAAAAGAAAGGAAAACACAGAGAGCGGAATTCCGTGAAAGGGAAAGAAACACGCGTCGACGTGAGCAGAAGGGCCCCGGCGGCCGCGCACGCGGCGCCAGCCCCTCCCGCCTCTCTGCCTGCCTGGTGGTTTTTGACTGGACGTAAACAATAAAACTGTAAACTTCCCCCTGCAGGACACTCACCTAGAAACCCTCTCCAGGCTGCACGCCGTGCGGCCAGCAGGCTGACCCCTCAGCCCTCACTCAGCTGCACTGCCCTGGGCTGCCTGAGGTTAAAACCGCAGGTCACACACGTGTCCCGTGGCTCTAACTCCTTTAGGACAGGAGGCTAGGTCTGGGGCCTGTTCCTCCGTGAGCGCTGAGGCGGATGTGCTCATCACAGGGCCGGGGCGTCCTGTCAGCTCTCCACCAGGCCGTCTCCGCCTGCGCTCACCTCTGAGCTGCTCTCAGCTCCGTGAAGCGCCCGAACTGGGGAACGCAGGTCACTCCTGACGGCAGGAAGGTGGCGTCTGTGGAGTGCGGCCACCTGGGGGCCGGTCTTGGCCTGTCAAGCAGATTCGTCTCTGCACCACTGACCAGATGACCTACCTGGCCAGCTCACGATCGGCCCTCCCACTGACCAGTGATAAAGACCCGCGACACCTGCTCGTTTATAGTCGTGTGAGCCAAAATTATATGCTTCCAAATCTACCTGTAGCATTACTATAAAC
>NW_011888992.1:747001-747301 GCF_000151845.1 Pteropus vampyrus | reverse complement strand
TGAAATGCAGAGAGCAGAAACCGGAAAGAACTCTCCAGAACGTGTGAGAGCTGAGACAGCTGAGGGGGACGGACGCGCACGGCACGGGGTTCCAGGCCGACGGGAGCAGCGGAAACGCCCGAAGCACTGACGGCTGAGACATTTTCACGCTTAATGGCAAATGCCGCACTACGGAGCAGGAAGCGTAGAGACACCAGGAGGGGCAAACACCGGAAACCGATACGCGGGCCAGTAACAAAGTGCGGGAAAACCCAGGACAGAGCGGGCACGCGACAGGGCTAGGGCGGGAGCGCCTGAGGC
>NW_011888992.1:745779-746951 GCF_000151845.1 Pteropus vampyrus | reverse complement strand
CTGACCAGTGATAAAGACCCGCGACACCTGCTCGTTTATAGTCGTGTGAGCCAAAATTATATGCTTCCAAATCTACCTGTAGCATTACTATAAACTCGAACAACCTACGGTCCACTGATAGAAAAATGGCTTTAATTTAAACGATGACTTACCCATATAATGAAATACTCTGAACCATTAAAATGGATGATGCATATTAATTTACATAGAAAGACTTCCCAGTTTACTCCCCAAAAGGGTAGGCTACAAAAACACACTATCCGGGGCCTGCTGAGGGAGGTTGCCAAACTCCAGCGTCACGGCCGGCAGACATCAGGGTGTGGACATGGGACCAGAGGCGGGTGGGGTGGGAGGGTTATTTATACTTCCCTGCTCTGTGCAATTTCCTGACTGATACTCAACGAGGAACCGCTCAGCTCATGTGACGGGGCCACACACCCAGGTGCCCGGGGGGCCTGCGCCCAGAGCCTGGAGCCAGGTCACCACCTCCGCCAAGGAAGAGCATGGCCGAAGGGACAGAGCTGGGACCCGGCCCAGCACCAGGCCCTGTGCAGCCCCCAGGGGTGTTTCCTCCCCACGCTGGGGCGCCCCAGCCGTCCCTCCACAGTGCAGTGGGGGCCCCCGAGGGGGGTGTCGTCCGCTCACCGCTGGCCCCCCCAGCACCACCACCTTCCAGCCATGCTCCCTTCCCGTTCCTGTGCAGGCATGATCCCCTCCCGGGGGCCCCCTCACGACCTCGTCTAACCCTGGCCACCTCCCAAAGGCCCCACTGGGGGTGAGGCCACGGTGCGGGAGTCTGGCGGACCCCCGCATCCCGTCCGCGGCAGAGTGGAGCCTGCACGTCCAGTGGGAGAGGTGGACGAATCAATAAGCAAATGACACAGGGCACAAGCTCAGACCATGGTGACTCCACAGAGCAGAGCCATGGGCGGTCCAGACTCCCCGCGACGCCCCCACACCCCACGGCCTCCTGAACGCTCCCTTGGGGCCTCACCGCCAGGAGCCCCACTCCCTGGCCCGGAGCAGCCCCCAGGGGTGTTTCCAAGGCCACCACCGATGGGTGGACAGACGAGCGAACAGGGGCTGGTCCGGAGCTGGGTGCCGAAGCCAGGCTGGAGGGCGGCCCTGGGTAGGCGCCTGGCAAGAAGTGGACCTGCCCCGCCCCAGGTGGC
>NW_011888992.1:741801-745437 GCF_000151845.1 Pteropus vampyrus | reverse complement strand
GCTCGCTATTCCCGCTGCCATTTCCACTGTATCGAAGGGGTCAGGGAGCCAGGCCAAACAGGGACAGCGACTGGAAAGGAAGACGCAAAGTCCCCGTACCTGCAGGTGGCTGACGCCGTGCCTGCGAACCCGCAGTCAGCCGAGAAGCTCAAACAAATGGAAGAATTTAGAAAGGACATCAGGATGTAAAATTAAGAACAAAAACCACCAGCCAAAAGTTATGTTGGAAGGGAAAACCCCACTTACAAGAGCAACGTAAAAAAAGATGAAAGTTAGGAATCAATTTTAAAATGTGAAAAATTTATAAGAGAAAGATGTTAAGCCATTCCTGACAGGGACAGAAATCACCTGATCAATGGAGAGGCAGCTCTTGTTCTCAGGGAGGGTGACTCAGCACCATAAAGCCACCGTGTGGAATGACAGTGTCTCTCCACAGCCACCAACGAGCGACCTGCCCCGCCCAGCCTGAGCTAGATAGGTTGATGCTGAAGTTCATACGGGAAAATAAATATGACTCAAAACTCAAACACCATTTTCAAAAACAACGACACATTCAACTACAAGTTAAAGAAAAAACCGTTCGCAAACACCGTAAGCAAAATCAAGACGAATGTCAAACGGATTGAAAATATTTGTAACGTAAATCTGTTAGTCTTCTTGATATTTGATAAACTCTCAAAAGTCAGAGAAAAATAACAAAATATCTGATAGAAAAATGGGAAAAGGACCCATACAGGGGAGTCACAGAAAAGGCCTCTAAACGACCTTCCGCGTGAGAAAGGTGCCCCCCCCTTCCCGGTAAGAGCCGGCAGTGGGCCTCCTGGGGAGGGGGCAAGGCGCCCCCGCACTCACCTGGGCGCTTTGCCTGAAACCTCTAAGCCAGCGTCGACAGGGACACAAGCAGAGACCCCAGCGGTGGGACGCCCTACAGCCCCGTGGTCCAGACGCCTCACAATCCCAAGGCCAGAGAAACCAGGGGGGCTGGACTGACCCACTGAAGGGCGAGGACCCCCAGACTGGCCTGTGAGCCCTGAGCACACGCTGGACAAAAGGAGAAACCAACGCCACCAAACTGGGGACGGCCGGGGTCACGGCCGGGGTCACGGCCGGGGTCACGGCCGGGAAGTGTGAGCGGACGCCCTGCAGCCAGGACTCGCGGCCATGCGGGCCCCACACGCCAGCCCCGGCAGCACCTGCCTCGCAGGCCCGCGCGCACCCAGCCAGGGGCCTGGCTGGGCCCAGCTGCTGCCACTGTGCCCACCGCCACCACGCTCTGCAGCCGGCGTGTCCGGACCCGCTTCACGGAGCAGGAATTAGGCTCGAAGGGCGCGGGGCCGGACCCGGATCCACGTGCCCCTGTGGGTCCCGGGAAAGGCACCGGCCCCTCCAGCCCCGGGTGCCACCAGACACAGCAGGCGGGGACAGGGGCGACAGCGCCTCTGCCCACAGGGTGGGCCCAGGCTGCTGTCACCCACAGCACAGCTTCACCAGTTAGGACGATCACACTTCACTGAATCCAAAATGCTGCTATGTCAGCCACTCGTGAGCTTTGAGCACCGAAGCCTCCTCTCAATTCAGATACCAAAAATGTAAAAACTGTACTTCTTAAAATCCATAAGATACAGCAAAAGTGGGCATCTCGGACTACCTGGCACGTGGCATCAGGATGCTGAGGGGCACCGTGACAGCCGCCTTGGGAGCACGCAGACCACGTCACCCAGCGCCCACGCCCGCTCTGCCTCCCTGGTGTCAGCCCTCGGTGGGGGCTGCAGGCACCGGGGGTGGGGCGGGTGGGTGAGCGCCCCCACCTCCCGGAGCCCGCACACACACACACAGCAGTGTGCACGGGCAGGCGGGCCGGGGGCCGAGAGCGCCCGGCACCACGGCCCGCTCTGGCCTGTCCTCTCCCGGCTGGAGACGACGGCAAGAACGGACACAGCCCAGCTGCCCGTCCCACGGGTGGTGCTGCCCCGGGACTCAGGGCTGGGACCCAGGAGCCCCCATGCTGGCCCTCCCCCACCTGCCGCAACCCCTTGGCCTCTGGGACCTGCAGGACAGAAGCCACCGCCCACTCGGTCACAGGGAGCGGAGGTTGCTGCAAGCCAAGGACCACGGTCGGGAGGCCTCCTGGGTTCCGGGGCCCGAGTGGTGGAGGTGGCGCCACAGCCGGAAGGCTGACGGCACCGCGGGCGCCCCTCGTTCCAAGACGCGGGACCAGGGACGAGTGTGCACGAGCACGCAGCCTGCTGTCCCCAAGTGCTTCCTCCACACTCGCGAGTGCACGCCCGTAAACCGAAGCCGCCAGCCCTGGGCCGTGGACACGGGGCCTCCGGCCAGCGCTGCGATTCCGCAGGAAATCCTGCCGCTGACCCCGCGGACGAGCATTTCCTCCCCCAGGAGAGACGGCCTGTCTGTGCGGTCAAGTACACACGGCTAAAAATAGTCTTGGCCAAGGAAGTGACACGCCCCCACCGCAGGACAAGTGAGTCCCTTGCAGCAGGGAGCGGGGGGCCGGCGGGGAGTGGGGGGCCGGCAGGGAGCAGGGGGCCGGCAGGGTGAAGGGGGCCGGCAGGGATGGGGGCTCCGGCAGGGAGTGGGGTCCGGCCCGCTGATGCCCTCCTGTCCCCTCGGCCACCACTCCTCCAGCCACGTGGGGCCTGGCGTGAGTGGGAAGGGGAAGAACCCCACGGCAAGAGAGGTCCCCGAGGGCAGCTCAGAACCGCCTCCTCTCCCACCAGATAGAGGCTCGGGCCTCCAGGAACCTGCCAGAATGTCCCGCAGAGACGGCGTCCCGAGAACCCGCATCCCCGGGAGGGAGGCCCAGCGAGTTTCCAGCAGAACAGTCGTTCCCCTGGCAGCTGCCCCCGGACACCACGCACCGACAAACCTGTGAGAAACAGAGCCAGACCACCGCGGAGGCGACAGCTATGAAAACGGCGTCGTCTGGGCCCGGGCACAGCAGCTGCCAGGTGGAGGCGCAGCCGTGAGCCCATCGCTGGGCCGTGAGAGCCCGCAGTGGGGCAGAACGTGAGGCTGGAACGGGGGCTCGTACGCATCAGGGGACGCAGCCGTGCCCTTGATCTCGGCATGGGCCCCAACAGGCCCTCTGGTCCCCTCAGCGCTGGCCCCCCCAGGACAAGGCCCCCCATCACACTGTCTCCCTCCTCGGAAGGACGCCAGCGTGCCCGCGCCCCTCCCCCACTGCCACGCCACGCCTCTGCGCCTCCAGGGACCGCCCCCGAGCCGCCCCTCCGCCCTCAGACTCTGTCCACGCAGGTCGCAGGTCAGTGCCGCGTCGTCACACTGACCCTCTCCTTTTCTTCTTCAGGTGGGTTCACAAAACTCAGAGCACCCCGGCGGTCTCGCCTGCAGACGACGTGACACGTCCCAAGGGCACGGCCTGATGGCCCCAGCCCGGCACCGCACCGGGACCGCGCGGCAGGCAGCGGGGGGCGTCCAGCTCCATGCAGTCCCCGGAAGTTCACAGACGACGAAGCTCACCCCCAAGTCCAAAGGACGAGCCGGGCTCCAGTGGAAGGCGAGCTGCCTGGGGCCGCGGCGGGCAGTGGCGACTGCGTCCCGTGCAGGGTCAGGCCGCGGCCGCATTTGTGCTGCTGCATGTCTGACACACCCGGA
>NW_011888992.1:740000-741751 GCF_000151845.1 Pteropus vampyrus | reverse complement strand
GGTGCTGCCCCGGGACTCAGGGCTGGGACCCAGGAGCCCCCATGCTGGCCCTCCCCCACCTGCCGCAACCCCTTGGCCTCTGGGACCTGCAGGACAGAAGCCACCGCCCACTCGGTCACAGGGAGCGGAGGTTGCTGCAAGCCAAGGACCACGGTCGGGAGGCCTCCTGGGTTCCGGGGCCCGAGTGGTGGAGGTGGCGCCACAGCCGGAAGGCTGACGGCACCGCGGGCGCCCCTCGTTCCAAGACGCGGGACCAGGGACGAGTGTGCACGAGCACGCAGCCTGCTGTCCCCAAGTGCTTCCTCCACACTCGCGAGTGCACGCCCGTAAACCGAAGCCGCCAGCCCTGGGCCGTGGACACGGGGCCTCCGGCCAGCGCTGCGATTCCGCAGGAAATCCTGCCGCTGACCCCGCGGACGAGCATTTCCTCCCCCAGGAGAGACGGCCTGTCTGTGCGGTCAAGTACACACGGCTAAAAATAGTCTTGGCCAAGGAAGTGACACGCCCCCACCGCAGGACAAGTGAGTCCCTTGCAGCAGGGAGCGGGGGGCCGGCAGGGAGTGGGGGGCCGGCAGGGAGTGGGGTCCGGCCCGCTGATGCCCTCCTGTCCCCTCGGCCACCACTCCTCCAGCCACGTGGGGCCTGGCGTGAGTGGGAAGGGGAAGAACCCCACGGCAAGAGAGGTCCCCGAGGGCAGCTCAGAACCGCCTCCTCTCCCACCAGATAGAGGCTCGGGCCTCCAGGAACCTGCCAGAATGTCCCGCAGAGACGGCGTCCCGAGAACCCGCATCCCCGGGAGGGAGGCCCAGCGAGTTTCCAGCAGAACAGTCGTTCCCCTGGCAGCTGCCCCCGGACACCACGCACCGACAAACCTGTGAGAAACAGAGCCAGACCACCGCGGAGGCGACAGCTATGAAAACGGCGTCGTCTGGGCCCGGGCACAGCAGCTGCCAGGTGGAGGCGCAGCCGTGAGCCCATCGCTGGGCCGTGAGAGCCCGCAGTGGGGCAGAACGTGAGGCTGGAACGGGGGCTCGTACGCATCAGGGGACGCAGCCGTGCCCTTGATCTCGGCATGGGCCCCAACAGGCCCTCTGGTCCCCTCAGCGCTGGCCCCCCCAGGACAAGGCCCCCCATCACACTGTCTCCCTCCTCGGAAGGACGCCAGCGTGCCCGCGCCCCTCCCCCACTGCCACGCCACGCCTCTGCACCTCCAGGGACTGCCCCCGAGCCGCCCGTCCGCCCTCAGACTCTGTCCACGCAGGTCGCAGGTCAGTGCCGCGTCGTCACACTGACCCTCTCCTTTTCTTCTTCAGGTGGGTTCACGAAAGTCAGAGCACCCCGGCGGGCTCGTCTGCAGACGACGTGACACGTCCCAAGGGCACGGCCTGATGGCCCCAGCCCGGCACCGCACCGGGACCGCGCGGCAGGCAGCGGGGGGCGTCCGGCTCCATGCAGTCCCCGGAAGTTCACAGACGACGAAGCTCACCCCCAAGTCCAAAGGACGAGCCGGGCTCCAGTGGAAGGCGAGCTGCCTGGGGCCGCGGCGGGCAGTGGCGACTGCGTCCCGTGCGGGGTCAGGCCGCGGCCGCATTTGTGCTGCTGCATCTCTGACACACCCGGACGTCTCTTCAAACGCGGTCGCAGCCTGGTCAGCCGGCCACGTGCAGGAAGGGGCACAAGCATGAGACCGTGGCCGCATACAGGGCCTGCCGTCCTCGAACCTGCGGCTGCCCAGCGGCGACTCCACGGTC
>NW_011888992.1:737875-739950 GCF_000151845.1 Pteropus vampyrus | reverse complement strand
GTTCTGGGGACGATGAAAATGTTCTAGAGCTGCTGTGGTGACAGCTGCATAGCCCTGTAACGACGCCACAGACCACGGCACTGTGCGCTCCCTTCCACACCGATCTCACCGGCCTCATCGCCCCCGAGCCAGGGATACCGGGAGCCCAGCGACAGCGCCCAGCCACCGGTGGCTCAGTACATCCGAGGGCACATGCCACGCGCGTTACTGTATGGGATTCCGGCTTCACTAAGATACGAAAACAAGGAAAGTTTCAAGCCCAAGGCTAAGGAGGTGAAGTCCCACAGCCTCTACCGGACCGACAGGAAACCTCAGGTGTGCAGTAGGGCCGGGCGTCACTGCACGTGCCAAGACTCCACACGCACACACCAGGGGACAGCGAAAAGGCGAGCACACGGCCCACAACTCCGCGTGCCTCCGGTGCCGACCCGAGCCTGAAGCTCTGCACGTAAACGTACTCCCACCCAACGCGCGGCCCTCGCTTAACCTCCTCGCGCCCTCCCAGGAAGCTGGAAAACGTCATTTCCGAAGATCACGACTGAATCGATAGCCTGACGCTCGCCTCAAATCTTGTATCGCGGAATTACGGGGTGTAACACAAACTAATGTCCTCGATGAGGTGCATCGGGGCTGCCCGAAGTCCTTCGTCCCTGGGGAAGGGGCGGGTGCCCTCCAGCCACACACAGCGAGCCGGCGTGAACACGCCTGCACACGCCCCCGCGGAGGAGGGGGAGGCAGCAGCAGAGGCGAGCAGAGCACGCGAGTGCTGCCGCTCAGGCTCCCGACTTCTAGAGACAGACCTGGAAACACTCGGGCACGGCAGTGCGCACACGCACACACACCACACATGCACGTCGCACAAGCACACACGTGCACACATACACTCACAGTGCACACATGCCACGCACACATGCCACACATGCACGCCGCACAAGCACACACGTGCACACATGCACTCACACACGCCACACACAAATGTCACACGTGTACACATGTGCACGCACACACCACACACGCCACACATGCACGTCGCACAAGCACGCATGTGCACACATGCCACACACACGCGCA
The DNA here is from genome assembly GCF_000151845.1 of Pteropus vampyrus. Lineage (NCBI taxonomy): Eukaryota > Metazoa > Chordata > Mammalia > Chiroptera > Pteropodidae > Pteropus > Pteropus vampyrus. The sequence continues at coordinate 738,879 of NW_011888992.1, read as the reverse complement.
CACATGTGCATGCCGCACAAGCACACACACGCACACATGCACTCACACGCACACATGCGACACATGCACGTTGCACAAGCACACACGTGCACACATGCCACACACGCACACGCCGTGCATGCACACACGTGCACATGCACACACATACATTACACACGCACAAACTTGCACACGTCGCACACACATGTGCCACACATGCACATGTCGCATGCACACACATGGCGCACACACAAGTGTGCACAGCACACACTCACCATGCACACACGCATGCACACGCACGCACACACTTGCACACGCAGGCACACTCCTCTGCCAAGACCAAACGCAGACTGATTTTGTTGAACGCACATGTCCCAGAAGTTTCGTGAACTCAGACCTGCCCTGCCACAACGCCCTTTGACGGGGGCCCTGGCCCGGCTTGCGTGGCTGGCTGCAAGCCCACGGGCTCCTGGGGTCTCGTGGCTGACAGGACACGGCGGCTCCACCCAGGGTGCAGGTCTGGGCCAGGCCCACAGGCCACGCAGATGCCAGCCTCCTCGGAGCTACAGCCGTGTTTGGTTAAGGCAGAGTTACTTTTAAAGCCACTACAGTAAGAATAAAGGATAAACACACAAACCAGATCTCAGGGAAATACTCTCAGCCCACAGCGTGGGCCGCACTGGCTTTGCACATGTGGGGCCACCAGTGTCGCAGAGGCACATACCTTACCTATGTCCTAAACACTCCGGATTTGCTCTCATGGTCTTGCAGAATAACACAGAAACTATCCAAATGTGAACGTGCCTGGGAAAATGTTAAAAATACTCCTTCAAAATGTGCAGTTCTATTTCTGGATGTCAATCCTAAAAAAATGTGATTCTAAACAGCAAAAGTGCTCTGTACACAGAGAAGTTTGTAACAGCGGCGTGCACGAGGGAGTCGCAATCAGCATGCTCCAGAGAGGACCGCCGGCCAGCGAGGACGGGAGACCCCGCGAGGCCACCGCAGCGAGCGGGCGGGCGGCA
>NW_011888992.1:736546-737825 GCF_000151845.1 Pteropus vampyrus | reverse complement strand
CCAAAGCCCCACAAGGCGGGTCAGAGCCGGAAAGTCGTGCTGGGATTTCTGGGGAGGGCGTGCAGCGCCCCACCTCACCCACGCCCCTTAGGAGGTGGCCACTGCTGCTGGCCTTGGGGGCCCTGAGCCCACCGGCCCTCACGGAGGGCGCTCGCTCCTGCTGGGGATGGGCCCACTGTGTACGTGGCAGGGGACACGGGGGAGGCCGGGAGACAGGCAGAGACAGAGGGTCTGTGTCCCTACGGCCGTCTGGCAGAGGGCACGGCGAGGCTGGCCTCCGCACGCACGGCCCCCGCCCTGTTCCGAACGCCACGCTCGACGCCCTGCGAGATGGGTTCCCACACTGGTATAGCACCGCTCGTCCAAGCGGGTTCCAGGGACACGCAGCCAGCTCCTGGCTTTGGGTCTGGTGGAATGAAGCAGTCATGCGGGGCCCTGGGGAGGTAAGCCTGCTCCACCGTGACCCAAAGGACACCCCAGGCCCCACAGTGTCCACAGGGAAAGGGCCAAACTCAAGCTGGGTGCTGGGGGAGAAGGCAGGGGGCGGCAGCTGGGCATCTGGGAGCTGAGCGGCATGCAGCCCGAGCCCTGGCCACCGCAGCAGAGGCACACACACATCCTGGCCGGCCAGAGTAGGTACCTGAGCGAGCGTCCAACCCGCCAGGCGGACAGGACAGAGTCGCAGGCAGAGCCGCTGACAAATGTGCCGCCATAGGCAACAAAGAAAAATAAGCAACCGAAGGTGGCCCTTAAACACATCAGTAAGGCTGATGACCCCCCAGGTGAGACGGTCAAGAGAAAAGGGACTCCCGTCATCAATATCAGGAATCGAAGGTCATCAGTGTGGACACTCAGAGCGACAGGGACGCTATGGGCAACGTCGGCAGCTCAGGTCAAGAGAACGAATTCCTTAAAGAATAAACTGACGCACGACGAAACAGGAAGCTTTTCTCTGTCAAAGAGATTGGTCTGTACCGAAACCTTCCCACGGGGACGCCTCGGTCACTCAAGGAGGCAGCAGCAACCTGCTGAGGTTCTTTCATCCTCAGGGGAGAGAGCATTTCCGGTTCGTTCTGTGAAGCCAGCATGACCCTAATACCAAACCCTGACGAAGACTTTTGAAGACACGACAAAGGGAAATCACAGACCGGCGTCTCTTCTGAACGTGCCCACAAACCCAAAAACATGGGGCAAAGAGTGCGACGCGGCCAGGCAGGGCTCAGCCCGGGTTAGCTGGTTTGGGTCAACGTTCGAAAAATCAGCACAAGTCACCACAGCT
>NW_011888992.1:733334-736496 GCF_000151845.1 Pteropus vampyrus | reverse complement strand
GTGCACACATGCCACACACACGCGCACACATGTGCATGCCGCACAAGCACACACACGCACACATGCACTCACACGCACACATGCGACACATGCACGTTGCACAAGCACACACGTGCACACATGCCACACACGCACACGCCGTGCATGCACACACGTGCACATGCACACACATACATTACACACGCACAAACTTGCACACGTCGCACACACATGTGCCACACATGCACATGTCGCATGCACACACATGGCGCGCACACAAGTGTGCACAGCACACACTCACCATGCACACACGCATGCACACGCACGCACACACTTGCACACGCAGGCACACTCCTCTGCCAAGACCAAACGCAGACTGATTTTGTTGAACGCACATGTCCCAGAAGTTTCGTGAACTCAGACCTGCCCTGCCACAACGCCCTTTGACGGGGGCCCTGGCCCGGCTTGCGTGGCTGGCTGCAAGCCCACGGGCTCCTGGGGTCTCGTGGCTGACAGGACACGGCGGCTCCACCCAGGGTGCAGGTCTGGGCCAGGCCCACAGGCCACGCAGATGCCAGCCTCCTCGGAGCTACAGCCGTGTTTGGTTAAGGCAGAGTTACTTTTAAAGCCACTACAGTAAGAATAAAGGATAAACACACAAACCAGATCTCAGGGAAATACTCTCAGCCCACAGCGTGGGCCGCACTGGCTTTGCACATGTGGGGCCACCAGTGTCGCAGAGGCACATACCTTACCTATGTCCTAAACACTCCGGATTTGCTCTCATGGTCTTGCAGAATAACACAGAAACTATCCAAATGTGAACGTGCCTGGGAAAATGTTAAAAATACTCCTTCAAAATGTGCAGTTCTATTTCTGGATGTCAATCCTAAAAAAATGTGATTCTAAACAGCAAAAGTGCTCTGTACACAGAGAAGTTTGTAACAGCGGCGTGCACGAGGGAGTCGCAATCAGCATGCTCCAGAGAGGACCGCCGGCCAGCGAGGACGGGAGACCCCGCGAGGCCACCGCAGCGAGCGGGCGGGCGGCAGGAAACCGCACTCTGGGCAGAGGCGGCGCTGCCTCACAGCGCTGGGAAGAGACGTGACAGCAGCGGATCGCACGTACACATGGCAAACGCTAAACGTCACGTCGGGTCTACTTTACCCGAGAGACCCACGCCGAGTGCACACCAACACGGAAGCAGTCTGCACCCTGAGATGCTCGCGACATGGAAGGCACCGCGCCCACGCACCGGCCCCGCCGGCAAGGGCTGGGCGGCACGGGCACCTGCCGCGCTCTGCGTCCTCACCCGCGAGCCACCGCTCCGCCCGGCGTGGGTCCCCAGAGGCAGATGGCAGAGCGCAGGAGGGGCCGACAGCCCGGCACACCAGGCTCCGGAGCCGTCAGCGGCTTTGAACCGTCCACCAGCGTCGTCAGGAAGATGCGGAGAACGTCAAAATCTCAGTGGTGGCAGCCGAGGCAATGGCTACAGCCTTGTCTTTTATTTTGATTTCGACATACTTAGAATTACCACGGTTACTTCGCATTGCGAACTCCTAACTTTAACTCTTAATTTAAGCTTGAGAAGAGAAAAACAATGGAAGCTCTCAGAACACTCCGGCAACATTTTAAATAACCACAAGTCACCATGCGCCACAGAAAAAGGCAGTGACAAGCAGGGAAAACTATCTGCAGCTCCTAGGAGAGCTGCTGGGCTAATTTGCCTGCTGCATAAAAAGCTGTTATGAATAAGCCAGAAAAAGACCAACAATTCAAACACCACACTACACCACATGCATACCACACACACACACGCGCGCGCGCGCGCGCGCACCTGCCCGGAAGCCACCTGTGGCTGGTGGCCTCTGGACGGGCAGCACAGATTACATAATGCCTCGGCAGACACGGGACACTGCTGACTCTAGACCCGCACCGTCCAACACAATTTTCTGTGATGACAGAAACTTTCTATATTTGCACTAGCAAAACCTGCTCTTGACATGTGGCCAGTGTGACTAAACAACTGAATTTTCTGTTTTACTTAATTTTAATTACAAACAGTCACATGCGGTATATGACTGCATTACTAGACAGCATAGCTCTGGATTACAGAAGAAAGGGAAACTTCAAGTCTTATTTATGAAACACACATAATATCTATTTACAAACGTGATAAACAAAGCACACGCAGAAAGGGCGGGGCTCGAAGCCAAGCTCGCTGTGCTCCATGCAAACGCCCGCGTTAAGGGACACAGCAGCACCCGGACACGCACGCGTCGCAGCCACATGGCCCGTTCCACCGCGGCCCCGCTGCTTCAAACGCCGGAGAGCCAGTACGCAACTGACCAGGCTGAGGGGATCAAGTGGCCACCCCCACAGTGGCCCAGCCTTCCGGAGACAGCTCTCATGCAAGGAGCCACGAGTCCTCACTCCCGTCCTTACAAGGACCCTTCTTGGACCCACCAGGGAGCTGAAGTGGGGAGAACGAGCTGGCAAACCAGCCCTAGAACCTGGACAGACGAGTGAACAGACTCCCGGCCAGGATCTGCCCGCCCCGAGGGGGGCTGCTGGAGCCACAGCCCAGCAGCAAGTGCACGTGGTCGTTTTGATGAACTGCCGTAAGCCAGGAGCCGAGCGTGAGTAAGAAACTCCTCGGGCCACGGTTCTCAGATGGGCCCCACGTCCTGGTAGGTTTTACCTACCAGGTACCCATGTGAAGATGGCAGAAAGATCCCCTGCAGGCTCTGGCAAGGGGGGCGGGGGGAGGGGGCAGCGACAGTTGGGACACTCTCCCATCACCAAAGCCTCCTACGCAGGGGAGGAGACTCCCCAGAGCCTTAGCCTACATGCAAGAAGGGTGTACCCCCCAGCAGCCATCTCGCCTCACCTAAGGGATGGGGCAGGGTGGTCACAGTCCAGGGACACAGGGTCACCAACAGACCAAGATTACAAACCACTCCCTTTCCCACACCTCAGCACCACACCTGCAAGACTCGAGTGTATCACAGCAGCTTCCAGCCACAAGAGAGACAAGACATACACTTTCTCCGAAGAGTTCTCGGGGAACCCCAGAGACAAAAATGACAATACCAGAGGAACAGTGACGCCTCTGACAGCACGGCTACAGCAGACGAGACACACGGCTACAGCAGACGGGACGCATAGCCCAGCAGACGGGAC
>NW_011888992.1:730545-732557 GCF_000151845.1 Pteropus vampyrus | reverse complement strand
CCAGGTGACGGTCACTGGCGACGTCCTGACAAAGCTTTGCATTAAACACGAGCCTCTGTCGAATCTCAGCAAATACACACACCCCGAAAACGGCACGTTTTGCTGTACGTCAGCCTCATGCCAGGGGAAGAACCGAAGCCATGTCGCTCTCTAGCTGGGGCCGCCCCGCTGGAGTCCCAGGCAGCGTCCGGGTGTGCGGTTTCCTGAGACGCACGCGCAGGACGGCGGGCAGAGGGGCGAACGCAGGACGGACGCGCTGCGAAGCGTCAGGGGCGGGGTGCAGGGCTCCGCGAAAAGTGTTAACGATAAAATCCTTTCAAATCCAAAGTCCACACCACGCGCCGAGGGCCGAGTCGCTGGTCTCGGGGGGGTCTCAGCCGCACGCAGCACGCGGCTCTGGGGACAGCAGCGTGTGCCGGCCGCTTCTCACCGGGGCCTGCCCCACCTGGCCACGTGCTGCCTCCGAGCCCCAGGCAGGTCACTCAGGGACAGGGGACCCAGCAGGCCCCCCGGCGGCAGGAGAGAATCCCGTGAGGCGGGTCCTTCCCGGCACGGCCCCTGCGGCCCCTTCCCTTAGGGAGCCACAGAAAGACGGTCAGGCCGTGACACCGTGACACCGGCGCCCCTCTTCACAATCAGAAGTGCTAATCCTGAGTCTCGGGAGACTTTTTAGAGATCTTCAAACTCAAGTGCAGGATAATGTTAGTCTAAAAGGCGGGCCCTGGTCAAATAAGCGCACGAGAAACCTTCCAGCAGCAACTTCCTTCCCACTGGCAGGCACGACAGAGCCGCACCCTGAGCAGGGCTGTGTCACCTCCCCACCCACAGGATGGAGGGGTACGGGGCCGGAGAGCTGGGGGTGCCTGTGAGGCCCCGCTGCAGGCAAGGTGGACACACCAGAGCCGCCTCCAAACCCCCCGCTCCACGCCCCGCACCCTGCAGCTGGGCAAGACGGCTCGCGGGGTGGGGGTGGTCGTTTGCTCCAGAGGGTCTGGCAGGAATAGCGAGAGACACAGCATTTCTCTGGGAACGCTGAGCCCTCCTCCCAGCCTCTGCGCCCCTGCCTCGGCCAGAGTCCCCCCACATTCCTCTGCCACCCTTCCAAGGTCCCCCAGTATCCCAAGGCCCTGAGGGTCCGCACACCCCAAATGAGCTTCTCCAGCTGCAGCTCTCAGCCCCTTAGTGGGCTCACGTGCATCTGGTCACTGGTGACCAGTGTTCTGGGACAGCCAGCAGGAGAGCAGTCCAGCAGCACCATCCCCGTGGCCTGTGGACGGCTCCGTCTGAGACGGGCCGCTGCTGGCAGCCCAGAGCCGACTCTAGGACACGTGGGTTGCCAGCTGCATGGTGAATGCCAGTCCATCGAGAGGTCTGCTTAACCCAGAAGGCAAACACTTAGTGCTTAAACGTGATGCCGACAAACTCGTGTGCTAGACGGCTGAGAATATTCTAGCACGCACACCGCTAGCCCGCCGGGTGACAGGCCACGGGTCCGCATCCTGTGCAGTTCAGGCCCCCAGCGTGGAGTGGGGTTCTGGTGGGAAATGGGCACAGGGCAGGGATGAGGATGACGTCCTGGCCCTGACCCTCCCCGGTCCCCACGGCCCACAGCCACGAGCAGAAGTGAGGGTTCTTGCTCTCTTTCCATCCAGCACTGGGACCCCCGAATCACCAGGGACCAGGTCCCAGAACCCAGGGCGCTGTCTAGCACGGAGCCACCACCTCCCACTGAACCCACCTTCACCCGGCCAAGACAGCCCAAACCCTGCAGACCTGGAGCTCTGTGCGGGGACCTGGAACAGCACACTCAACCAGCACGAGGGCGGTGCGGCCCCCGGGGGTTCTGGGGCACGGCGCCCTGCCCCGCCCCCACAGCCAGACCTGCCTCCTCACGGCTGTGCGTGCAGACAGCCGGCTCCGGGGGTTGGGGTGTGCAGGCAGCAGCTCCAGAGCCATCGTGGGAGGGGGGCACTAGGGTGCAGGGAGAGTGGCAGGGGCACCCCAGAAAAATC
>NW_011888992.1:723284-728589 GCF_000151845.1 Pteropus vampyrus | reverse complement strand
GGAGAAAGTGGAATGCTGTGTCCTGGGTGACCGGGCACTGCACGAGCACGCGGCAAGGCCAGCGGCACCCGAGGGGTGGCGGGCAGGGCCTCGGGCACAGACGCAGCCACGAGGACCAGACGGGGCTTGTGGCTTCGCCTTAACGGACCATTTCAAACAAACGAACGTGCTGCAGACGAGCGTGACTTAGGGCTGGGCTGGGGTAATAGCTGCTCAAGGGCAAAGACTGTGCTTTCTGCTCGCGGCACGTCCCGCAGCCTGGGATGGAGCCTGGGAGACGACGGACGCACCGACGTCGCCGAATATGACCTCACGCTGCTCGCTATCGGGACTGTGGATTCTGCACGCACGCGTGTGCATGTGTGTGTGTGCGTGTGCGCGCGTGTGCATGTGTGCGCGCGTGTGTGCATGTGTGTTCACGAGTGTGTGCTTGTGTGCGTTTAGTGTGTGCACATGTGTGTGCGTGTGTTCACGAGTGTGTACGTGTGCACATATGTGTGTTTGGTGTGTGCACATGTGCATGCGTGTACGTGTGTGCGTGCATGTGTGTGCCCGTGTTTTAGTGTGCGCTTGTGTGCGCACATGTGTGTGTGCGTGTGTGTGCATGTGCGTGCACACCGCCATGAAAGGTCTCCACGCCAAGGCTTTCCTCTCCCCTCGGGCACCCCCTGGCCTCCTACCTCCTCACCCGCCGCAGCTCACTGCTTCCCAGCACAGCGCCTGCATTTCTGAGGTCGGGGTCCGCCCCGCCGGCGGGGCCCCTGGCTGGATCCAGCTCTCTCTTCTTCCTGGGAGTCTCGTGGCCCACAATGGACTGTCAGACCTGGTGACACTCGCTGAGCCCCTTACCCGCCTGGAACTTATGTGGCGTCCGGGCCGAGAAGGAGAGTGGAGTTTGATTCTTACCAAGGCCACGGCGCAGGGTTATGACCCCCTGGATGGCCCGTCCCCTCCGCTGAAGCGTGACCCTCACTGCAGGCCGAGGCCTCGCGTGCCCTATGCCTCTGTCCAGGTCCTGCCGCGTCCCTCTGAGTGCTCTTCCCCCGGTTTTATTGGGGTCGAACTGACATGCAACCCCGTCTAAGAGGCATGACATGGTCTGACGTGTGTGCTGCAGCCACGGCCCACGACGGGCACACGGGCGGCGAGGCCCGCGAGACGACAGGGAGCCGGAGCCCTGCCGCCCGGTGGCCACACGGTGTGCCAGTGGGTCCCGGCGGGACGCGTGACCCACGCGTGTGGCGACGCGGTGTGAGCAGACCAGGGCCCGCGCCGCGTGAGGTGCATGTACTCGGTGACAATGACCCGCCACGGTCCCGGCGCACGCGCTCCCGTGCGGCACGTGCCATCGGCGCTCAGCGCGCACGCCGTCCACTGACAGTCGCCTGGCGGCCGGGGCGCACCCGCTCACACGCCTCCCGTGCAGGCCCCGCCATGTCGCACGCGGCCCCTGCGCTGATTCGCTCTCGTGCTGTCTCACAGACTGAGTGTGGCCCAACTGCGCCGTGTCATAAAGTCCCCGGCAGCCACGTCCCAGACCCGCACAGCCACTCGCCCTCAGTCGCGGCCTCCCCCGGACCGACCGGACCAACCACTGACCCGCAGGCTCCACTCCCGGACGCCCCGCCTCTCACGCTCACCACGCCCCCTGCCCCCTCTGCGTTTGGAAGTGTCTGGTGCACAGGTACTCAGCACCGGGTCACAGCTGCCCACAGCGCCCAGCACAGGGACAGGCGTGCAGGCTGGTGTCGCGGGGACAACGGGCTGTGCCCTCCGCCCGGCGCGCAGCAGGCCGGCCGTGCGCGTTAGTGCACGGACCTCCGTGGTGTTCGCACGACGACGCACTCAGAACGGGTCCCTCAGGAAGTGACACGAGACGGTGCTGGGACAGTCGCCACAGTAAGCTCCGTGAGCACCCACCACCCAGTCGTTAACTGTTTCCTGTGACGAGAACTTTTAAAACCTGCCTTAGCAACGGAGACACACGCAGCCCAGCAGCGACCGCCTCCACGGCTGCGTGGCGCGGCTCCGTGTGCCTAAGCGGCCCCTCCGCACGGCTCTCCTCTCTCGGACGCTCCTGGCTGCCCCGGCCCATCCGTTTGCCCGTCTGACTGCAGAGTGGGGCTGTGGGATTCGGGCCAGGGGCCCAGAGGTCCACACGGCTGCACAGGTGCCCGGGCAGGGTGGCTCTGGCCTGCGTTGGCCGGCCTGGCGGTCCCGCCTCCCTTCACGGTCTGGCCGGGATGACCAGGAGGCAGCCTGAACAAGCCCTGGGAGACCTGGTGTGTCATTCTGCCCGACAGGAAACCTGCACAGGCCCCCGCAGCGGGGGCCCCCGGCCCAGACCCTGTGTCCAAACACCGTCTCCCACACGAGGAGCAGACGCCAGGCCGGGCCAGCACACGGGTCAGACTGCTCGGAGAGCTGGATGGGCGTGCCCGGGGCCACGAGACTCCCAGGGACGAGCTGGGCAACCCCAGTACCAGACAACAGTGTCCAGAGAAAGACAAATGCCCACGAGGCCACCCTGACCCACAGCGGCCGGGTGAAGGGCTGAGCGGGGAGCATTACAGGAGAACTCCTAACAGCACGCAGATGCCCTGGAGGGTGAGTGGGCTTGGTGTCCCTCTGACGTGCTCTTTAGAGTCTGGTGTCATCCCTGTCCTGCAAACGTCACAGCGACGGCACACGTCACGCCCACAGCCAGCAGTCCCGGGCCTGCCCCTCGTCAGCTTGAGGAAGCTGCCACCGTCATGCAGCATTTTCTTTTCAAGGACGCAGAACAAGACAGAAGGCAGCACGGTCAGTGTCCAAAGCCTCTGTGCAGGCCAAGCGATGCCTACACGTGTGCCTGGGCGCCCGCGGTGCGGAGGTGGGTGTGCACGGAGCTCCCAGCCCGCAGGGCACAGACACCTGGCCCCACGCTGCCCACGGGAGAGCAGCTGCAAAAACACGGCCCGAGGGGCCCCAGGCCAGGGGCTATGTCTCGGTGGGCACCAGGGGTCGGGGACACAGCTGACCGCCAAGGATGGCTGCTCCAGGACCGACGGCCCTGGTGCCTGGCGTCCCAGGCTTGCGGACTGGCCCATGAGTGACAGCCCTGCCGTGTGCTGTGCAGTGTGCTCTCTCATAACGAGCAGGGTTTGAGGCGAGCGTGGGGTCACGAGCAGAGCATGGCGGGTGCTGTCTGGGGAGCTCAGGTGCAGACTGGTCGGGGTGCCTCGTGTGGGGGACGGCCTGGAGGGAGCGTGGGAGTGGCCTGGATGGGGGAGCGGCCACAAGCACTGCGCCCACTCCAGGAGCCCGCCTGGGGCTGTCCCCCTTCGGAAGGGACCGAGGAGCAGGAGCTGGGGTCAGGGGAGAGGCCACGTGGGGAGAAGGGGGATGGACTGGCTGCCAGAGTGAGGGGGTAGGAGGGCCGGTGAGCAGGGCGCTGTCCACCGCATGGGCTCCCTCAGGGGCCAGTGCGCTCTGCGGGCCAAACTCAGAAACTGAGGTACAGGATATTCAAGTCTGTGATTTGATCTCTAATCAAACAGGTCAGCCCACGTTCCTGCAGCTGACCTGTGACATCGGTGATCCTGACGCACAAGCCCCGCCCCCCGTCCCCGCCCCGAGGGGCCACCAGGACCAGGAGAGCTGTGTGCAGATGGGGGAGGCAGCAAGCATACACGAGAGCTTGTCCACGGATGGCCGCGGGGGCCGGCACCAGCCCGCGGACGGGAGGGCCCACACACGTCCAGTTCACCCGTCCCTGTCACCCCGATGCCGCGTCCCTGTCACCCCGATGCCGCGCCTGTCACCCCAACATCACGTTCCTGTCACTCTGTCACTACATTCCTGTCACTCCCTGTCAGTACGCTCCCGACTGGTTCCAGGATGGGTTGGGGTCCGCACAGGCGAGGCGAGGCTTCTGCGGCTTCTAAGCCAGTTGAGGTCACCCTGGTCCCCTTGCTGTGACGGGTCGGGATGAGTCGGGTGGGGGTATCTGGGAAAGGTCTCCTGGTGCACAGACGGGGGAGCGCGTAGGGGCGGGTGAGGGCGGGCCTGGACGGCGGGGCCTGAGGGGGGCACAGCTGCAGCTGGGGGACCCGCACCCCTGTAGTGCAGCCCGCCTCTGCTGGGATCTGCCGCCTGCTCCCTCGGCGACAGTCTGGGCGAAAGTCCGGGATCTTGGCGACGGCCGCCACGCCGCGCCTGCACCGCGAAGCGACGGCCCCCGAGCCGGGCGCCCCTTCCTGTGACGCAGCCTGGGGGGACCAGGGCCAGGGGCGCTCTCGGCCTCCTCGGCCGTCGGAGCCACACCCCCTAAAACCAGCACGTGGCTCTGAGTCCTTCACAGAGCCCGTGGCTCTGCCGCTCAGCGTGCTCACGCTGGTGCGGACTGCAGCATGGCACACGGGGGCAGGCCGCCTCTGCCGAGACAGCACCCGCTGACACGCGAGCGTGTCACATTTACACGCTCAGACACACGCGCACCTGGAGCCATAAAAATTCCAGCAAATGCCATTTTAAAAAATCTCGAGAAACGTGCAAACGCTCTGTGTTCCCTCACGAACCAATTCCAGACAAATCAGGGCGGGGGGGGGGCGGACAGGACGGGCTGCGGTCACCGGCCGCGCCCACGACGCTGGGGCGTGGGACTCGCCGCGCTCTCGGTACTGCGGGGAACTTCCAGCAGACAGAAGCCACGAAGATGCCGTTTTCGTGAGCTCATTCTCTCTTTGGACGCTTCAGCCTCCGATGTCTGTTCCAGACGGCTGACGACAAGCTGCTGAGAAAGAACGTGCCGGGTGAAAGTGTCATCGCGGGGCGCAGTGACCAGAACCTCGAACCGGGGCTCTGCGAAGGCCCACGCGCGGACGCGGCGGGGGGGCGCAGACGCCGACGACGGGGGCTCACAGGAGGTCGGGAGGCCCTGCCCGGCACCCCTCACAGCCAGGGCAGAGGCGGGCGGAGGGACGCCAGGTGGGTCCTCCCCCGACGGCAGCAGCAGAGTCCCCGGAGGCGGGGACGCACGCGGCCATTCCCGCCTGGGCCAAGCCAGAGCCTCGGACCTTCCCTGGAGCCACCTGTCCTTACACTTCCTCTCCGCAGACCAGCAAGAGTCATCCATCTCCTATGACCAGAGCCCGGTACGGGGCCACTGAGCCACGGCTGAAACGGTCCCCCCACATCTTCCGCCAGCGGCTCTTCGCCCAGGCCAGGCACCCGCCCCTCCCCTGGCACTGCCTTGGGGCGCACACAGGGGCGGGCAGCACACGGCACCGGTCCTGTGTGCACAGGACGGAGCTCACAGGCTTCG
>NW_011888992.1:719659-722144 GCF_000151845.1 Pteropus vampyrus | reverse complement strand
ACGAATCCGCAGGGGCCTGGCCCAGCGCCCAGTGCACAGAGAGACCGCCCTGAGCTGGCATGTGCAGGAGGGGGGCCCAGAATCGGGGCCACACGCCATGTGCCCACCACAGGTGACCGAGCAGGGCGGCCACATCGGCCTGTCACGAAAACGCAGTCTCTGCCCAGGAAGAAGTCAGAGCCAGGCCTGGCGCCGGCCAGAAGCAGGGAACGACCAGGGGACAGGCAGAGCACGGAACCCTCTGCCCAGCGGGCACAACGGCAACGCGACGGCCAAGCCCCTGACTGGCTTCGCTCTGCCCGTGGCCGACGCGAAGAATCAGTGAGGCCGGACTCGGCCCTTTGAAAACGAAACGGACAGACGCTGACCAAACACGAGGACTCAGGTGATGCACGTCACACCTACCGATCTTACAGGAGAGTGGTACCAAGGGAGTGCTGTGAACCGCCGGGCCGGACACGCTGGACGCCGACGAAAGACGGTTTCCAGAAAGACACAGACTTCTAGAACTCAGAAGAAACAGGAAATCTGAACAGACTGACAGCAAGTAAAACCATGAGAAATAAATTAAAAGTACAAGCCTGAAAACGACAAACGTCTTCGGAAGAAATTAAAGACGACCTGAATAAATGGGAACGCCTTATGCCCATGAACCGGGGGACAAAATGCTAAGGTGCAACCCAGAGCGTCAGCACAGCCGTGACCGGGACTCCGGCCGCCTCCTCCGTGGAGGCCGGCGAACTGGCCCGAAATTCACGTGGACGCGGAAGAGACCAGAACGGAAGAGAACACAGCGGGGGACTCATACGTGCCGATCCCAAAACGCACTGCAGAGCTGCAGTCGGGGCAGCGTGCTGCCGTCACAGAGCACAGGGACAGGACGGAGAGTCCGGAAATGAACCTGTGTGTTTGCAACAGGTGCCACGACGACTCGGGGGCAGAGCCATCGTCTCAAGCCAACGGCGCAGGGACAGCTAGACATCCACGTGCGAAAGACAGAGCTCACACCCAACCTCCCACCGGAGAGGCAAACTAACCTGAGGAAGACCCAAGACTAACCGGGAGAGCCAGAACCACGTCTCAGAAGAAACCATAAGGGTCAGTGTGACCTTGGATGAGACGTAGCTAAGACGCTTCTTAGATGTGACATCTGAGGCACAAAACCAAAGTAAAAACAGATAAACTGGACTTCAGCAAGATCTAAAATGTGTGTCCTTCAGAGGACACATCAAGAACGTGAAAAGACAAGGCACAGAACGGGAAAAACATCTGCAAACCACGTATCTGGTAGAACCCAGTGTCCAGGCTATACGAGAAAAATTCAACAACTAAAAAGACGTAGTGGGCCGAGGACTTAGGCTTTCTCAGAGCAGACGCAGCGCCCAGCAAGCACGTGGAAAACACTCGACGACTGCTGTCCTCTGCTGCTCTGGCCGCGGGGACCTGGGACCGCCATGCCCCGCCGGTGAGGACACAAATGGCACGGCCTGGCGGTCCCTCATGGAGGTGAGCAGAGTCCCCAGGTGACCCGGCAACCCCCCTTCTCAGTGTCTGAGACGTGTGCTTCCCAAAGCCTGTGCACAGATGTCCACAGCAGCAGACAGCTCTCACTTGAGAACGGACAGAGACGGGCCTGCCCACCACGAGCACACCCAGTGACAAGGGAGTGAGGCCCGGACAGGCGCCACCGCGTGCCGCGCCTCGGGAACACGCCGGGGGGAAGGTGCAGACACACGGGACGCCGGCTGCGTTTCCACTGCCACAAGGCAACGCACCACGGCAGAAAGCAGGCGAGCGGCCGCCAGGGCTCGTGGGGGTGGGACGGGGCATGAGTGCAGAAGGGCACCAGTGCCTTCAGCAGGGATGAGGACACGCTGGGGCTGGACAGTGACGGCTGCACGGCCTTTTGAGTAACTGTACTGAACCAGTGAGCTGCACACACTGAAACAGAATCCTGTGGCACGTGAGTTGTATCTCAACTTGTAAATGATAACAACATAATAAATGCAGCCGACACGGACTTCCAACAGCAACGAGCGATTCCATGACGCAGGGCCCTGGGACGGCACGCGGCTGCAGACACCGGGGCCGAGACCGGGCGGAGTCTGGTCCTCGGGGGACACGCGGAACATACTGCGTGTCAGCACGTGACAGCCGTGCAGAGGCTAGGACTCGTCCCATGCGCGCTGGCCGGGACTTCGTCCCTGGCCACAAGGTGCTTCTCTCCCTGCGTGCACATGTCACCGGTCTGTCATCAGAAGACCACGAGATGGTGAAAGGCGAGAGGAAGGGGACTCGCCGTGGCACCAGGGCGTGCAGTGTGGGGGCGGGGCAGGGGTGCACTGAGCAGAGAGGGCCCACATCGAGGACTCTGCAGTGGCTCAGCTCCTATGAGCCCCGTGTCCATGAGCCCTGTCACCTCCTGGAAGTGGGGCTCAGGCGGAGGGAGGTGCACGCACACACGTGTAGAACAGGCACACACTCT
>NW_011888992.1:707601-717449 GCF_000151845.1 Pteropus vampyrus | reverse complement strand
AACCTGGAGGCTGGGAGTGGGGGCGCCACCCGCCCAGCCTGCCTGGAGCCCAGACCTCCTGCCCAGGAACTCCCCCCGACAGCCCCAGGTGTCCCTGGCCGCCGCGGGGGTAGGAAGGAGCCGGGGCAGGGCGGGGCTCGGGACCGCACAGGAGGCCCACCTGGCCCGGGGGCTGTCTGGTCACCAAACTGGCCACCGGGCACTGCTTTGTTTCCGGGCAGGTCGGTCTCTGCCGCTCACCCACATTCCGTCTGCAGCATTAACAACCACGACCCCCACCGCCCACCTGGACTCCCAGTGTGCACCACCTGGACGCAGCGGTGAGGGCAGACAGGACGCTGCAGCAAAAACAGGAAGTTGCAACAGATCTGAAAAACCGTAACAGAGAAGAAGGAAAAATAAAAGCAAAACGTATGTCCCCACCAGTGTGTTTGTGAGCTGGACAGATGTCACTCTCAACAGAATCAATCTGTCCGAAAGCGAGTCCCAAACTGCCCCAAATTATAACACGGAGAACGGAGGGTGCACTGCGAAACGCTGCTGGCTGGACAGCAGGTGCTCGCCAACGCCCCCGCTCCCGCCCGGGCCCGGAGGGCACCCTCAGGCCACCTGGGCGCGTGGGTCTGGCCACTGCCGCCCCCTCCCGTGGCTGCCCCTCAGGCTCCCAGGGACTCTGCAGAAGGCCTCCTGAGGGCCGAAAGGCACTGACCACTCACCAGGCTCGTCCATGGGGTCGGGCTCCCTGACCTGAGCCTCACTCTTGCCCCTTACAGAGCCAGCAGAGAGCCACCAAAGGTCACCCAAACGCCTAAGCAAGCGAGGCAGGGTGCTCGGAGCTGGGGCCGGGACAGCTGCCCGACAGCGGCCTCGGGCCCCGTCCTCCTTCACCTGCCCTGGAGGCTCCGGGCCCAACAAGCAGTGTGGCTAGCGAGGCTGCCGGCCCAGGAGGACCCAGAGCGGTCCCTCCCATGCAGGCCTGACCCTCCGCCGGTGGGCCACAGGGCCCCAAGCACACACCCTCACCCAACGAAGGTCAGGCCCGAGAGGGCAGGGCGCACACCCAAAGGCCTCCCCAAAGGCCACCTGCCAAGTGGGCCAGCCGGGCGGGCAAAGAGATGACCACCAGGTCTGGCAGGAACAGCCCCTGTGATGCCAAGTCCGACGGAGAGAGCAGAGGCCAGCCGGTCTGGCCAGCATGGCCCAGCGGGGCCCGAACACCCGTGCCTGCCAGTCACGAGAGGCGAACCGACACCCTGAACAGAGAAACAGGACCCAGTGGTATCGGTTCCACCCTCCTAAGACGAAGTTGCTGGGAACAGCGGATATGACCCCTGTCCTCCGTCGTCCTGCGATGGCATCGTCCGCACTGGACGACGAGCCCAGACCAGGACAGCCACACGCCTATCAGGAAGGTGACAGGCCTGAGGGGCCCCAGGCCCTCAACAGGCAACCGGCTGAACCTCCCACTCTATGCAACTTCGGCCCCACTGCCATTCACAGACTCTCCACCTGGAGGGTCTCGGCTGACCAGGTGAGCGCCCCGCAGGACCACCCCCCAGGGAGGCCCACGGGGATGCCTCAGGCCCTGCGCCCACACCAGGGGGAGAGGCCAGTGGCGGGGGGGAGTGACCGGGCTGTCACGCCCCGCACTGGGAGGGGACTCACTGCAAGAGGCGCTCGCGTCCCAGTCAGGGCTAGTGCCCCCTGTCTGGGGCAGTGGGAGGGAGGCGGTGGCCGCCGGCCACTGCCCAGGAGGGGTGACGACCCCACCCCCACACTCTGACCACGGCTGCGGCGGATCCGGCTGCGGCGGATCCGGGAAGCCAGCGGGCTCTAAGTTCTTCTGTGCCTGCTCTGCCCCCACACCCAGCCATGTGGACCCCCAAACCCCACCCCCTGCCGCTGTGGGTCGGGGCCAGCGCACCTGAATGGAACGTCACGTGACAAGATCTCCATCAACAGTGAACACTAACGTGACAGAAACACACGCCTTGTCACCAGTTCAGGGAGGGGAAGGAGAAGCCATCGCAGAGCTCGTGACAACGATCTGTGCCCGGAAGAGACGCTGCAACCCTGCCCGCCTGCACGAGGAGGCCGGGCGCCCCCGGGGGAGGCCGGCGTGGGGGGCGCCACAGCGGGAGAGCACGTCCCGCCCCGGGAGCCGGGCGCCGCGTCGCTGCAGGTGCTGCCGGGGCACAACGCGCCCGTCCCATCGGCCACAGCCAAGGAAAGCGCACTCTCGGGACAGCTGCCAGACCGACCAGGCAGCCGGAGCACCGCTCTGCCCTGGACGCCAGTGAGGACGAGGCCGCCACCCCAGGACCGAGGCTCTGAAGGAGGCACCGGGGACACGTGGCCACGCACGGCCTCCCACCCGCCAGGGCGCGCGCTCCCTCCCGTGCTCCCTCCCGTAACCGCTGCCGCGCTGCGTGTCGTCCGTCTTCCTGTCTCACGAACAGGCGCACAGGCCACGCGCCCAGAGTCACACGCAATAAAAGGCAGAGCCCACCCCAGCATCCAGGCTTCCCTGTGCCACCGTGTGTCCTCACAGGCCCCGGAGCGCGGCCTCACACTGGGCCTTGAAGGCAGAGTCTCCCCTCCGAGACCTGGGCCCACGCTGCACCTGCGGCTTTTGCTTCTCCGTCGGCTCCTGGAGCAAGAGCCGCTTCTTCAGGCCCTGAGCGGTGGGGCGGAAAGGAGGCTGTCCCGGCCCAGGCCAGTGAGCCTGGGGGCCGGAGCCAGGGCTGCACCCTGCCGAGGGGACGGCGCCCCCAACCTCCGGGACACAGCCCCCAACACCAGCTCCTGGGCTCTGCGGCCAGAGCGGAGCGAGATGAGCCAGGAAGGCCAGGATGCAGGACGCGACCAGGCTGAGGGCAGGGCGGGGCAGGCTCAGTGTGGGCTCCGCAGGGTTGGGCAGTGCAGTGGGGTGGTGTGGACAGGGCAGTGTGGACGGGGCAGGAGCTCAGGGCACTTTGCTCAGACAGGGGGGCAGTGCAGCCTGCAGCCCATGCCACCCCTGTACCCCAGAGGGGCCCCAGGCCTTTGTCAGAATCTTGAATGGCCTGAGAGAACAAGTCCAAGGTCATGACGGCCCATTAGTAAGAGGCCGACCCCAAGGCCATGCTCCCAGGACAGGGTGGACTTATTCCTGTCCGCTACGGGGAAACCCAAGCAGAGGCAGGGTGTGGAGCCCAGATGGCACTGCGCCCCCCGACAGCCAGGCTGCACGCAGACCAGGAGGCTCCTGTGTGTACAGCACTGAGACCGGCCTCAGGCACGGCCCCCCGCCGCCCCGCCAGCTCCACGCTGTCTGATCCTGGGGCCACCTGGGGCCCGGGCAGCTCTGCATCACCAGGTCACACGTGCACAGTGCGACTTCCACAGGCGATGCTCTCCCCACCCTGTGGGTCCTGCTCGCCGCCCCGTGATGAAGCCCCAGCCCCACTCCAAGGGCCTCCTACATCTCCCAAGTTCAAATGTAACACTTCAGAAAACGCCAAAGGCCGAGCAGGGGCGGGATGGTGACTCCGGAAAAGCCTTGAAGATAACAGGGAGCCCGCCAGGGTGAGACCTGTGAGCGCGGCCCGGCCTCCCAGACGACGAGGACCCACCCGCTTGGGAAACGTGGGCGGCCCCGCGCCCTCCAGCCGCAGACCCAGGGGACTCAGCGCTGCGTGTCACGCGCTTGGACCAACGTTCTCGCCTCCTGTGGGAAGCCAAAGGCCGAGTGCTCGGCCCACCGTTAGCGGCAGCGGATGAGCTGCTGCTGTCACCGCCCGGCATTCGGGGCTTCTCGTCCGTACCGCCGTCGGGGCGCGTGCACACGAGCTCACGGCCACGCTGGGAGCCCACCGGCTCGGCACCCGCGCCCGCGCCCGCGCCCACGGAGGTTACTGTGAGGACACTTCCCGGCTTCGAACTCACACTGAAATACCATCTGCGACCCCCAGAGGAGGCCCTCTGGGGCCCGGGGCCCCGGAGTTCTCTGTGCGTTCTCTGCCGAGAGCGGGGGGCCCTGGGGCTGGTGGGGCTGCCCTCAGGGCAGAGGCGCGCACCCCACACAGACGCGCGCCGGGGGGCTGCACAGGAGGCCCGGCCGTGGGAACAGGCCGTGGGATGCTGGCCCCTGGGGAGCGGGACGTGCCAGGAGCGGCTCGGTGCCCAGTCCACTAGGCACGCGCCTTCCTGCTCCCTGCACGGACTGCCGCGTGTGCTCCTCCCACGGCCCCCGCACCCCCAAGCCCACTCAGGTCGGAAGAGCTCGTGCCAGCACTGGTGGGCAGGCCCACATCCCAGAAGCAGTGACAGACAGGTGACCGAGACACCACTCAGACCCTCTGCTGCCTTTCTGACTAGCCACCGGCCCTGCACTGACCACCCCCCCTACCTAGTGGACCCCATTCCTGGACCACGCCCACCCTCCAGCCCAGCAGAGGCGGAGGCTGAGGCAGTCACCGACATTTAAGAAGCATCACTCCGTCGCCCCTCAGTAAGCTCGCCACGCCCCCCAGGCAGCCGCCCCTGGCATCTCCCCTTCCAGCCAGTGGGCTCTAGAGGGGCCATCCGCGGGAGGCTGGCCTTGTCCGGTCTCTGTCACCTCCGAAGCCCCTGGCTCAGGCCTCGTTTCCCGATGACACCGGCGTCACCCTGGAGGAGAAACCCCCCGTGGAGGAGCGCACGGTCCCTCCCCTCCGGTCCCCTCCCCGCCTCCGCGAAGGGCTCACGCTGCTGACGGTGTGTGCTACATGGGCACACAGGCCCCAAACGCCGGTGGGGACATCTTCCTCAGGACATGCTGCCAGAATGTGGCCTCTCAGAGTCACATAGGCTGAGAAGCGGTGGACATGTCACCGTCCTCCAGCTGGATTCAAACAAGCAAACTGTTTAACACTTTAAATTGAAAAAGTGCCTCCCCGTCCCATAACCCAAACCTTCCTGCAGCTCCGGAGGGCCAGCCTTGGGTGCAAGCGGGAGACCCACAGGACAGAATGGGGGCGCTCGGAGGCCAGCTGGCCACGATGGAGGCCACGGCCTAAGACGCCTCGGACACAAGCGGGAGGACCAGGGGACCAGTGCAGCCTGCAAACACAGCGCCGCCATGCTGCCCTCTGACCCTGACTGCGTGAAAGGTGGGCAGGGCGCGGAGCCTGCGGGGTGAGGGGGTACGGCAGGCACAGATGTGGGTTCTTGGTACGCGGGAGGCAGCCCGGTGACAGCCCGCACTGGGGGCCACCGATGCTGCCACTGTTGGGACGGGTGGGTCCCCATTAATAAACAGAGCCCCAAACTCAGGCAAGTGACCCAATTCCCATAGAGATCTCAGCTCAGAGGCAGGAAAGCCAAAAAAAAAAAAAAAGTACCGAGACCCCTCCAGCCACGGGCCATCCCCAGGGCACCAGGCCCCAGAGAGCAAGGAGGGGGCCTGTCGGGGCCACCGGCCAGCGCCCACCCGGGGCCGGCACAGCCGAGCCTGCTGGGGCTGTGTGGACAGCCGACCGCTGCTTCACCGGTCTCTCTGAAGACCGGTTCGCACTTCCGGCACTGCCTGTGCACCGGGCACCCCCAGGCGACAGCACTGCACGCCAGCTCGGGGTCCGGGGCCCCTCCCTGTCCCTTGGGCACCCGCAGGGCGGGGCACTTAAAAGCCTGTGTCCAGAGGAGCCCCAGGAGGTGAGCGGGGCTAGAGAAGGGCAAGATGCTGGGAGGGGGGCGTCAGGACGACAGCCGGATGCTGGCGTCCGGGGAAAACGTCTTTGAAAAGAGACACGAGAGGACTGACTGGGAGGACGTGGGGAAACCGGGCCCCTGGGCCTGGGGCGGGGGGCACTGCAAGATGGTGCAGGCGCCAGGGGGCGCCGGCGGTGCCTCAAAAGGCTCAGCACGGGGTCGTCGAAGGCCTGCAGTCGCCCCTCAGGTGTGTGCCCAGGAGAAGGGCACGTGGCCACAGGTGCTCGCGGCAGCTCTGCTCCGGACAGCCCGGGCCTCCATCGCGGACAGCGGGTGACAAACCCTGCGGGGTCCACGCAGGAGACTCAGGCTCAGACCTAAACGGGAACACAGCACAGACACTCCCTACAACACGAGCTCCGCAAACACGCCAGATGCAAAAGGCCACGTGTGTGACTCCTTGCGACGCCGTCCGGAACAGGCAAACCCCTAGAGACAGACCGTAGATGGTGGTTCCCCGGCCTGGGGGTTCGAGGGAGACAAAGACAATGCAGGGTCAGGGGGCGGCCAAGGCACACAATTTCCTTTTCAGGTGCCAAAAAAATGTCCTAAAATTGGCTGGTGAGAGTCACACAGCTGTGTGAATCCAGCAGACTGCTGGAGGGGACGCCACATGGTGAAACACGTGGCATGTGGACGTTGTCTCAGCGAAGCCATCAGCAAACAAAGTCCTTGACGAAGCAGGGGACCCAGCCTTCAGAGGCCGGGCAGGGTGAGAGAGGAGGAGGGACCTGGCCGCTGGCCCTGCAGCACAAGGTCCCGGTGGCCTCGCCGAGCCCGGGAGACGGCCACGAGGAAGAGCTGAAGGTGCCGCAGGGAGGGCCCCGCACACGGCGTGCGGCGGAAGCGTGAGGAAGCAGCTAGAGGGCGTAGGGTTCCGGGAGCTTTCGGGGGGGCCTGAAACCGGGGCAAGGCAGACCCCCCCCGAGGAGCACGAGCAGAGCCCGCTGGCACGGCTGCTCCGCCGGCCCCGGGCAGAGGGCCGCTCGGCCGCCCAGCAACGAGGGGAAGCAGCTCGGAGTCAGGCGCAGGACAGAGGCAGATGCCCCGGAGCGGGCTGTGCCCTCAGCGCCCAACCACCTGGCTAGGTCCCCTCCCTGAGAAAACGGCCTGCTCGTGTAAGGCAAGGGTCCCCAACCCCCGGGCCGGGAACGGTACCGGTCCTGGCCTGTCAGTAACCGGGCCACACAGCAGGAGGTGGGCAGTGGGTGACCCGGCAAAGCTTCATCTGTGTTTGCAGCTGCTCCCGAGCGTCAGCATCACTGCCTCAGCTCCGCCTCAGGTAATCAAGCGTTAGATTCTCATAGGAGCGCCAGTCCCTGGTGCCACAAAGGATGGGGACTGCTGGTGTAAAGGGGACCCCGCTCTGAGGCCCAGCCCAGGAGAACTCACCCTCGGTTCACTCATGGCAAAAACATAAAGAACCTAAAGCTGGAACCTTGCTTGCCAAAGACCCAGCCATCTCCCGTGAGACAGGGCTGGAGCCCTGGCCACCCCTCCCAGGCAACGGGTCCGACCAGCGTTACAGGACAGCCACCGGGCCCTGGGAGGGCGATCTGGGGTCGCCATACACCTGGAAGAGTCATGGCACCGCAGCCAGGGAGGTACTGCCGCAGGTTCGGGAAGGACCACACCGTGGGCCTACGGTGAGGGCCCAGGACACCTGATGAGACGTTCACTGGTCACAGCTACGTCCCAATAATACGACGTGATTTCCTTTCCCACCCTGTCTCCTGAGTAAACGAACGGTGGCGCCTTCCAGGGGGTGCATGGGGTTGGGGGGCACCAGTGTTCCGGCAGCTAAGGCGACTTCCTCAGATCCAGCTGCTCAGTTTCCACTCACTAATATGGTAACTAGGGACCCTTATAACCTGCAGAGCCCATAACTCTCTGGGGTCTTCCATAATTTTTAAGAACGTAAGGGGCAAAACTTTGAAGACCAATGTATCGCAAGTATCTAGCACCCTCGTCTGTGACTCCGCAGGGAGAGGACCACCTGAGGCCCTCCATGGGGACTCATGTGGCCTGATAGTCTGGGGGACACGACAGAGCCGCGAGTGCTGACCAGGTGAGAGCAGCCTGTCGGACAGGACACCCTGGACTGCAGGATGCCAGGTGCAGCCGTGGGTAAAGTCTCACCCAGAGCTGCAGCAGCGTCCCCTCTGGGAGAGGAACGGGGGACGACAAGACGACAGAGGCAGAAACACATGGCCCAGCACTCGTGCCCAGGAGAGCAGTGTCTGCACGGCATGGCCGCCCGTCGGCAGCTCAGACCCCCTCCCCAGGGGCAGGCCCAGGCCTGGCCACAGACTGAGGCTTGTTTTCGGAGAAGCTGAAACTGGGCAAGAAAGGGCTCCTTCCTGGGCCTCGGCACGCGCATCTGCAAGGACAGGGTCACTGAGCAGGTCTCTGAAACCCACGATAAACCAAGGAATTATGATTTCCTTCACTCAAGAATTCACTGCTTTCATCGGCCAAGCATCTCTCCCTCAAGCGGCACACTAAATCTCAACTAAGGAAGGCTCCGGAACACGGGTGACGCCGGCTAACGCCCGCCCCTGCTGCTTTTCTGTGCCACCAAAGGAGGACGCCCCCGCCCTCAAGGCTGCTCCACACGTTAAGAAATCTGCAGGTTACAGACAGACCCCTCTTCACGAGCCCTTAGATCCCAAGACGTCTTGCGGAATTAACCTATGCACTGTTTACAAAGCAAATGTTCCTTCCGGATGTAAACATAATGCAAAATTCCACACAACCTTCCAGAAAAATGAAAATTCAGAGAGAACGTGTTGCCAAACAAAAGTAAGTAACTTCAGCTCCCACTTCATGTCAATAGAGAGAAGTGTGTGGATACAGTGGAAACACAACAAAGACGCTAGGACGCACAATCAAAGATTACTGGAAAGAATGTTTGCACAGCAAAATTCTTTTCCCTCTGAGACTGAAATGCCCCACCATGCTTAATTTTCCTGACATTTCTGAGGCTTTGAAGCCACAGCTAACGGATCTGAATCATCTGAGCAAAACCACGTTATAGTGGCATGTTACTGGAAAGCTGAGAATAGAACGCTAAATATACAGACACACACCCAGACCGGGCACTTTTGAAGAAAATGATCAAACATGGAACTAGATAAAGTTGGCTGCAACAAAGTCAGAGGAAAAGCACTCCGTGTCCAGCAGGGAAGTCTAATGCCTGGGCGCCTGGGAGTTAAAATAAGAAATACACAAAAATAGCGCCTACCTTTTATTAATAAAATCAGACCTAGCCAGTACGTGACTTAGCTTACTGAAACACCTCACCCATGGTTGCTGCCGGCAGAGGAAGGCTGGGCAAGAAGCAAGAGCCTTCCCCTAAATCATGCTTGGATCGGGGTCCACACCACAAGCAGGCCTGCACCCACTGCTCACTTCAGGGGGCAGGGGAGGACAGGGCGAGGCCGCCACGGGCTCCGTCTGTGCCATCTCCTCTGTTCTTAAGCAAGCACACCACTTGGAGCTGCCGTCTGCATTATTTGGGTTGGCAGTTTAAGCACCAACAGCGGTGGCACCGGGGCTGAAACGCCAAACTAGGTCAGCCTCAGCCAGCCTCGGGAGCTCCGGGCACCCCCCAGCCTTGGCTCCCTCATCTCCCAGGGGCTGCCTCGGGGGCCGGGGTCGGAGGCTCCTGGAAGGCAAAAGCCTTGGGCAGTCAGCAACCTGTTTCTAGCCATGAGGAGTCTCTGCGCATCTTTTTCCTTAAAGAAGCAAAGTCGTCCAGGGCTTTCAACAAGAAACCCCTCGTTAGAAAACTAGAAACGCGAAGTTACAGGGTACAGTGAGGCGCCCACAGCTAGAGGAGGCGCCGGCAGTGACCAGCAGGAAGGCAGGCGGCGGGCCAGAGCCATGGAGGGTCCACAGTCAGGAGCTGGGGTTTGGGGACCAGGGTTCGGAGCCGAGGTTTTGGGGTCAAGATTCCAGGACTAGGGCTGGAGCCGGGTTTGGGGTTTGGGGACCTTGGACAAGGATGAGGACTGGGGTTCAGGGACCTGGGTTCCGGCCTGCAGTTCAGCCTACGGAGTTTGGAGGCTGGGCCTGGGGGGCTAGGATGCCAGGGTTCGCAGCAGAGTTCAGGGCAC
>NW_011888992.1:679287-706824 GCF_000151845.1 Pteropus vampyrus | reverse complement strand
CCTGCGCGGGGCGGGGCCTGCGCGGAGCCCTCCTGCGTCGCCCTGGGCCACTTCTGGGCTGCGCACCTGTCAGTCAGCACCGCCCCGCCCCACCCTGGTCCGCCCCAAGCCGCGGCGGAGCGCTGACTCCACCCCCCGCACTGCTATGACGTCACGACCTGGCTTGGACGGCGCCTCTTAAAGGGGCCGCGCGCGGCTCGGTTATCTCGAATGGGCCCCGTGCCCTCCCTGCGTTAGGTGGAGTGGAGCTCCGCTGCACTGCTGGTGCCGGAGCATGTGGCCCCGCCCTTGTCCGTCCGGCCTCTCAGCAGTGGAAGGAAGAAGAGTCCAGGCCCGGGCGGGCGGTGAAGGCGGGGCCCTGGTGGGGCTCAACGCGGATCGTGCAGCCTGGACCCGGCAGGGTTCAGAGGGCAACGGTGACCTGGGTGGGGCACGACTTGCGCGACAGGCGAATTGGGCGAGGCCCGGTGCTGGGGCGCATGGGCGGGAGCTGAGGACCCTCCTGCCCACACACCTTGGCGGCCCCTGGAAACGAGTGGTCTCCACGTTTGTAATGCTAAATGTCTCGACACCTACGCTTACAAAAGGTAATGAATGAGTAACTGCCCAAAGTAACGTTAGTGATACACTTTGTGCAACCCAAGAGATACAAGAATTCAACATTGTCAACAGTGTTTAATGTTACAACACTTAAACATCGTCAGTGCAGTTTTCACATTGAGATGTTGACAGTATGGGACACTTGTCCCCATCTCAATTTGCACAGGGCGCAATTCCAGCGCTCACAGTCGCCACGCAGCTGGACAGGGTCACTCCCAGAACCATGTGCTCACAATTTAGGGATGGAGAGTGCCACGGAGACGAAACAGCCCCCCGGCCCTAGCCTCTTTCAAGGCCGGCCTTCAGCTTCTAGTAAACGGCAGTGCCCCATTGTATCAGGAGATGCGTGTGTTCTATTAAGCCAGGGTTGGGGGGCACTGCTGGGCAGGCTGTATGGACCACCCATCCTCACTAAGGAAGGCACCAACTCTACTTATCAATCCATCGGAGGACCCTGCTTACAGTGGCACAGCCTAAACACCAAAACCCAGTGTTTAATTCAGCAAATGCAGGCAATGGACTGAACAGTGTCCCACCACAGTTCATAGGTTCGGCTTAAGCCCCAACCTCAGGGTGGCCATATGTGGAGATGGGGTCTAGAAGGGGGCGGTTAAAGTTAAATGAGGTCATAAGGGTGGGGCCTCTTCCCACAGACCCCGGGGCACCCACTCCCGCCCCTGAACGGAAGACAGAGGTCCTGTGAGCACACAGCGAGTAGACACGCTGTGTGTGCCAGGAGGAGAGAGCCGACCCGGGAGACGGAACCCCTCAGGAACCTGGTCTTGGATGTCTCCAGAACCGTGAGAACCTGGCGTTTAGCCGCCCGGCCTGTGGTGTTCTGTCATGGCAGCTGGCGCTGACTAACACAGCATCTCTTATTTTACTTGTTTACAAAATCAGCACATGCCGAGGATGCCCTCAATAGAAAGCAAATGCAGGGGGATCGCGGACACCTGGAACCTCCTTCCTGCAAAGTGGCACCGCCGCCTCCCCACCCCTCGGCCTGTTCTCTCCCTCACCCCCCAGCGTCCCCTGCCCGAGAAACACTCACGTGCACCTGCACACACGCGCGCACACACGAACTCGCTTTTGTGACACTGCACCTAAGTTAGAAAGCTGGAAGGCCCCTGCTCTATGCTCTGGCACCCCTCAGATCTTGGGGTGTCCTCACTGGGCACCGAGCCTCCAAGCTTCTCTGTACGTGTGCCCTCATCACCCCAAGGCGTCATTCCATGCCTTCCCTTCTCTCTCCAAGCCACCCGCAGGCCTTCCCCACTGGCGGCTCCCTTGCCATTCCCCAGGGAGAGTTCACAGTCTGGGCCTCCCTGCTGTAGGCCCAGGGCCACGATGGCAGTGGCTCCTCTTCACCCCCTCCTAGGTCATGCTGTCAGCCCACCACAGAGTCTCAGATCCCAGAAACCCTCCTTCGCCCTACAGGCCTCTGCTTTTCTTCCCTCTGTCCACGCCCTTTGCTGCGAACCTCCTAAAAGTCAACCAAGTGCCAATGGGTCACTCTCTCCCAGGCCCGCAAGCCCACACCCCACTGAGGCAACCGTCACAGTTGGCACTGGCACTGATTCAGCTGCCCGTCCTCACCCATGGTCTCCCCGACCTTCTGGTACGGTGGACACACCGACTCCTGCAGGAAGCTGGGCCTGCCTGGAGACCGAGATGCTGACCATCCGCTGCTGCCCGCCTCCAGCCTCCTCTCCTGCCCCTCCTGGTGCCCCACCCCGAGTCCTGGCCCCTCGTCCCTCTGCGCACACTCCCTGGTGGGCTGCCTCGTCCTGCTGTGCCTGCCCGTGGACAGGAACCCCAGCTGCCACCCACTTTGTCCGCGCACCGGCCTGGCCGCCCCGGGGGCAGGGCACCGGGGCCACCGGGGCCACCGGGGCCAGCAGTCCTGACCTTCCCCTCCTCCCAGTGCCCCGGCTTGCTGTCGGCGGGACCCGCCTCAGGGCTCTGACAGCTGTGTTTGTCCCTGTGCCCCAGAGGTGACTTGACTGGCTTATTCTGGTTCTTCAGGACTCTCAAATGCCCTTGCTCCATCGGACACCCCACCCACCCACTGCACCCCATGGGCCCCCTCATATCGCCCGTCTCACCGTGGAGACCAGGCTGCCCTGCCCTGCCATGCCAGGCGGGCTCAGCCTGAGAGCAGGTTCTCCGCAGAGCTGGAGTGGCCTTGACACCACCGAGTGATATTCACCACGCGGATGGGGGACGCATCAGACCCTCGCCATGCCTGGGCCAGGGCTGTGTGACTCAGAGACACTGGACGCCAACATCGCCCACGTTAAAAGCCACGTTCACACGACCACGGCTGAGAAGGAGGCTTGCTTTTCCTGTATGCCTTTCCCCTGTGGAAAATTGTCCCAGGCCTGTGTGTTACCTTTACCAAAATAGTAATGATAAGTTTTGCGAAGCCCTGCTTACCTGGCTGCAGGTGAGGCCTGGCCCCACTAGCATGTAGACCCTGCCCCTCAGTGCGTGGAGGCAGAGGGGGTGGTGAAGGCAGTCAGAGCTGTGACACGGCTTCCTCAGAAGGAGCCAGCCCGCTCCAACCCAGCCTGCTGGCCCAGATGCTCTCTGGGCTCCCAGGAGGGAGACTGGACCAAGTCTTTTGTTAAACAACAATATACTATAAGCTTTTTTAAAAGGAACAGCACATTAGCCACTAAATACCACATCATTGCTTAATTTAGGATAGTAGCCAATTAATTTATGGATTCAGATTACCAGATGGTTGAGAGGTTTACAGCTGGGGTTCCTTTCCACAAGCTTGCTCAGATGTCGTCCTTCTATAGATGGATAGATGGATGGATGGATGGATGGATGGATGGATGGATGGATGGATGGATGGGTGGGTGGGTAGTGGATGGATGCACAGACAGATGGCACTTTGTAGTTGCAAAGTGAGTTTCAATCGCTTGACAATCAATTTTCGATACTCCTGTCAGGCGGGTCTATCTTATGTGAAAACACCAGTTAATTGACGTGATTATTTTTCCATGGGCAGAGAGCCGGATGCAGTGAAAGGGCCCCAAGGCTCTGTCCTCCACGAGGACTGGACACGGCTGCCTCGGCCGGAGGTGTTTTTGCCATTAGTAGGCTGATGGGCGGCTTATTGCTTGGCCTCGGACTCAGCTGGGGAGGGAAGTTTCCTTCTCTCTGAATTATTTGGGTACTTCCCTCACTCATCAGCTTGGTAATAGCTATCGCCCTGCAGGCACCGATCGTGCGGGGAGGTGCCTTATGACGCTCCCTTCCGGTCCTCACAGCAGTCGGTGGCGAGGTATGCATCTTTATAGATGAGAAAAAGCTAGCCAAGTGGACACAGCCAGAACGTACGTGGCCAGGAGCGGAGCGAAGCCAGGACTCCAAAGCCAGCTGGTCACCAGCAGCGCCGTGCAGCTGTCCAGTCATTCATCCACTCGTTCGTTGCTTCATTCAGCGAACATGCATTGAGCGCCTCCTCCGGGCTGCGTGCTGCTCTCCACACCAGGGGAGATGGGAAGGGTCCCAGGGAAGCGGAGCATCCAGCAGGAGAGCAGGCGAGGGACACCCGAAGGCATTCGAGCAGGCGGCATCGTGCCCACTTACGGGAAGTTTCCTTATAAAAGCCACGCGCCCGTCGCAGAGCGTGCGGCGGCTGCTGGGCACGAGGCGGGGGAGCGGCCCCCCTTCCCACGGGCCGTCACGTACTGTTTGCGCGTAGCTACACCTTGGCGCTCTGATCACACTGTGCACACAGTTTGACTCCTTTTAAAAAACAAACAAACAAACAAACAAACAAAAACAGCATTCTTATATAAGTGCTTTCTGATACAACTGGAAATTCTCCCGAAATGTTTTGGTGCCTGTGTGATAAAGTCACCGGATGGGTGTGCGGTGATCTGCCTACTGGTGACACCCTGGCGTCGTGAGTCTGGGTCAATCCCAAGTTCGCCTGATCAGAAAAGGCATTGACAAAAATTTAACATCCCTTTTATGATAAAAACTCTCTGAACACTAAATCCAGAGAGAACTTCTGGATCTGATAGGGCACACTATGAGACACACCGTGCCGTCAGCGCTGAGGGCTGAGCGCCGAGCGCTGGCTTCCTGAGTCGGGAGCGTCCGCCACCCTCCCGGTCAGCATTGAACTAGGGAGCCATCTGTGCGGCAAAATAAGAGAAAGAAGTAGAAGGCGTGGAGGTCGCGAGGAAGAAGGAAAACTGCCTTTGGTTTCCGGCACCGTGATGACCGACACGGAAAATCCTCGGGAATCTACAAAAGCACCACTAAATTAGTGATTTTAACAAAGTCAGGAATGCAAGTCGATATCCAAACATTCGTCGTGTTGCTATGTCTGAGAAACGGACATTGGACAAAAATTTTAAATCGTTTCTATTTACTGTAGCATAAAAATTAAAATGTGGAGGAATAAATGTAACAGAGACGCACAGGACTTTTGCCAGGAAGACTCGGAACAGGCGGCCAAAACTAAGAGGAGCCGAAGGTGCTCACAGGCCCCACGAGCTCCCTGTTCCCATTTGTCCTCGATCGGCTCTGTCAGATTATGGCACCCGAAATTGTCCCCAACAGATGTGGGGCCCGTCCCGCCCGGGCCTTGCAATCCTGGCCCTCCCGGCCCCCTGCACTGAGCATGCTGCACCGAGCACAGCCTGCCGCCTCCGGGTGGCCCTGCCAGGCCTGAGTGTGTCTCCGCGGTTCTCGGGCCGCTTGGCTGTGGAGGAAACTGAAGGGTGATCGTGGATTCTCCCGGCGACGTCTCGGTTGCCTCTGCCATTAGATGCATGTGAGAGCACGCGAGGCCTCTGCTTTGGCAGAAAGACATTATTGGCGGGGCCAGGATATATGTATAAAATCAGGCAGGTAGAAGCCGTCGGCATGGACTGTGGTTCAGGCGAGCAGGGACTGTCCATGGCAGACTTGCTGGGGTGACGCCTCCCTTGTCCAGGGTCTCTTTATGCCCAAAAGGACAACGAGGTCCCAGAATCACTGAGCCCCAAATGGTAACTGACGCGAAGTCAGGGGAGCTGCACAGGACAATCTGCCTCTGAGTCGGCAACGCTCTTTCAAAGCTGCCGAAGCCTCCAGCGTCTTGCCAGCTCTTTCTGAAGGTGAAGCGACGGTGCGTGATCTTCTGATGGCCACGTTCCGAGGACGCGCCGACTCGAGCTCCAGGAATCAGCGCTGCTCGTGTTGGCCATCGACAGCTGCGTTTTCCAAGGATCCTCAACAACTGTAATGTCTATGTTGCAACTTCGTGTTAATGAAATTAGCTTTGCAAAGATTCATCTCCATTGTCCGTTGTTAGAAACTTTGAGACTTCAAACATATCCCGACACTGTTTTAAAAGAAACAAAAAACCCCACAACCATCTGAGCCCTTAGTCAACAGTATGTCTCTCCTTTGCTCTGGGGCCTGTGCAGAGCGGGTCTGTCGGCCAGATGAATAAACAAGTGAAGCCGTGAGTCAAGTGACCCCCTTAAGCCGACACGGCTCAGGGAGAAGATAACATTCCATCAGATTTTTATGTTATTTTGAGCAGCGGCCTCTTCAGAATCAAATCTCATTATATACGTTGCGCATTTCTCTCTGTCGAAGTCAGGTGTCCGGTGATTTGTTTGGGGCGGCCAGCTACGGTTTGCTTTGGTGGCGCCTCGCTCACAACGCGCCGGCAGAGCATCCCGTCCTTAGCTTCAAGGAAGGCGGGGAAAATGCCGCCGTGAGCGCCAGGAGCAGCCGGTGGCGCTGGACTTGGTTTCAGACTTAGCTTTGGCAGCTGGGGGGTGTTTTCTCTTTGGGCCGAGAGCAGTTTTAGCGGCAGCGGGGGAGGGCGTGGGGGAGGTTGGGGCGTGAAGTGGGGACTGAGGTGACCATGTCCCCTGAGACTTTCCACTTGGAACCGATCCTGGGAGTGAGGAAAGTCACCAGAGAGCAATGGGAAGGGAGAGGGGTGGCCCAGCCTGCCGGGGAGCGGGGGCACCCCAGGCCTCCTCCCTGAGGAAGTAGGAAAGTCGCCTTTGGCTGACAGTCAGCATGGGGTAGGGGCCAGGTCCTTGCGCACCAGTCGCAAAGTGGCAGCAGCTTTCGGGCCGGTGACGAGGGAGCGAGATTTCCTCATCCCGGGGGAGAACAGCTGGACCTAGAAGGCAGACTGGTCAGACATGGAGTCAGCCAGGCCCCGCCTGGTGACATCGGCGGGACATGCGCGCGAGCGTGGCAGGGAGCCTCCCCACAGGGCGCGGCCGGCCCACTGGGCCTACCTCAGGGTCGCCCGCGGACGGTGCCAGCAACGGGTGCTGTGTGCAGGTGAGGGGGGGAGGGGAAGGGAAACAAAGTGCTGGGTGCCACGTCCTCTGGGACGATTCTGCGTGGGTGGGGACGGGCGCGTGACGGCTGCTGGAGCCCCAGCTGCCGGCAGCTGAACGTCCTGCCAGCTCCCTCCAGTGCGTGTCACCCTTTGAGGGCCTCGCCTTAATGCAAAAGCAATTTTATTTAAAATATTTAAGATATTTGCTTATTTCTAGGGGGTAATACCTTATTGAAACAGGTTCTTTCCTAAAAACAGGGAGTCTGGGCATAATCGTGATTAAGAAGGAACACACCACCCCCCTCACGCACACTGCCTGCTTTAAGTCACCATTGGTTTGTATTTAAGGATAAGTCAAGTCTAATAAGAAAAATTAGCGAAAACCGAATACTTCATTTTCTTCTTCACGTGCTTACTGTTTTTGTCTCTTCAATGAAACATATATATCGATAGTATTATTAAGAACATTCTGGTATTATTCTGATATTAATATATGCATTCTTTTATTTGGTAGAAAGTTTTTATTACCCTTTTAATTATAAAGTCAAAATATGTTAATATAAAAAAACCAGGCCTTTCTATTGATGCAAGAATTCTCGTATGTCCTTCAGCGTAATTTCCTTTCTTCAGGAAACGTCAGGCAGCTTCTTTACCCCCGGGGTGTCCGACCTCTCGCACGTTCGACGAGCGTAGTTTGCAAACAGAAACGCTGCTACTCCAGACACACATTCGGAAACGATCGCTCCAGTGTTCTCTCTTTAGTGACTTACTAGACATTCTCTCGGATTTCCGGGCAGGCGATCACATTAGCAGGTTCGAAATGAAAATCTGGTACTGTTTGAAGCTAAATTAAGAGAGACCCGAGAATGAAAAACACACGAAAGATTTTGTTCGAATCACAAATTTATTTAACCGAACGATTTATTTTTCAAAGTACGAGTCGAGTAAAATATTTCCTTTACGACATGACCCGTCACAATATTTTAAATTACGGACCTTCAGGAATAAAGCGTTTCAAGCAACTCTTGAGGAAGCCGCGGCCGCCGGCCAGCCCGGCGGGGGCTCGGCCCGCAGGGCCCGGCACCTCGGCCTGATCTTTCTCCTTTTTGCTTGGCTGGCGTCGCCCCGTTTCCTCTGCCAACGCTCCGACTTCGGCTGGCAGGAGTAAACTGCCCAAAATCCAGCAATGAAGTCGCAGATGGTAGGATTACGCACTCAGCAGCTGGGACCCTCACCTCGCAACCGTAAAACGAGTCTAGGACCAATGACGACAGTTTCATTAATTAAAAGATTCATTCAACATTCAAAATCTGCTTAGAAACTGCAGGTTCCGCTTTTCCAGCCAAATCTCAGGAAGCACGGCAGACAGGAGGGGTCCCTGGTATTTTAGAGACCACGCGCCAGCACCCCGACCCCGGCCCCCGTCCACACACACACAGCACTCAAACGGCCCGGCTGGCCTTGCTGGCGGTCAGCTTCTGTCTGAGGTTGCTCTCGGCACCCTGATGCCCGACCTGCCCAGGGGAGAAGGCATTTAGCCCCCACCACCACCAGCCTTGGCGCAAGGGTGAGGTCCAGGGCTCCCAGAAACCCTTCTTCCTCCACCTGGACACCAAGGGCCAGCGGCGCTTTGGCAAGGACGGGGGAGAGGAGGCCACAGCAGGGTGACGTTGGCCAGACGAGGGAGCCGACAGCAGGGCTGGATTTGGGTTGGGTGGACGGGTGGTCCTAGAGCTGGAGCCAGAGCCTTCAGGGGCGGCAGGTGGCCCCATGGCACACGCGGTGCAGAGGAAGGCTGCGGTCCCCGTGCTGGGGAGACCGCTGCGCCCCGGCAGGACGCCCCGGACCCAGCTCCTCGTCCAAGCCACAGGGTGCCGGTGACAGGCCTTGGGAGGCCCCCTGACCTCTGGGGCAGTCCTGAGGTCACGCACTCAGAGCTCCGTTCTCTAGCTGACCGTGTCTGTCCTTTGTCCTTCACAGTCCACTGGCCTCTCAGGGACACGGCTGTGGGTGCTCAGCTGGGCCGGTCACGCCCACCTTCCTCTGCTGGCTGGGGTCCAAGGGTGGACGGCGCCAGGGCGGGACCACCCCTCACTGCCCCCTACCCCTGTCACTGCCCCAGGGCTCCCTCAGGGCCCTGCAGGCTCAGGAGGGACGGGGGTTCACCTCGTGCTTCCCCTCAAGCCCCTGGCTCTGCTGGGTGCCTTTCCCTAGGGACCCCTGTCCCCTGCTCTGTAGGTCTGCTGGGACAAAGCTTGTCCTATCGAAGGGCGGGGCAGGATCCAGGGCTTCACTGCCTGGGCCGGGGGTAGGGAAGGAAGGACGTGGATGGCAAGCTGTCTGCAGAGGGAAAGACAAGGCCACCTGCAAAGACAGCAAAGCAGGAGCTAGAGAGACAGACAGATGGACAGACAGACGGACAGCCAGCGACAGGCCAACAGAGCCCAAGAAAGCTGAGGTCTCAGCCCCGGGGGCCTGGTGATGTTGCCAAGGCCCGCTGGAGCCCGCCTGGGCCTCCTGATCCGGGTCTTGCCCAGCACCCACTCGCTCGCAGCTCCTGCGGGGCGGGGGCCAGGTGCACTTGACGGCCAGCCTTGTCCCAGCACTGCCCTCGATGGCAGCCCTCAATTCCCTGTGCTCCTGATGCAGGTAGGAACTGGGGGCGGAGACATTGACCACTCACCTGAGTGACAGACAACACGACTTTGAACTTTCTTGCCGTGACCGAGATCCAGGATAGCAGGGGGCAGGGGAGGGCAGCGGCTGTCCCGAGAGGAGCCGCGTCCATCTTTCTGGCCAGCAGCAAAGGACCAGCATTAATTAAGTGCGGCACGAGATATTCATAAGGCCAGAAGTAAGACCTTCGTAAGGGTGGGACTGGGTGGAGGGAGGCAACCTGCTCGGCAGGTGAGCCGCACAGAAGGGGTGTGGTGGGAGTCAGCTGGGGTCCTCTAAGACCCGCCTGCAGGGAGGGAGGGGAGCGTGCCCTGGCCTCCTCTCCCTTGGCCCCGTCAGCAGGCAAGCTTGGGCTCAGCCTCTGGGCCGCAGGGAAGGGGAAGGGTGAGCGGGGAGGGGCGGGCAGAGAATGAGCACCGCCCGTCACCCAAGGGCCCTGCATGGGACGCAGACGGACAGACAGACAGATGGACAGAGTCCCAGAACTGGCGGCCGTGCATTTGTTCCCTTGGATCCTCGACCAGGAAGCCCCGGAGCGAGCCCGGGAGGTGGGCTGGGGGTGGCCCGATCCCGGGGTCTGGGCTCCCAGCAGCCCCACCAGCACCCGCTCTGCTCCACGCCCAGGCTGCCTCTGCAGGGGTGCGGCCCGCCCCCCCGCCCAGCGCGATGGGGTTTCCAGCACGGCCCTCTCCGTGGGGCTCTCCGGCGAAGCTCGATGTTCTGGTTCTTGGGGCACCTCCTGCAGCCCCGGGCCCCGACTACACACCCCATGGGAGGGTGCTGCGCTCCACCCGCAGCCTTAGCTCACTGCCCAGGGCTGGGGACCCTGGCTCCTGCGGTCAGGCGGGGCAGTGAGGGCTGGGCATGCAGCCCCTGGGGCAGAGCAGGGAGCGAGCAGAGGGCAGGCTCGTGGGGTCAGCAGCCCTTCGCCCAGCCGGCCATGCAGAGGAGTCAAAGCAGAGGTTTCGGAGAGTGACCGTAAAGGACCTCGTGCGGCCCCACGGCCGCCGAGTGGGTAGGGAGGAGGGGGAGGTAGATTGAGAAGTGAGGGTCCCAGGAGGCTCCCAGCACGGACCAGGGCCCGGCCTTCCTGCCCCCAGCTGGGGGGTGAGGAGGGCACAGAGGACAGCCGGGCTCGGGACCAGGGACCTCACGAGCCTGCAGATGCTCGGCCCCCCGGCATGTGGTGAGGGTGTCTGGTGAGGCCTGTGCAGACCCTCACCGCAGGTGTCCCCCTGCCCCAGCCGGCCAGTGCGTCTGACCCATTTCACCTGCTCTAAACTGGGCCTTGGATGTCACCCGCGTCCCAGCAGCCTGGGGAATTTCCTTGGCGTCCGGGGACTACTTGTGACCAGCACGGTTAGGGGCTGGTGTTCCCCGTTGTCTTGAGGGGGCCAACTTACCTGTTGCCGGCACCCACAGAGCCCAGGGCCCTCCTCCGGGGCTGGCTGGGGTGGGGTAACCCTGCTGGGCTCCGTTCCAAACTCCAGATGCGGTCTTGCCCACTTCCCAGAGCGGGCCTGGAACCGCCCTCAGGAGAGTGAGCTGGGGGGCGGAGGGGGACACGGGGAGCAGGCCCTCCCCTTCGGGGTCTGTTGGCGTGGCAGCCCCTCTGAGAGCCTGGGGGCTTCCAAGCCTCCCCCCCCGAGGGTGCAGCCCTGTGGGGGAGGGTTGGGTGGGAGACTCCAGGCCTCACACTGCAGCTCCGAGGAGCACCCAGCCTCAGTTTTCCCCGGGAGAAGGGGCACATGATGGCAGCCCGGGCCCCAAGATGCATCTGAGGACAGCGGCGCACAGGCCAGGACTGCGTGGGTCCGGGCGGGGCGGCCGGCC
This sequence comes from Pteropus vampyrus, assembly GCF_000151845.1. Classification (NCBI taxonomy): domain Eukaryota; kingdom Metazoa; phylum Chordata; class Mammalia; order Chiroptera; family Pteropodidae; genus Pteropus; species Pteropus vampyrus. Next base: position 695,393 of record NW_011888992.1, on the reverse strand, counting down.
GAGGTCCACCGCCGCAGGGGACAGCGCTGCAAGAGAGACGGCCATCACGCGACGGACCCAGCCTCTCTGCCGAGCTGTCCCCAGCCCGAGGCCTCCCACCCAGTGAAAGGAAGTCACGACGCGGTGTGCACTTGACTTGCGAACGTTGGCACCGAGCTCGGTGCAGGAGCGCTTTATGGCTGGGCTGGCAGCGCAGGGCCAACTGCATCCAGACGCAGAGGTGAGCCAGAGGCTCTGCTCCAGGCTATTTTAAGCTCAGACTTAAAAAGTAAAAGCAGCTGTAAAGTGAAGTTTTAAGAATGTGCCATTTCCTGGCGCGATGGCACGGGGAAGCAGGCCATCGGGCCCGAGCAGCCGGAAGCCTCCGCTGGTGGAGCCGGGCACTGGGGCCTTGGGCAAGCAGCCGGTCTGGCCCGCCATGTCTGTGCAAGTTTCAGTGATTCATCGGGGCGGGGTGCGGGGCAAGGGCCAGGGAGGGCGTGTCCAGAGGGCCACAGGCCGGCCTCTGAGGAGAACCCCGCCCACGTGGCCCGTCTGCCCCACGACCGCCTCTGAGGCCCAGGCTCTGTCCTCGTGGGGGCCCTGGAGACCCTCTGGCCCCCCTCCGCCACCCGAGGGGCCTGCCCAGAGGACTTGTCTGGGCTCGGAGTGAAGCTGCCCTACCCCACGGCGGAAGGGGCCTCGACTCTTAACAGCCCCTCCCTGCTGCCAAGCCCACGGGCCCAGGGTCAACGGCTTCTGTGGAGGTCTACGCCCAGAGACTGAGCTGGGACCCAGAATGCCACCCCTGACGACAGCCCTCAATAAAGACAGAGGCTTCTTCTAGCTCTCCTGGCGAGAAGCAGGGGAGGGCATGCGTCCCTTTAATGAGGGGGTGCCTCCATCCCCCATTCCAGCTCCAGCGTGACGGGGTGCTGCGAGGTGCCAGGCACCCGTGTGCTCACCCACCTGGCCGATGGCTCAGGACCTGCTATTGCTGCTGGGCTGGGCCCACTCCTGGCCCCTCAGGCCCAGGCCAGGGAGGGGCCAGCAGAGGGCTCAGGGAGGCGGCCCAGCTCCCCCGGTCTGTGTCCTCCACCCCATCTCACTCTCTGTGCCCCTACCCTGTGTCTTCAGGGTCCCGGGCTGGACACCTGGACACAGACCACAGGGCTCAGGGTGGGGCCTGCCCAGTGGAGAACTCGGCAAGTGTCCCCCGTACGCCATGTCACGGCACCTCTTACCCTGTGTGCTGAGGGTCCGCCTCTGGTTTCGGAAGAGTGTGAACCCGACTGTTTCCACTCGGCCGCCTCACAAAGGGGACACTGAGCGGGTGGGACCCACCGAAAGTGCAGCTTTGGGTCCTCGATGGCCCCTCCCCCACTGGTCACGTGCTCGCAGGCCAGGAGCCTTCCAGACGTAGGCACCGGCTCCCCCAATTGGGGCTTGGCCGTGGGCCTGCGGCCTCCCCTGTGGGGAGTGGACGCTGCTGGAGACCCGCCCCCACCCACTGTCACCCACAGCGCCACAGGGGCCTAAGTGTCACCGGCTCCAGAGACCCGGGCCTTGTCCTAGGGAGGGACACACAATCACTGCTCGGTGGGCAGCCTCTTGGTCCGTCACCTCCTGGCAGGTGGAGGGAAAGTGGAACATTTGGGTGTGATTGCCACCAACACATGACGTCGGCAGCACGCCAGAGGCATGGCAGCTCCGAGCCTCTGGGTGGACTTGTTCTTGATAGTGACCGACCAATGTCCCAGCCTCTCCAGCCTGCCGCGTCACATATGTGTGTGTCCCCAGGTGTCGCAGGCCCGCCCTGCCATCCTGGGTGTCACTTGTCAGCACGAGCATACACCGCCGCCCTTCACCCTGCAGGGCCCTGGGGTCAGTCCCCTGTCTGGGGTTCAGGAGTTAAGTGATGAGTTTTGGAGGGAGGGGCCTCAGAGCACAATCTTTACTGGGGTCTGACTCCAAAGAGCCGCCTCTGGGGGCCACCGGCTTCCAGACATACCCGCCCGAGGCCCACAGTGCCTTGCGGGTGGCTGGAGGTGACCAGAGGTGACCGGGAGCCGTGTGGGCCTGGCAGCCGTTTTGCCCGTGGAAACAAACCGTAGGCTTCAGTGTCTGGGGTCCCGCGCACCCGGATGAAACTCGAGCTCTTGCAGGCTCTGTGGCTCTGATTTCCCTCCTTGGCCACCAAAGCAGCGTCTGGGGACAGCGTGCGGGGCCGGCTTCCCGGGCGTGACTCAGGCGGCTGCAGAGGGCGCCTGCTCAGAGGCCCCGCGCTTGTCTCGGGGTTCTCCATCATCCTCCGGCGAGGGGCCACGTGTCCATTCTGCTCCCAAAGCCCAGCTGCTCTCACCTCCTGCAGGACCCCGTGGGGACAGAGGGAGAAGTGGCTTTGCGGTGGGAAGGAGCCGGGCAGAGGGACCCAGCCCCGGGACCAAGGACGGAAGGAGGGACCCGAGTGTCCACAGCTAGGGTGCCCGCGGCCCCTGGCCAAGGCCCTTGCTCCTCCTGGGGCTCAAAGAGGGAGGCTCCCGGGAGCAGGCCGTGTCCCAGCCTAAGAATAACTCGGGCCTGGTCCCCGCGGCTGAATGGCTATTTTTAGCCTCCCTAACCCAGCCCCACGTGACTCGGCAGGCCCCGAGCTGGATGAGAAAGTCGCAGGATGGCCACTGTTCCAAGCAGTGAGCTCGGGCAGCCTGGGCCAGGGACATGGCCAGGCCGGCCCAGAGGAGCCCTCCTGCCAGAGGCCTCCAGCCGCTGACACCCGGGAACAGGGCCGCCCCGCCCGCCCGCTGCTCCCTCTGGGCAGCTGGGCTCCGCCCCCACGCGGAGCATGGAAAATCTGATGTCAGAACTCCAGCGTCCTCAAAGAATGTGGCCCGACCTTCACCTCCCAGAGCTGCGCTGAGGCCTGAGGGGGCCTGTCTGGGTCTCCCGCTCCCGCGGGCGTCCTGGACACCCCAGGGCCACTGGCCTTCTCCCCCCACCAGTCCCCCAAGCGGCCCCAGCCCCCCTGGCTCTGGCCCTGGCCCTGGGCACCCAGCGAGGTGTCGCCCTGCAAGTCCCAGGCTAGTCCTGCCCCCGCAGCCCAGGCAGTCTGTGCACCCACTGGGACATTGGTTACTGGAAAGGTTTCTGGAGCAGGTCACCAGGGCGGAGCAGCCGGGGGGAGGCGGATCCTGCCCCAGCTCTGTGTAGCTGGACCGCCGGGCAGTGCGGCCCCCACCCCGTCCACTCTTCCCGCAGCATCTGAGGGGTGGCGGGGGGCAGTGGGATCAGCAGCAGGGCCGCACACACGCATGTGCACGCACGTGTGGCAGTGCACACACGTGCACGTGACTGTGTGGCTGCATGAGCCTTGCATGTGTGCACACGTGTTACGTGGTGTGTGCGCACGTGTTACGTGGTGTGTGTGTGCACACGTGCACGTGTGGGAGCGCAGGTCCCTTGGGAGTAGCTGCCCTTTCTCCAGCATCTTCTCGTCGCCCTGAGTGATGACCCTGCTGCTCGGGCTCCTTCTCGGTTGTGGCCCCAGGGTCCTGAGTTCCCCCAGTTTCCCGTGTGGCCGCGGAGAAGGCAGGAGGGAGACGTGGCCAGGACGACCCAGGCGAGCAGGATGGGCCTGTGGGACACCGGTCTCTGCCTTGGGGAGGGACACTGGAGGGCCTCCGGAATCCAGGAGACCCTGCGGTGGGCAGAGGCCGAAGCGATGGGCTCCTGGGGCTGGGTGGGCCAGCACGGCAGGCCGTCCAAGACCCCGGGCTCCCCGGAAAGGGCGGTTCTTACGAGCCCTGGCCCCCGCTTTGCTGGCAGCTCCGTGACTGTGGGCGGGCCGCCGCCTGCACAAACAGCAGCGGCCGGTGCCAGGAGAGGGATGCGGCCTGGAGCACCCTGCCTCCCACGGCTTCTACTCCCACCTGTCCCCTCCCTCGCCGGAGGCCCGGAGAAGGGTGCGCTGGCTCCGGCTTTGGGCGTGCGCAGCGGTTTACCTCCCGGGCAGAGGCCTTTCGGAGAAACGCTCGACGGGTTTGTGCTCGATTTGTTGGCTTCGAGTGCAAGGCCGCTGCTGTGTCCAGGGAAGAAACCGCTTCCTGAAGACGGATAATAACAGCGAATCTCACCTTGTTGCTCCTGCATCTTTGCTTTTATTCCTAAGGCTGCCTTTAATGAAGTAAGGGAAGATAAAAAGGTTTATAAAAGCCATTTTCTAGAATGAAAGTGATATGCTGGTTTTCATTAACTTCAGGACTGCTTAGGAAAAGGTTTCCATTTAGACATTCTGGCTGCCTGGCCCTGTCACAGGCTTCCTCCTAAACTCCCTGGAAGACAGAGAGACACGAAGCCGCACCACACTGGGGGAGGCCGGACTCACAGCAAGGTGACAGCCCAGCAGGACTGCTCGCCAGCCGCAGGCCCGGTGGCCCACCTCTGCGTGCCTGTAGCCCCCAGGCACCCGCCGGGCGGCTGCATGCCCACTCACTCTCAGCTTCCCGTGCAGGTGCCGGCCCGTGCCCATCAGAGACCTGAGGGGCAATCTCAGCTGTCCAGGGCCCTCGAGGCTGCGTCCTGTCATGGCCAGGCCCTTGGGCGCCTAGAGTCCCAGGCTGGTGACGCCTGAGCCGTGGACCTCTGCCGGGAGTCTGCGCGGTGCCCAGGCCAGGCTCCCCCGTCCTCCCGGGCTAGGCTCAGGCAGCACCTGCCAGCTGCCTCTGGCTCGCCAGAGCCCCATGGTGCTGCCATGTTGGTCTGCTGGGTCTCCGCTGTGGGTCACAGTCACGTCACAAGAGTCCCGATGCCTGGGTCCCGCGCCGGAGGGTCTGAGGTGTGGCCTGGACATGGCACTTTTAAATCTCCTCAAGGAATTGTCCCGCGTGGCCCAGACCGAGACCCACGCCGGACTCTTGCCTGTGGGAGCCTCGCACGTCCCCTATCGACGGTGAAGACGCTGAGGCCCCAGGAGGCCGAGGACCGCGGACGGCAGGGGGACGGAGGCCCCCAATGCACCGTGGCCCTCCGGTCTCCCTAACCTCTCCGACGTCACTTCAAACCTCTCGGCTGGGCCAGCTCAGCCTGCCCCGGTCGTCAGGTAAGTGACACACAGGCTGGACGCATTCGGACTGAAGCTGAGGCCAGGATGCTGCACCCCCGTTTCCTGGGGTCCCAGGAGGGCTGACCTGGGAATGAGTCTGACCCTGAGGGATCCTCGAGGCCCAGGGTGTTGCCAGGAGGGGCAGGAGCTGGCCCATCCCAGACGCGTGGGCCGGGAGCTTCCGGGAGTCGAGGGCTTTCCCAGGCGGGGTACAGGGGCGGGAAGAGAGTGTGGCAGGCAGCGGGGCATGGGGGCCTGACCTCAGGCAGACCAGGACGCTGCGCCCTCGGCAATGAGCCCTCCCCGCACTGGGCTCTGCCTGGGCCCTTCTGCGCCTCCCGGAGCCACCTGTCCCAGCCCGAGGAAGCCGACCCCAACGTCGGGCCCCAGGGCACACGACATGGCAGAGTCGTGAATGCCTCCTCATGAGGGTTTCTGCGGAGGCTCCATCCCTCTGCCCAGCATCGCAGGCCTCCTCGGGGACGCTCGTTAATATTCTCGCAAATTGAGATGTGAGCCACCTACTTACAATCAGGACACCTGCCCTGGGATGTGCTCCCTCCACCCGCGATCTGCGGAGGGGCGGCTCCCTGCCGAGCTCGAAACCACGTCTGCTTCTGCGTCAGGAAGGAGCCGGCCGTGCCCGTGACCTCGGCGAGAGTCCCAAGCTCACGCTGGCCTGCAGGCCAAGGGGCTGTGGTTGCTGAGACCGCTCCTGCCTGGTGTCCTCCTGGCCCGGGGGCCCCTCACCACCAGGCCTGGGTCCTGGGCCCAGGGCAAGCGGCAAGGCCCGGCTGCCTTTGGAAGTGTCTGCGAAGACCCGGAACGCAGCTTGGGGCGGGGCCACGAGGGGCCCAGGGACTGGGCTCGCCTGGGAGGGCAGAGGTGGCTGTCTCCGGGCGCACACCCAGCCGTGTCACCAGCGCCCGCCCTCTGCCCTGGCCTCGCTCCCTGCCCCGGCCCAGGCTCCCCCGCAGACACCACCCCCAAGGCGCCCACGGGACCTGTGGGGGTTTCGGGCGGAAACGAGGGGATGGGCGGGGTCCTCCCTATCCCCGCAGAGTCCCGCTGCCCATATCCTGCACTCATGGCCACTAGGCCGCGGTCAGCCTCAGCGTGGGGGCCAAGTCCCGGGAAACGGGACACCCATTTTTGTTGAGGTTCAGAGTCCGCCTGCTGGGAGCAAGTCCCTCTTGTCTGCCAGGAGCCGACCCCGGGCCTCCACCTTCCGTCACACGGTCACACCGGGAGGCCGGGGGCGGGACCTGCAGGGCCGCTGCTGGGGACCCTGCTCTGCCGAGTGGGGCAGCCTTGGGCAGAGCGGCCTTGACCGGCCATGTGGGTCGACAGCGCCACAGCTGACCAGCGGTGCTTGGGCTGCGAGGGCCAGTCAGAGCCACCGAGTCTCGGCAGGGCCCAGGCCTCCGTGTCCTGCTCCATGGGTCCCTGCACCAGCCAGCCCCAGTGCTCTGGGACGCCTCCCGGGCAGGGACCGCTGGGTGAACGTCTGTCCCCAGTGCAGCCTGGGGTCCCAGCGTGTGGCTGAGGCACGTGGTGGATGGGCCTAGGCTGGGTCTTTCCTGGACGGAGGGTGTGTGTGACCGGCCAGAGCCCACAGCACCCCTGGGCAGGCCTCGCCAAGGAGTGAAGGGACAGTCCCCAAGGTCACGGCAAGAATCCTCAGGGGCTGGGGCCTGCTGCGGGATGCCGGGGCCTTGGAGCCCCTGGCCACAGGCAGCCCAGTGTCCTTCCCTGGGGCGTCGGGGTGACGCACGGCCTTGAGGCTGGAGAGGACCACAGTCCAGTGGGGCTGCTTTCCCGAAGGTCCCAGGACAGAGCAGCATGGTGTGGGGGCGTTCTCGGCCAAGAAACGGAGAGCCTCACAGTTTTTATGGCTGCCTCTTTTTAAAACAGTGGCGTACTGACCCCGCCCCATCCCATTACGGGCTGCGTATGACACTGGGCAACAAGCCAACTCCGACGGAAAGACCCAGAAAACATCACCCTTAATAACTGACCTTTTAAAGTCATCGTTACAAGAGATAAATCTAAAAACAGATTCCCTATGCCATTGACTCATCTTAGCCCAAATATCGTGGGGTTTCCATGACCGCTCGCTTCAGACACACCAAGCGTCCAAGGGCTCACCCCCTGAGGAGGCGCCGGTCGGCAGAGACTCCGTGAGGTGCCTGGCCAGGGCTCACCCACGCGCATACGGCACGGCTGGCCCCGGCTGGCAGGAGTGGGGTCGGGCTCCCGTGCGTCGTCAGGTTCCCAGAGCGGGCTGGCTGTGTCCTGGTCTCCCCATCCAGGACGGAGCAGCTCACCTCCCTCAGGAAACTGCCCAGCCTGGAGGCTCCCGCTCAGGTCCCTCCTCAAGAGGCCACTGTGCACCGAGCAGCCCCCATGGGCTCTCTGCTGTGAGAGGGCCCCACTGTTGCTGATCTGCCCGTGGCCCTGGACGGGTCTGCCCCATGACCCTGGACGGGTCTGCCTGCGGCCCTGGGCGGCCAGCCGTTGGGGAGGGAGCACATGACCAGGATCCGGTCTCGTTCGGCTAGCGCGGGAGATGTCCGCTCCGGGTCTCCGAAGGTCCGGGGCCGACAGGCTTCACCTGGAAGACACAGGCGATTCCCCGGCCCGACCTGCTCGCTTGCTTTTTTGTTGTTGCTGCTGCTGACTTAGCTGCTCGTTTCAGCTAAAAAGCTTCAGAGGACAGACGGCCGGACGCTCTGGCCCTGCGCTCCCACCAGCTCCTGGTGCCGAGGGCATCATAGCCCACAGGAACGTGTCACTCCCACAGGGGCGACGTGTTTGGCGTCGGGGCACCCGGGCCACTGGGAGCTGCCCCCCCTCAAAGTGGACGTGCCCTGGACAAGGCGGGTAAGAAGACGGGTCCCCCGAGGGGAGAAATGCCGCGTGTGGCGCCCGCGCTTCGGGCTCAGACGTAGCCTCTGCTAGGGGCCAGACTCGCAGAGTGGATGGGGAGGAGAGCGGGGCCCCGCGCCGGGCAGCGGGGTCCAGGAGCAGTGGGGGGCCGCAGGGCACAGGCTGGAGGCGCGGCGTCCCCCGCCTCGTCCGAGCCCACCCAGCACGCGATTGGGGTCTCTGTGCTCGGGACTTTGGTGTGGTGGCTCCCCCGCTGGTGTGGCCCTCTCAGGGGGCTGTGGCTAAATGAGGCCCAGCTGCTCCCACACCCGCCTTCTATCTGGTTCAGGGCAGAGGATGTCGCTCGGATGAAACAAACTCTGGCCCAGCAGGAGGCGCGCATTTCATGTCTAAAGCTCATCTCCACGTCCTTGTTCTGTTCTGTGAAACGGTTCTCAGAATTCCTAGGAGGAAGGATTTAAAACTGGTTGTGAGAGCCACCGTAAGCCATGAGCCAGGTCCAGCCAGGGACCGGGCAGGGGCCCCCAACTGCCCCCCAGGACGCCTGAACCCCCTTCCAGGAGCAGAAGCAACATGAGCGTCGGCTGCCAGCATGTGGTGGGCATTGAAGAGGCCCCCGTTCCTGGTCTCCAGTGTTCTGGGGGGCTGAGGCGTGGCAGTGACGGGCTTCCAACATGCCAGCTCCTCCCGGGCTGTGGGGGACCCCCGGCCCCTGTGCCTGCCCTCGTGCTCTGCGTGGGGCTGGGCAGTGGGGCCCGTCGTGGGTGATGGGAGGACTCAGACGGCCGCCCCCAAACTCCTCCCAGTCCATAGGGACCTGAAGCTGCTCCGACAAGTCTCAAGTGTCGCGTGGGGGCCTGGCTTCCAGAACACGCGAAGCAGGCAGGCGACAGACACAAAGATTATTGCTGATTAATGCCCACTGCGAAGTGCCACGGGCCGCCGGCTGGTGCACCCTTTGCAGCCGAAGTGGCTCATTGATCGTAGCAGACACTGCGGAACCTGCGGACGGCAGCACAGGCCAGGGACACCTGCCCTCCAGGTCAGACCTCAGCTAGCAGACCCCGGCAAGGGGTTCCGGGCATCCCAGCCTGGGCCCAGCCAGACCTGAGGCTGGACCCCGAGGAGCTCTACCCGGCACGTTTACTCTGAGGCTTGGGTGCCCAGGACGCAGCCCAGCTGGACACGGGGGAGGGGAGGCTCCACCGGGGGTTCGGGGCAGACGCTGCATGATGGCGAGAGCGGTCGTCGGGGCTGCAGCTCTCCCGTCACTCCTGGCAGACCCCGGCGGCGGCGGGGGGGCGGGGGAGGCCAGCATCAAGTCAGCAGGGGGGACAGTGGCCAGTAGCATCCACAGGAGGGGGAGAGCTGGCAGTGACGGGGGCGGCCAGGGGCTGGGCACCCCGACTGCCTGCAGCTGCACGGGAGAGCAAGCACACGTGGGGGGAATCCAGAAGCCTCCGCTCACAGATGTCTGCCTCTGGGACTACAGGGCCTCTTGCCTCTCCAGGCTGACAAACAGGAAACACACTCAGGCACGTGCACACACACGGATGTTCAGGAAAACACACCTGCGCATGTGCACACACAATCACACGCACGTGCACACACAATCACACGCACGTGCACGCTCACAAAATAAAACCCTCTCGGGCCCTGCAGAAAATCCTCCATCCCAAATCCTCCGTCTTGACGGCCAAGACGGAAGTGAAGGCACTTGGCAGAGATTCTCTGACGGAGAAGACGCGTGTATGTCAAAGTGTCGGCTTCGTGCTTCATTACAAATCAAGAGTGAGTGAGCTGAGGGTCCAAGAGGACAAGCAGGGGCCTCGGCGGAGTAAGACGAGACTTCGAAAAGAAGAGTGGCCGCCCGAGAATCAGCGATCACGTGGCTGCTGGGTGAAGGGAGCGAGGGAGCAGCGAGAAGCTGGAGGCCCAGCGGGGAGCACGGCGGGGGGCAGAGAGCAGAGTGGGGAGCACAGCGGGGAGCACGGCGGGGAGCAGAGCGCAGAGTGGGGAGCACGGCGGGGAGCACCTGCAGGAGGCGGAGAGCGGCCACTCCTGCTGCCTGGAGCCGCTGCTGAGACATGGTGCACCTGAGGCCACCGCGACGAGGGGTCGGCTGAAAATTCAAATGCTTCTAGTGAGTTTTGAAATCAAACTTGGAATAAGCCTTAGTAATCGTTGCTAGTTACAAAACAGAATTAAATCTCAAAAACAATTCTTAAATAATAGCAGTAGCACAAAAATCATAAGTGAAATAATGCACAGCACTATTAAAATAAATTTGTGCATCTTAAAGAAAGGGATGATATTCTAGAAAAGTGTGTTTTTCCAAAGTCGTCTCGGCAGGAAACTTGAACATGTTACTACATGACTAACCACGAACGAACCGAAAGATCTGCCAAAGACTTATTCCCACAAATGGCGCCTGAGCGATACGATCTCATGGCTTCTTTCAAACTTCTAAGGAACAGACAGTCCAGTGCCATACACACTGGTGCCTGATTTTTAAAAACATGGAAAGACTCCTACTTAATTTTGTGCATCTCGCCTGCCGTCCACCTCGTGGGCCTGGCCTCTGTCTGCTCAGCCCGAGGGCTGTGAGCGGTCTGTCTGGGTTCCCCAGATTCTTGCCTCTGGGGAAGCCACCCCTGCTGGGGTCTCTGCGAACGGCTCCCCTGTGGGGTCCCCGTGACAGTCTCTTGCTCCTTCAGGCCCGGTGGCCCCAGCTCCAGGGGATCACACAATCCCCTTGGAGCCCTACACACACCTTCAGCTGCCCCTTGTCAAGCCCACGAGAGAACTCGTCCCGTAACAAATACTCAGCTAACGTCGCTGGGATAATCGGTTAATTATTTGGAGAAGGAAATAAAGTTATGTCCTTAGCTGAGTATTCATATAAGTTAATTCCAGATGGATAAAGGAATCACGGGATAAGCAGAAGAGCTGCATGTAAGCATCGCGTCAGTTCTGAGTCTGGAAGAACCTTCTAAGCGTAAACCCGAAGAAGGCGCATCAGAGGCAGATACGGAATAATTCGAATGCATTCAGTTTTACATATAAAAATGTAAATTAAGAGCCAAGTGACAAACAAGGAAAAGTACTGGCAACAGATAAAGAGCTCCGAAACGAATTTGAGACACAGAGCCCAGTGGAAACCGGGCAGAGGACAAAGCGTGGCCTGAAGGGAAGACGCCGCTCGAGAAGCCACAGGCACGTGCTCCACCCGGTTCCGGCACCGAGCCACCAGCCTCCCCGCTGTCCAGCCCCTCGGGCCCCGGGGGGCACCTCGCAGCTCGACTCTCAGAAACTCCGGCCCGCAGGGTCCTCCTCCACCCAGGGCCACCTGGACCCTCGATTCCCAGTCCAGACTGTGGCCTGGGATCCTCCTCGTAGAGGCAAAAGCACCTCTGACAGAATCTCCTACACTTGCCAGCGGTGGCCCCTGCAGGCTGACCTGGCAGCCCCCCCATCCTGCGGGGCGGAAAGCTGAACCGCAGCAAGGGCTGCACCCCTGCAGGGGCCCCACCCACCGCATCCGCCCCGCTCACCCCGCCTCCTGCACCGCTTGCCCCAGACGCCCCCGGACCTCGCCTGGGTCTGCAGGACCCTGCACCCCAGCCTGCCCGCCCTGCGGCCCCTGCCTCAGGCCCTTAACTAGCTTTGCCCCCTGCCCAGAACAGCTGCACCTCCTTCGTACAATCAGATCTCATTCAGATGTCCCTTCTTCCGCCGAGCCCCGCCCACCAAGCCAGCAGCCGCCGTGCCACCGTGCCTGGACACCTGCCCCCGCACATCCCCGTGGATGACCGATCTCGCCTGTTCACAGGCTGGCAGCAGAGTCCTGGGGACAGGCTAAACAGATGCCGCTAACGTGGTCACCGCGGTTCCTCCGGCCCTGGGCGTACGGGCGACGTGGCGCCTGCTCTGCGGCACTGACAACCAGCACCGTCACTCAAGACAGCGGCGGCCGCTGTTTGAGGAGGACGTGGGCACTGGTAAGCCCACTGGGCTGACGAGGGAAGGGGCCCGCAGCCGGCGGCCTGTGTGTGTGCGGGTCGGGGGAGGCTGGCGTGGCCGGAACAGGGCCTGGCATGGCTCCGCCCGCACCAGGGGCCAGACGTGCCTCCTGCCCAGAAGCAGCCGGCTGCCCCGGGCAGGCAGCCAGCGCTCAGCTCCGCGTGGCCGTGACAGCCCACCCACCCAGCCACACCCAGCTGTTGCCCAGGAGCGTGGGGAGGGACCCCAGGAGGGTAGGCAGGCCGGGGGCCCCTCCCCCGGCCACACGTCCAGGACCCTGCTCTGCCCCGACCCTGCTCACTGCACTGGGCCACAAAGAACCTCAGAGTCTAACTCTTCTAGATGGAGGGGGCGTCACCCCATGTGATGACGCGAGGGGACCAGGCCTTGGCGCCTCCCCGCTCCTCCGCCCACCTTCCAGCCAGGGGGCTGCGTGGGACGGAGCCCGTGCTGCCCAGAGCCCAGTGCGGCTGCAGGCAGCCCGGAGAATGAGGCTGTGTGACCACTGCCCTTCCTCCGGGCGGCTCTCTGGGCCTTTTGATTTAATTGCGAGTGTATTTCCAGAAGCAGAATCTGGGGCACTGTGATGACTGGGTCTGCGGGGAGGGCTGGGCTGTGGGGAGGGGGCCAGGCCAGGGTCTGTCCCTCCCGCTGCCAACACGCTTCTCCAAACCCTGGCACGCAGACCAGCTGGGCCGGAGCAGTGGTCTGCTCAGGACGTTCTGGGACTGGGGAGGTGGCCGGGCGCACAGCCCCTCGCCGTGAAGCTGGGCCCTTCCCAGGGTGGCGGGGACCCAGGAGGCAGCCGCCCGCCGTGCAGGCACCATCGTTCTCCGGGGTTACCCCTTCACCGGGCACACTGCCGGGCGCCTTGGGACGCTCTGCGTAAGCCCAGGACCTGCTGTTCCCGGCCTCCCCGTTGGGTTGTCACTCAGGCCATGTTCCCTGTCCTGTCTCTGCCTGAGGAGGCCCCCGGCTTCGTGTTGACAGAAGATGCTTCAGCCAGCAGCGGCTAGGTGAGAGAGGGTCTGTCCTCTCGCCCACATGCTGCGGTCCTGCCGTGGCCCCATGTCCTTTCCTGGCCTCAGTGTCCCCAAGGGCAACAAGAGTGGCTGATCGGACGAGGCTAGGAGCTGCCCAGGGCTGTCCAGGTGTGTGTGGAGGACCGGGGCTGGCTGGCTGCACGGTGGGGCCTACTGTCCACTGCCAGGACTGGCCGGCGTGGGCGGGGGCAATGACCTCTGCCCCTCAGTGAACCAGGCGTTGCTCCTGCAGGCCTGGCAGTCCTCCCTCCTGGCCATCAAGGACAGTGTCTCTCTCTCCTGGGGAACCCACTCCAAGGGTGCAGGTGGGAGGAGGCCTCTTCCTCCTGTACCTCCAGGCCGGGTGCGGCCGGTCCTCTTGGGGCCGTGTCGCCCCGGGGCAGACCCTGTCCTGGAGGGAGGCGGACCCCTGGGCCCGAGGCCTGAGTGGCCGTGGGCTCCTGGCAGAGGGGCGGCCACGCACTCGCCTTCCTGGTCCAGCCTGCAGACAGCAGCCTCGGGCAGGCGGCGGGAGGAGGGGGTGGGCTTCAGGGTGCCTGCGCTGGGCCAGTGCAGCCGTGGGCACCAGCGTGCGGCCACCGTGGCTGCTTCAGGAAGGATTTGGTGCTGGTTGTTTGGAGACAGGCATCTGAGCAGCACTGTGGGAGGGGCACAGGACGTCCACGTGCGCATCACGGCTTCCTGCTGCTCTGCTCGCGTGACGGCCGGACACCCTGATTCCTCAGCCCTGGCACCTCGGAGGGCTGGTCAGAGATCCTCATGTGGCAGTCCTGGGCTGGGGCAGGGCTGCCAGCCAGGAAGCCCCGTGTGAGGCACAGCCTCTGACCCGGCCAGGTGGGCCTGACTCTGTGGTGGCACCGGCCCTCCTTGGTCTGTGGGCCGATCTGGGGGAGCCTGTGCTGGCTCGGGCCATGGCTATACTGCCCTGTGGTGGACGTGGCAGGCTGTTGTCACCATTTCACAGGCAGAGATCCAAGGTCAAGTGGTCAGTGCTGAGCCCCAGCTCCTGGGTGGCGGGTGGCTGAGCCCGAGGCCTGGGTCAGGGCCGTCCTCCCAGGCGGGGCCTGGCTTGGCCTGCGGGGCATCCTGGAAGCGTGGGGTCTGGGCCTGGCCAGCTCCCAGGAACCTAGCCAGAGAAGAGAGCCAGACGGGTTCACCCAGGGCCGGGCACCCACCTTTCCTGGCGGGGCCAGCGTGCAGCTCTCCTCAGAGAAAGCGGAGCTGCCGCCTGCCTCCAGGAGGCCCGGTGCCCTGAGCGGGCGTGGGTGGGGACCCCACCACGAGCCGCACCCCCATCCTGGCCCTCCTGCACTCCAGGGACAAGCCCCAGGCTCACGGACACGGACGCGGACTCGTCTGGAGCAGCGAGGCCCACAGCCAGGAGCTGGCAGATGCCGGGGCCAGCGTGAGCCCCAGGCAGGCAGCCACCCCCGGGCCCCGGTTTCCCTCTGCCCTGGCCGGCCTCACTGAGGGGTGGCGGCACTTCCCAGGCGAGCAGAGGCTGGGGAGCCCTGGGTGCTGATGGAGGGGCCGTCCCTGGGCCCGGGGGCAGCTCAGGCTCCCCTCAGCCCCTCCTGGAAGCCTGGGCCGGGTCCAGGCTGGGACAGACGTGCTGGCTCACACCACGGCCAGAAAACATGCCGAGCTGGCCGGGCAGCCAGGCAGCCCTCCAGGGCGTGTGGGGGGGCAGGGTGGCCTCCGCCATGGGCTCCCCGGCCTCTACCATGGGTACACACCTGGCCGGGGGTGCTGCTCTCACAGTGAGCGGTCTGCTGGCTAGGCCCAATGCCACCAACCTCCAGGACCCGTGGCGGGGGCAGCAGTGGGGTGCCCCGGCTTCCCGCCTGGGAGCTGCGGCGGGCTCAGGGTCAAGGCCCCAGACCGCGTGGTTTGTGTCCAGCGCTGCCACTCAGGGCCGGTGACCAAGGTGAGTGACTCACTCTCTTGGGCTCACTTTCCATGTCTGCCACATGGATGCAGCACAGTCTCAGGGGTGCAGGGCGAGCCAGCCCCTTGGGGTCAGCAGCCCGGAGTCGGCCCTCGGCGTGCTTCCCTCTGGGGCAGGGGCCGGGGTGCCAGGACCCTCCGACATGACCCACGCCCCTGTCTTCCGCAACAGGCCTGCGCCCTCTTGGGGGACGGCTGGGTGTGCAGACGGAGGGGCCGCGGCCGGCGCCCTGAGCCCGGTTCTCTCCCTCCCTCCATAGCCGTGTCCTAGCCAGGCCTGAGGGCTGCACAGTCCAGTGGGGGAGGGACCAGAGGAGACAACCCTGGGCGTGAGGGGGGCTCTGTCCAGGGCGTGAAGACGGGGTGCCTGAGCAGCGATGCCTGCCGGGCCCCTGGGCCGCCTGGGCCATGTTGGCTGATCATCTCCTCAGACCTCGTGGTGCATGAGGTCCTGCCCAGGGCCTCAGCCTGAGGCCAGGTCAGGTCCCCTCAGGTCAGCGTCCACGTCGGCTCTGGCCCTGGCCCCGCTCACCTGCCTCCTGGCCATGTCCCGCCCCCGGCTGGCTCCTGTGCCCACCCCGGCCTGGTCCAGCTGCAGCCGTGCCTGTCTCCACCCTCCTTCACCCTTCAGAGGAAGCCCGGCATAGCCCCCAGTGGTCAGAGAGCCCGCCGCCCCTCCAGCTGGGGTGCTGTCCCTACTCAGCAGCAGCTGGGCACGCCTGGGCGGGCTGGGGTCAGCAGGACGCCCCTACCACCCGCAGCCCATCAGCCTGTCCAGATGCTCCTGGCAGCTGCTGAGGTCTGTGGTGAGGGCGGAGGGCGGGGGAGAGCAGAAGACAGGGCGAGGGCCCCTGTCCCCACCGGCGCGCCCTGCTCCGGCTGGCTCGGGAATCAGGAAGGACAGGCTGCCGGGATTCACACGGGGACGGAGGACCGCCTATCAGCAGGCGGCTTCCGGGAGCAGTGTGCCAGGGGACCACTCGGAGGGGCCTGCAGATATTTCCTGCCCCGGCGGGTCCTGGGTGGAGGTCTGGGCCTTGTCCCGGGTTACCCCACCCTAGGAGGGGTACAGGCACAGACTGTGTCACTGGAGGACCCAGAGGGCAGCGTCCCGCAGCCCCGCCTCC
>NW_011888992.1:667133-677616 GCF_000151845.1 Pteropus vampyrus | reverse complement strand
AAGCAGGTCCGGCCCCAGTCCCTGCTCCCAGCGCCTGGTGCCCCTGCAGCCCAGCCTCGCCCCAGGATGTGCTGACGGCCGGGTGCTGCCTGGGGGAGGCAGAGGGACCCCTCGGAGCCCCGGCTCCATGCACAAGACCTGAGCATGGCCAGCACCCAGCACGCACTGGGTGAGCAGGGCAGAGCGCCTTTCTGAGTGTGCCAGGGGACCCCACTCGGCAGGGAAGTAAGGCCCTCAATATGTCCACGTCCTAAACCCTAGGACCTGTGCATGTGTCACCATACACAGCAAAGGGAGATTCATGTTGCAGATGGGACGAGGCTGAAAATTGGCCCGTTGCTGCTGGGGAGACTGTCCTGGGGGGCCCAGCATCACCGCGGGGATCCCTGCGGGGAAGGAGGGAGGCAGGAGAGTTCATAGGGCAGTGAGACCACCCGGCAGGGGCCGGGAGAGGCTCCTGCTGCTGGACGAGGAAGGCGCCGCGGGCCACGGGCACCAGGAGATGAATGAGCCCCGAGCCTCCAGGAGGACCGGCCCCGCCCACACCCTGATTCCCCCGGGAAACCCTATGTGGCTTCCTCCCTCGGGACTGTGAGAGGATAAATTGTTTTTAAGCCACTAAGCTGTGGTCATTTGTTACAGCGGCCACAGGAAACTCATACGCGTCCTTCCTGGAGCCCCGTCCGTGGCCACTACACCGGTGGTCAGCCTGAGATCTAGACAGTAAGTCCGTGGGGGAACCGCAGGGACCACTGGGGCAGAGTCCCAGCACGGTGTGGCCAGCACAGCCCCTGCCCAGCGCCTCCACCCCACTGGCCTGCCCAAGAGCAGACGGTCAGCCCGTGAGGTCTGAGACCACGTGGCCAGCCTCACCTTACAGGAGCTGGCCTGTCTGCAGTCACGGCCACCTGGGGAGTCCTGCTGGGGGCAGGATACCAGGTCACCTGACACCCCTGCGCCCCCTGCACCGCTGCCCTGCGGGCAAACCACCCGGCGTTCAGAGCCAAGAGGCCGGCTGCGCACGGTCAGGGAGGATGAGCCCCGTGTTGCTGAGAGAGGCGGCTGCTCAGCTCCCAGACGCCACACGGGGGGCGATGACGGTGACGGGGATGGCAAGGATGATGGAGATGACCATGACGAGGGCCGCTCACCTGGCCGGGGCCACGTGCTGAGATGTCACTGCAGCTTTCTCGTGGACAGAGTGACAGTGTGGCGGTGGCCTGTGTGCTCAGTGTTGGGCCCAGTGAGGCCAAGGGACTTGAGCAATGCAGGGAAACAAGCAGACACAGCGCCCTTGCTGCTGACGCCTGGGAGGACGTCCCCCCAAGGCCGTCTCTGGGTGGGACACTCGCTTTCTTCTTTAAAATTCCAAGCCCTCTGCAGCAGCACCCGCAGGCGGTGCGGGAAGGTGGAGCGGCCGGGCTGCTGTGTGTGGAGGGCGCCCTCTGCTGGTGGAGGCGGGTGCTGCAGTGGGCTTTGCCTGAGGAGCTGCAGGCCTCACAGTTTGGTTCACACTTGACGCTGGAGCGCAACTCCCCGGTGGGACCCCTGTCGTGGGCTCACCAGGCCCTGGTCCAGGGTCTGAAATGCCTGCCTCTGGCCCGTGGGCGTTTCCTACTGGACACCAGAGGCCGCCTTGGCTCCTGGGCTCCCTGCCCGGTGGAGGGAGGAGGACAGTGCCCGCGGGAGCTTCTCGGGCTGGTGCAGGTGGCCTGCCCGTCACCTGTAAACACAGGCCCCACCGCCATGCCCCGTCCACGTGCCCACTCTGCCGGCCGGCTGGCAAGAGCGCTTTCTGAGGACATGGACAGAAAGTCAGCCAAGGGGACCCTTGGTGGGCCAGGGGGTGGCCCCCCTCCCGGCCACCAGCTCCCTGGACACCCCACTTCTGGCTTTGGGGAGACTGTCCAGGGTGCAGCGCACACTGGGGTGGGGTGGCTCAGACTGCGACAGCGAAGCGCATCCCAAAGGGAGACTGGCAGGGACTCAGGAGTCACCTTGGAGCAGCTGCGCTGCCGGTTTCCCCTTCTGTTCCAGGGAGGGGCCCCCTTGCTCTTCCTGTGGCCGCCTGCACTGAGGCCAGCACACGGCGAGGGGCCGGACCGCCGGCACCTCTGATGGGGTAGGAGAGGCCGGGCCAGCCCGCCGGGCCTCGGCGAACAGGGGCGGGCCCTGAGCACTGGGGACACCCTCCGAAGGCGGGGGGCTGGGGCAGGGCCTGCCACCTCCTACCCCCAAGGAAGCAGGTCAGGAGGCCCCCAGGAGTCGGGCATGGAGAGGCTGGAAGGTTCTGGGCCCTGGGCAGCTTCCTCAGCACAGACTTGTGTCTTCATAGGGCATGCCCATGAGTGGCCGCCAGCTCTTGGACCATCACCACTGCCATCGCCCTGAGAGCATCGCGGTTGCTATGGAAACGAGTTGTCACCTCGCAGGGACAGCACAGCTGCACCTTGCTCTCCTCTGGGGACCCAGGTGCTGAGGACACAACATGGTCCTCACTGCATCTCAGCCCTTCCCACCCTCCCTAGTCCCTTCCCAGCCCTGGGCTGCACAGGACAGCCCCGTGTGAAGGGGAGTCAGGCTGTGAGCCTCGGGATGTCCTGGAAGGGCTCCCCATCTTCCAGACCTGCCAGTTGCTGCTCAGGCAGCACAGGGCCCGCCCCGTCTGGAAGCAGGGGTGACTGATGACTCAATCCGTGCCCGGCCTTGTGGTGGCCCGAGGCCCAGGCAGCCGCCTGGGTGAGCCACAGTCTGGGGTCTTGGGGCCCTGCCCCTGGGACGCCCATGAAAGCTGGCAATGAGCCCATCCATAGCACTGGGCCTCATGCGAGGCTGCCCTTTCAGTGGGCAGGGCAGCCCTCAGGCTGAGCCGGGGACATCTACGAGGGGCGAGCTGAGGGGCGAGCTGTGTCAGGGAAGGAGTGGCCAGGGCCCGCAGGCAGGCGTGCCCCGCCCCGGACCCTCCCTGAGTTCTAAAGACCGGCCCCAGACTCTCTGGGGTGCAGCCTGGCCAGCGGCTGGAGAGAACTGGGCCCCACCTCATCGGCTGAGACCCTGGGCACCTGGCTGCCCTCACCACCCGCTCACCTGGGCCTACCACATGGCCCAGCCGTTGGTGACAGGGACCTCCAAAGAGACTGGAATCCTAGCGGTGAGACGCCCGCGGCTGGCTGGTGCCCTGGGCGTCTCTGAATCTCGCCCCCCCCATCAGAGGGGTCCAGACCCTGCCACCTCCTCCAGGGAAAGGCCCGCCTTCGGCCAAACCTGGGTCTCGGCAGACCCTGACTGCTTCCCCCCCAAGCCCTGGAGCCCCAGTCGTCCCGATGCTCTGTCCACAGCGCAGGCACCAGAACTTCCCCGGTCCAGGTCCCCCTCCCGGGCCCTGGAGGCCAGCTGGGGCCATTGTCAGGGTGCCACAGGACCGCAGCCCAGGGGCGGGGGGCTGGAGACGTCACCAGTGCAAACGATGGAAAGATGAGATTTTAAGACCAACAGGGACTCGGCCACCCGCCTCCCGCCTCCCGCCCCAGGCCCCCATCCCTGCTGCGGCCCCAGTGTGGAGTGTCCTGCACTCGTCCCAAGAGGCCCACCCTGGTCCCTGCCAGGCCGTCCCCTCCTGGAGGGCCTCCATGCAACTCTGGTTGCTCAGACCCAGAGACCAGCCCTATCCCTTGCAGCCCCCAGAGGTCAGCCTGCCACGCGCGTCTCCCTGGCCTTGGTTCAGCAGACGTTGCGCAGGTGGGTGAATGCAAGTGGGCTTCCTAAGCCTTTACTTTGGGAAGAAGGAACCGTGTCTGCGTCTCTGAACCTTGCGACCTGCTGCGTGAGCCCTGCCTGGGCCGTGGCCCCGCCCCCAGACCCCTCCCCCCCTCACGCGGGCGCGATGCCGAGGAACGCCAGCAGGTGGCACCAATGCACCATGGCGGCCCTTCCACGGCGAACCTGGGGGAGTAGGGTGAGGAGTACCGACCGCTCTGCCCATCCCCACGGCCAGAGGCCTGCCCCGGAAGTCCCTGTGTGGGGCTTGCGGCCTGGTCCCTTAATTGTCCCCAAAGGGGCACAGTGGAAGGGCAGGCTCCCTGTGGCTTTCCAGGGCTCCACACACCTGGGCTCTTCTACACAGTCCAGTAGGGGGAGAGAGGAGCCTCGGGTTCAGGAGGGGAAACTGAGGCACAACGCGGTCCGTTAATCCTCTGGCTCCCGAGACCCAGGTGGACCAACACACAGGTGGCACTTGAGCTCTGGGCAACTGTGCCTTGGGGGCCCAGTCCTGGGGGTTCTGGAAACGCCAAGGCTCTTGGGCAAGGCCCAGCCCCCAGGTCCTGGTACAGAGGCCCTGACAAGCCCTGAG
This sequence comes from Pteropus vampyrus, assembly GCF_000151845.1. Lineage (NCBI taxonomy): Eukaryota > Metazoa > Chordata > Mammalia > Chiroptera > Pteropodidae > Pteropus > Pteropus vampyrus. The sequence continues at coordinate 673,265 of NW_011888992.1, read as the reverse complement.
CTAAATCCCAAGGATTGGGGGGGCAGCTCTCGGAGCTGGGGGCCAGGGAGCTCATACAATGCCTTCAGGGGCAGTGTGGGGGGCGTGGGCCTGGGAACGACAGGGATGCCGAGGTGTCTGGGTGTCTGGGGACTGTGGGTGCCTGGGTGCGGCACGGGCCTGGGGGCAGTGTGGGTGCCCTGGGGGCCGTCCGGCTCCTGTGGGGGGGGGCTGCAAGCTTGGTGCGATCCGTGCTCTGCATCACAACCAGCAGAGGGCGCCCACACCCCTCCCTGGCTGTGCAGACCACCTAGAGTGCGGGACCAGGAGCTGGGTGCTGTACCCTTCCCTCTGGGCTGCAGCCCTGCCGGCCCTTCAACCGCACTGATGGAGGTTCATGAGCCTCCAGGCACCAGGCTCCCCCAGGTGCAACATCTGGCTGTCTACAGGGCTGGGAGCTCGCAGGCCATCCTCCCCGATGCCGACACGCTCAGCTCATGGTTTTCAGCCAGTGGCTGCAGCTCTGCATGCCCCCAGCTCCGTGGGGTCCCAGCACCCCAGCACACGCCAGGGAGAGACTGGTGCCCTATTCTTCCCAGGCCTCCCGCCTTCCTTCCCCACCCCCAGCCAGCTCAGCACCCCATTCCTCCCTCCCTGAAAACACGAAGCCAGGTGCCCCCTCCTCCCTCCCCATTCCCTGGGACATGTCCAACCCCCCGCTGGGCACCGGTATCCCCTCCTGACAGTGTCCGGGAGACTGCTCCCTCAAAAGGCACTGCAAACCCCTCTCCCCCAGCCCTGTAGGGGCCCGCAGGCAGGTGAGGGGGCTCAGAAGTAGAGGTGGGCACAGGAAACGAAGGAGCCCCAGAAGTCAGCCCTCCCCCTGGGGTAGACCCAGGTACAGTGGCCAACAGGCTCCAAGACAGGGGTCTCAGCTGGACATGCTCCTGCCACCCCGGCTCTGCTTGTGCTAGCAGCTCTGTCTGCGGAGGGGGCTGTGGAGGCAGAGGGGAGGGCCCGGGGGAGGGGAAGGGAGCGGGTCTAGATTCCAGGTCCAGGTGACCTGCCCTGGCCCCCATGCTCCCTTTAGCAAAGACCTCGCCTGGGAATCCACAGGAAGGGCCCTCCCCACCCAGAGGAGACTGGGGCCCCCCAACACAGCCTCTGGGCACCCGGGGCCTTCCCTCTGCCCAGGGCCTTCCGGGTGCAGGCTGGACTGGCCAGAACCCCTGCGTGGTAGTGGAGTGCCTCTGGGTGCAAGCAGGAGCCCGTGGAGGGTACAGGCCATGTCCCTCCCTGCAGACCCCAGCCAGGTCATGAAGAGGGGCTAGGCCTCTCCTACCCACTGTCACAAACAGCCAGGTACCCAGGCGGATGTGGGAAAGTACAGCCAGGAGCTGTGGCCTGGCCCACCCACTCTGGATGTCCCCAGCGGAGGGGCAGCCTGTGGGGAAGGTTGTAGCTCTAGCTGGGACCTTCTTCCTGGCCCCCTGAGCACACCTGTCCCAGCCCCAGCATCCTCCTGGCACCTGGGAAAGGCCAGCCTGCAGCCCACTCACCTGTATCAGGTGTGCTGGCTGGATCAGCCCAATTTAGACATGAACGTTTCATGGGCGGCACCAGAAATAACACACTAATTTAGAAAGACTGAATATTTCATAGACTCAGTTTAGAGGGGCTCAGTTTAGAGGGGCACACGTTATGGGGGGAACGGTCCTCCTGGTCCACCTGTCGCACAGCGCAGGCTGTGCCCTCCCCCTCCGCCTGTCCTCACTGTGGCCCATTCAGCCCCCCGTCCGGGTCTTCACGGGATTTGGGGCTTTTCCGCAGCTGACCCGCCTGGTGTGGGAACCCTAGGACGCCCCGCACCTGCCGACCCCGGGCCTCCCCCACGCTCTGTGGAAGCGTGGCCTCGCGCGCACCCCTTCCCTCCGCCCTGTCCCCAAATGAGCAGCTTTTATACTTCATTTCATTAAAGTTTATAATAGATTTAAATAACGGAAAGCCAAGACTGAGCCATAAATTCCCAGGAGAGCTTCGGGTCCTAGGGGCAGCACGGTGGCCACTCTGCAGCCACGCTGCAGCCACTGTGCAGCCGGCGGGGTCTGGGCGGGGCCGTGGGCGGGGCAGAGCGGGTTCTGGGCGGGGCGGGGCGGGGGCGGGGCCAAGCCGCGGCCCCGAGTCTCTGGAGGCAGGGGGCGCTCCTGGTGGAGTGAACCTGGAAGATGGAGTCTAGTTCTGCTTCTCAGGGATCCCTCCTTCCTTGCTTGTGGTCAAACAGTGCCGACTTCCCAGCAGGTTGAACTTGGCCCTGCAGACGTCCCTGTGCCCCAGGCAAGGCCCAGTTACCTTGCCATGGGGCTGCCGTTGGGGTTCTCCGGGTCGCTCAGGGCCCCTCACTTACGTTCCATTCTAAATAAGGAATCTGACAGGCAGTTGTTCCCCGACTGCTGGGGGTGGGCCGCTAGCCTCTCTCGGGGACTGGGGACAGATCCTTGGCTCCTGGCCTCCGCCCTGCCCTCCCCCACGGGCTCGGCTTCTCCTGGCTCCAGTCTTGCCTGGAGGCCCGTGGGCCCAGCACACGTGAGGGCCCTGCGGTCCCCTGGTTGCTGCTGAGGAGAGTCCAGGGTGGGGAGGGCACCCAGCCTCCCCCGGCCCCCAGCTGCCCCCTCGCTGGGCCCCAAGCAGCCGGGCCCTTCCCAAGAGGCAGCCTCTCAACTCGCATTCCTAACCCCTAGGACCTGCCTGTTAGCATAGGCCAGCCAGGGGCAGGGCCCCCACAGAACCGGCTTTTCCAGCCACCCCACGTCAGGGCCTTGCCCAGGGCTGCGGGAAGGGGGCGGGGCCTCCAAGCAGGAGAGAAGTTGGTTCTGGTCTGGGCCAGTCACCCTGGCGCCCTGGGGCCCAGTGTGGCCTGGGGAGGTGGGAGGGGCGCAGGGCTTGATGGGGTGGATTGGGGGGAGTGGGGAGGAGGGAAGGACATGAGACCCTGGGCTCAGTGTGGCCCTGTGCTCATGCCAGGGTGCTCACACAGGCCCCTCGTGCCCTCCCCCAGCAGGCCCTGCCAGCTACCTGTGACCCCCCAGGGACTGGGAGGGCCTGCGGTGCCCCCATCCGCTATCAGAGGCCACGGGGTCGTTCTGAGGGCCCCTCGCCCCCAGTACTGCTCAGGACAGCACCCTGGGGGCTGCTGAGGGGAGGCTCCAGGCCGGAGGCCCTGCTGGCAACCCCTGAGGACAGGTGCCCCGGTGACCCGCAGCTCTCCTTTAGGCAGGGGCTGGGCATTGCAGGGTCATGTGTGACTGTCCCCAAGGACTGTCCCCACCTATCTATTTGAGCCCTCCCCAGCCGTCCCTCACACAGGGGCACCCCTGCCTGCTGACCTGGAGCTGCCAAGGAGCGCCTGGCTCAAGGAGGCCCTAGGGGCCCAGCCCTGGCCTTCCCCAAGGCCAGAGGCACCTCCTGTCCCCTCCTCTCACCTCCTCCCCTGTCCCCTCCTCTCCCCCTCCTCCCCTCCCGCTGTGCTTCCTGCGGCTCTTCCCTGTGAGTCAGCAGGGGGCTGAGAAGCCACCTCGGGCAGGTCAGCCAGGCTAGGGCCCTCCCCAGGCCGCCTTGCGTCACCGTCACCGGAAGAGAACCAGGATCTTGTCAACGTCACAAGAAAGAATTCACAGACAGTGGAGGCGATGAAGCCGCAGCGGAAGTTTATTGAAGGGGAAAGTGCTCTCTCAGTCCAGAGATGGGAGAGCAGGGGCTGCTCCCCGTTTCTCGTGGGGTGCAGACTTTACCTGCTGACCTTATGCTTCTGGGTGTTCTCTCCAGAGAAAGGAGGTGGCTTTTCTTGGAACTCGGGGGGCACCCCTTTCCTCCCCGTCTGTGGTCCTTATGAAACCGTCATGGTGTCAGGTGCACGGTGCTGCGGGTTAACCGCGGTGCTGGTCTACTGCTCAGCCAGGCAGTGAGGGCGCGGCCGGGGCGCGGGCACGGGCTTGGGCTGCGCATGCGGCCCCGGGGCGCAGAGCACCCGTGTCTCTGGGCCAGGCTGCTGTGCGTTTCGAGCCCCTCTGAGGGCCTGTTGGCCCAAGGCCACCCCGCCGGCGCCCCTGCGGCCGTCTTCCCCGCCCCCATCCGCTGTCTGCCTGCTCTAATGTATCCTGGAGCCTCTGCGCCTGAGGCTTCCTCAGCGTTTGACGAAGGGTGGAGCCCAGCCCATCCCCCACCCCAGCCGCGCCTCTACCTGGGGAGGAGGCAGGTGGCAGAAGCCCGAGCTGACCCTGGGTCCCCCTTCCTGCTGCCCACTTTGCCCTCATGCCCACCTTCTCTGCGCTGCCTGGGTCTTGTTCCCTCAAAGCACCTTCCCGGCGTCCCCTCCCTGTGAGCCTGTGCAGCTGGGGGCTGGGGACAGGAAAGGGACAGGAGGGGCTGGGGTCGCTGGGCGTGGGGTCGCTGGGCGTTGGAGCCGGTGGTCTCCGCTGTGTGAGTCCCAGGCCCCGGCCAGTGGGCAGAGGGCAGCGTGGCTGGCCTGCTGCAGCCGCTCCTCAGCTGTGTGTCCCCTCAAGGCCCTGGCCTGGCGCAGGACCATTCACAGCAGCTCACCACCTCATGCCGCCCAAGGAAGCTGCTGGAACCTCCAGCCACGCCGCTCCCTCCCTTCTGCAAGTCGAAGGGCCCAGCCCCCTCCACAGGCTCAGTCTCTGCCCCAGGCCTGCAGGCCGAAGATACCCCTCCTGCCCTCCTCTGCAGGCGGCCAGGCCCAGCCACCACCCGCTCTGCTGCCGGGGGCGGAGGCTCCGCTCCATGCAGTCAGCCGCAGCCATGATTCATTCCTGTCACCTTCCGGTCCTGTCGTGTTGGTCTCTATCCAATGTTAGCTTAAAGGGGACACGTGCTTCTTTAAAATGTGAACTGTAAAATCTGCATGCTTTCACATCCTTTCATGTGCCCCTAGGGCAGACCTCTCCCGATCAGCAAAGAGGAAAGTCCACACGTGAGCTCTGTGCATGTCTCGTGATGGGGTCTGCTCGGGCCTGCTCCAGAGTCACAGGGGCTGAGTGCTGGGGGAGGGGCCGGCATGGAGGAAGCCCACCCCACAGGGCAGGGCGGGCCGGTGGGGCAAGGGGTCGCCTGATGGACCCCTCACTGGACACCTCTCCTTGTCCCTCTCTGATCGCCAGCCCTTCCTGGGGGGTGGGCACAGGGCAATGGCCACATCTGCACCGTGGACCTGGCCTAGGGTGGCTGACCCCACCGCTCGGGGGCCTCCACTGGCTGGGGCTGGCCCTGGCGAGGCCGAGCCCCCGCCCCAAGCCTGGCCTCGCTGCCCTGTGCCCTGTGCCTAGAGGAGGACTCTGGCTGGCCTGCTGCGTCTGGGACCTGGGTGTGCCGGGGGAGCAAGGCCCCGGTCACAGAGTGACCTGCAGTCCCTGTGTGCTAGATGTGCTTTATGGGGCCGCCAGAGAGTCCGCTCAGCCACTTCTCAATACCCTGTACACCCAGGCCCACCCCAGGATGGGCCATCTGGGCCCCTGCTTTCTGGACCGCTCGGCTGCTGGGCTGGGGGCGGGCCTCCTGCACCTGCCCCATTCAGCCCTGACCCGCCCAGCAGTGGCTTTCCAGCCTGTCCCCACGTTGTTTTCCACAAGGAGTCCCCCAAGCTTCTTCCACAGTCCACACTGCAGAACTGCCTGGGACAGCCCCCCATCCCCAGGCTCCCAGGTCCCCAGATCCCTACGTCCCCAGGCCCTTCAGGCCCCCCCAGGCTCCCCAGCCTCAGGCCGGCACTCCCCCAGGCCCTGTACCAAGCCCCTTGGTTTCCGCTGCCCAGCCCTGGTTCACCTCCATGGCCCTGCTGAGCCCTCCATCGGCTGACACCCTAACTTCCTGGTATGGGACTCCATGTCTGGGCAGGGCCAAGAGGAGCCCCCACCCCCTGCACCCGCTGGTGGGGCCTCTGTCCCCACGCTTCCTCCCACCTCCAGTGCCAGCCTCACTGAGCTGACGCACCCTCTTGCTCCCGTGTCAGCCCGGAGGCAGCCTCCTCCAGGAAGCCGTCCTGGCTCCCCAGAGCGGTGGCTCCTCCTTCATGCCGCACTTGCCCTCAATGTCCCTCCCACAGAGAAAGGCGTCAAGACGGAGACCAAGAGCCAGGGAGAC
>NW_011888992.1:663603-666986 GCF_000151845.1 Pteropus vampyrus | reverse complement strand
GGGAGGGAGGAGGGAGGGAGGAGGGAGGAGCCATAGGTTTGGAGGTGGCTCAGAGCCCCCCAGGTTCCCAGACAATGATGGGACTGTCTCTGCCTTGGGCCGCATGGCCCCAGGGGCACTCAGAAGTAGGCAGGTTGGCTGGCGGTCGCAGAGGACTGTGCAGTCTGGGGGCTGAAAGGGACACGGGGGGACAGCTGAGTCCCACTGGCATGCACTGACGATGGCCCTGCCCCCGCTGGGTCCAGACCCTGCCTGAGCCTGTGGCCTCACCAGGAACAGGGGTCAGGCGAGAGGCCCCTAAAGCTCCTGGGCCGCCCAACTAAGCCCCGCACAGCCACAGGCTACAGAGAGGTAGCTCTGCCAGGGGACATCACTCTGTCTTCGCTGCTCGCTGGGTCCCGGGCTTCCTGGCACAGGGAGGGGTGACATTGTATGTCCAGTTATTTATTAGCAGGTTTGAGTGGGGGCAGCAGTGGGACTGACGGGGTCTGCAGCGTGTTCTGAGGGGCACCTGTGGCCTGTACCCCCACCTGTTCCATGGCTTAGCCGGTGACGCCATGGGGACCCAGAGCACTTCCTGTCTCTCGGGTCTGCAGGACAGGAGCCCAGGGTATGTTTGGACAGGGGGAGGTCCTCCCTGAGCCTGGGGGTCGGGCTGTCTGCTCAGTCTGTCCTCACAGTGGGGGCGGGCTGACAGGGAGCCCAGGGGCAGTGGGCTTCAAGGACCACCCCAGGACCTGGAGACACTGTCCACTTCCTGCCAAGAGCCGGCCGCGGCCTCACCCAGCAGCCAGCCCCAGTGACCGCCGCGGGCTGGCCCACTGTTGTTAGCCATCGGGAGTTTGCCAGAAGGCTCAGGGCCCCTGCCGGGCGGGCTGGGAGTGGTGGGCCAGCTTTGCCCATGGACACTGCATGGCTGGTGCTGGGAGGCGAGGCTGCCTGTCCTGAACCCCCAGGCAGAGAGAAGCACAGGCACGGCACACGCACATACACGGCACACGCACATACACGGCACACGCTCATACACGGCACACGCACATACACGGCACACGCACATACACGGCACACGCTCATACACGGCACACGCACATACACGGCACACGCTCATACACGGCACACGCACATACACGGCACACGCTCATACACGGCACACGCACATACACGGGCCTCCTCACGGACCCACAGGATGCGCACGCCCCCCGCTCTCGCACGGGCGGAGACACACGCACTCCCGCCTGGGTGTCCCCTGCCTGCGCCAGCCACAGCCCCACCCCACCCCCCACACAGGCAGGCTTCTGGCAGCTGGCCGTGGTTTCCTAGGAAACACTGTCACCATCATGGGTTGCAGAGTTTCAGGGGCCTTCAGCATGTGCTGGATGAGCCCCAGAGCCCACCTGGAACTCAGGCTGCCGGTGGGCACCGGCCAGATGCAGAAGAGATGGCTGGTGGGCTGCGGGGGCTGCGGGGGGCTGGGGACAGGCCCTGAGAGACACGGCAGGTGCGGGCACAGTCCACCCCCACAAGAGTCCCCGTGAGCTCAAGGCTCTGCCGCCCCAGATCCTGAAATGAGAGGAAGAGGACCTCCTGCCATCCTGCCCCTCTCCAGCCACGCCGGCCGGCAGCCGGGACAGCAGCACCCATGGGTGGCACCCTTCGTGGGGTTCCTGCTGTCTGGGCGACAACAGCTGAGAAGAGGGTGGGGTGAGGAGGAAGCAGAGCTGGAGCCCGCCCGGGAGACGGGGCGGGACAGGGACTGCCAGCCGGTGTCCTGGCTCGGACGGCTGACCTCCGGTGGCTGCGGGATCAAGGCGGACTCTCGTTTCCGGGAAGGCTCGGCCCTGGGCCGCTGCTTGGGCCAGAGGTGGGACCACCTCCAAGACCCTGCATTGGCAGCCCCCGCTCCGGGCCCAAGCACCTGGGGTGCGGATCCAGGTGTCCACATGCTCATGGGGCCAGGCAGGGCCCGGGGGTGCAAAGGGGAGCATCTGAGCTGTCATGCAGGGAGGCCGGCCCGGAGGCAGCCAGCCCTGGGTCCGCTCCGCCTCCTGGCACCCAGGCGGGGGCTGAGGGCCCAGAGGGCCGTGCTGCTGCCCGAGGCCTGGGGGTCTACCTGGACTCTCGGGCGGCCTGAATCACCCCCGTTTGGAAATGCCAGAGACCAGCACAGAACAGTCTGTCTGTGGCAAGTCCCGCCGTGGAGCTGCTGTCCAGGCTGCGGGGCCGGGACACCGGGCGCAGAGCCCGGGGCTGCACCTGGCGAGCTGGGCGGCCCTCTGACCCCCTCCCCGCACTCTGCGAAATGGGCCAGTGTGGGCCCTGGGGACTGTGTGTCACTGCATGAGGTCACACAGTGGGGTGCTGGAGGCCTCACGCTGCTCAGAGGACTGAGGGCGTGTCTGTCCAACCCCAAGCAGAGGGCACCGGGCAGCTGGGGGCGGGCCACGGACCCAAGGCTTTTATTCCCCAGAGAGCCACTGCTTGAGAGCAGAGCGTGGGTCTGCTTTCTTCACGTCTGCATCGTAGCTCAGTGCGCACAGCTGGCATGGCGCACACAGCAGGCACAGGGCACACAGTAGGCACAGTGTGCACGGTGCATACAGCAGGCACAACGCACACAGCAGGCACAGCGTACACAGTAGGCAGAGTGCACACAGCAGGCATGGTGCATACAGCAGGCACAGAGTACACGGTGGGCACAGGACACACAGCAAGCACGGTGCATACAGCAGGCATGGTGGATACAGCAGGCACAGTGTACACAGCAGGCACAGCGTACACAGTAGAGACAGTGCGCACGGCGCAGACAGCAGGCATAGTGTACACAGTAGGCACGGTGCATACAGCAGGCACAGTGTACACAGCAGGCACGGCGTACACAGCAAGCACAGCGTACACAGCAGGCAGAGTGCACACAGCAGGCACGGTGCATAGAGCAGGCACGGTGCATACAGCAGGTGCCCACTGGTGCCACTGTTGCTGCAGCCATCTCACCTAGACCTCAGCCTGGGCTCCACGTTAAGATTCTTTCCTCCCGCCCCCTCCCGGCCCCTCCCGGCCCCTCTCTGTGGCCCTCTGAAGGTTCCTGGTCTGGTCTGGCTTTTAGACCACTTTGTGGGACATAGGGGATGGCACGTGACATCAGGGAGGAGCACCGGGTGCTCTGAATGGCGGACAGTGCAGGGTGGGGTGGCAGCAGGAGACCCTGGCCTCCCACTGCAGGAGTCCCCAGCAGACCCTGCTCCACTGGCCCTCACTCTGGGGAAGAGCAAGGCCCCATGGGGAGGGGTTGACGGCCACCACAAGCAGGGAGGGACACTCAGTGGCTGAGCCCCTCAGGCACAGGTTGACTTGCAAGCCCTAGCCTGACCGACCTGGGCCTCCCC
>NW_011888992.1:659979-662538 GCF_000151845.1 Pteropus vampyrus | reverse complement strand
GCACGTCTGCTTGTGACATTTTGGTCACCGTTTCAAAATAACTGGCTCCCTTTGTGAGCCCACGTGTCTGCGGGTCTAGCACACAGGGGTGTGGGAGGCAGCGAAACTCCTTGTGACGCTGTCACAGCAGAGACGCGTCGTCATGCGTTTGTCAAAACCACGGAGGCGCCAGAGAGGGACCCTAACGCCAGCTGTGACTGCTACTTAGTCACGTGTGTTGGTGTCGGCTCACGGTGGCGATGTGAGCCGGGGGGGGGCCGCCAGCGGGTGGGAAGCGGGCCACGAGCCCAAACCGCTCGAAGATGGAGAGTCGATTAACTTTTTAAAAGTTTATTAATTATGAAAAAGGTCCCCAGACTGCCAAAGGGGCCCCTCAGAGTGCTGTGGGACGTGGGGACAGCAGCTCTGGCTCAGGCTCTGCCAAGGTGACTAAGGCAGGAGCCACCGCAGACCTGGGCTCCCTGGCCAGTGACAAGCACAGGGCAGAGAACACCTCAGGGCAGGGCTGCTTTGCAAGGAAGCAGCCATCACGTTGAAAGCGCAAGCTCGTGCTGACACCACTCACACGCGTGCCCAGTGCTGGCCAGCGGCTCATTCCAGGGCACGCCCACGTGGCAGACCAGAGCTCTCCCTGAGGGTTTTCCATCCTGAAGTGGCACATGGTGTCATCTGAGCCTGGACACTCAGCATGACCCTGGGAGTGAAACCCGCAGGCCGTTCCTGAGGAGTGGATCGGAGCCTCCACGTAAAGGCTCCCGTACCGGCAGGTGAAATGACCTCCGTTCCCTTTCGTGACGACCCAACCAGAGATCCTGGAAGGGCAGACGGTTCCCTGTGACAGAGTAGCCAGCCGTCTGCTTAGACACGTTCCAGTAGGAATTTTTTTTTCCATTTTAAAATTTCAGAGCCAAAGGCAGTTGACCAATCCAGCTAAATGGTTAGCCTGCTTGGGAGCTACTGCTTGAAGTTAGGACTTAACACATTAAATATTCCTGGGGAAAACGTACGAAGCGTGAGCCAGAAGGAACGACCGCCCCAGACCCTGCCGGTGGTGCTGGCTGCTGGAGCCAACGTCGCCGTCAGCGGGCGCCTTGCTGTGTGAAAGGACAGGACACTTCAGTCCACTTTGCCACCACGAGAACGCGTACTGCACCACTGCCCTTTCTGCAGGAACCGAGCCACCTGCCGGCGAGGACGCACACCCATGTCTCAGCAAATGCCACGTGCAGGTCCCCAAGTGTGTCATGCCCACTCAGCGATGCCTGTGGGGACGTGCATCTCAAACGCAGAGGGCTCAGCCGTGGAGGTGCAGGTGATGCCTGCGGGGGGGGGGGGGCCCGTCGCTGGAGGTCAGGCCAGGGGTCTGGGGACAGGCTTCAGAAGGGGACCTCAATGTCTTGTCCTTCTCCTCCCCAGCCTTGGTGGGACGAGCTGCAATGGGCCGGCAGGCCCTATACCCATCACACGGGCAGCCACTGGTTAGGGACTGTCCCAAAGGGCCAGAGTGGCCGCAGTGAGAAAGATGACCAGGAAGGTGGCTCTGGACAGCGTGCCAGCAGCAGGACTCCTGAGGCCGCTGGGCTGGGCCCGTGCCTTGGCGTCTCACCCCTACCTACTGCCCTCCGCGCAGCTGCCCCGGCGGGTGGGGCTATGGGGAAGCCGGAGTCTTCCAGGCGGGGTGTCAGGCGAGGCAACAGGGTCACAGGCCAGAAGCCAGCATCTCAACACCCTCTCTTCAAACTATAGCTGGGAGCTAGGGTCGCATCGTCACCTGAGGTTGCAAATCTCACTCGTGACACCTTCAGGAAGAGGCTACGAGCTACTATGACCTAAACCGAAGAGAAATGAACACAGGCACCCACACGGCCCTGTGTCCGCCGAGGCAGCCTGCCCGTGCAACGGGGTGTGACACGCGCTGCAATGTGGATGGACGAAGAAAAAGTGAGGCCAGGTGAGAGACCCAGGCGGGAAGGCCACACACGGTGTGACCCCGGGGCCGGGGCCGGGGGCCGGCTGAGGGCCGGTGAGAGTGGTGTCCCAGAAGTGATGTGGGGTGGCCGCACAGCTCTGAACTGTACCCCGCAAACAGTGGATGAGTGGGACAGGAGCCAACACCTCGATAACTTAAAACAGCCTGATTCCTGGGGCCCTGTGGGGAGACGATGTGGCATGCAGGGCCCCGCACACCTGTGCTCGGCTCCATATTCCTGTGCAGGGCTCCACACACCCGTGCTCGGCTCCACACACCTGTCCTCGGCTCCGCACACCTGTGAGGGCTCCACACATCTGTGCTCAGCTCCACACACCTGTGCTCAGCCCTGTCATGAATCTTTACTGAAAAGCACACGGCCCCAGACATTAGGGCCGCTCTGTGACAAGTGGCCATCAGGTGCTCCATGCCTGGAACTGTGCCCGATCGGCCACCTGGGGGCTGGTGGCCGCCATAGCAGGTGGCCCTAAAACACCCCTTCTTCATGCCGTGGGGAGTCTGCATTTGCCCTTGGAGGCCTGTGCTGGGCACTCTCCCCAGTCCCACCTGCCCCAACCCTACAGGATAGC
>NW_011888992.1:657084-659239 GCF_000151845.1 Pteropus vampyrus | reverse complement strand
CCTGCCCGTGCAACGGGGTGTGACACGCGCTGCAATGTGGATGGACGAAGAAAAAGTGAGGCCAGGTGAGAGACCCAGGCGGGAAGGCCACACACTGTGTGACCCCGGGGCCGGGGGCCGGCTGAGGGCCGGTGAGAGTGGTGTCCCAGAAGTGATGCGGGGTGGCCGCACAGCTCTGAACTGTACCCCGCAAACAGTGGGTGGGTGGGACAGGAGCCAACACCTCGATAACTTAAAACAGCCTGATTCCTGGGGCCCTGTGGGGAGACGAGGTGGCATGCAGGGCCCCGCACACCTGTGCTCGGCTCCATATTCCTGTGCTCGGCTCCACACACCTGTCCTCGGCTCCGCACACCTGTGAGGGCTCCACACATCTGTGCTCAGCTCCACACACCTGTGCTCAGCCCTGTCACGAATCTTTACTGAAAAGCACACGGCCCCAGTCATTAGGGCCGCTCTGTGACAAGTGGCCATCAGGCGCTCCATGCCTGGAACTGTGCCCGATCAGCCACCTGGGGGCTGGTGGCCGCCATAGCAGGTGGCCCTAAAACACCCCTTCTTCATGCCGTGGGGAGTCTGCATTTGCCCTTGGAGGCCTGTGCTGGGCACTCTCCCCGGTCCCACCTGCCCCAACCCTACAGGATAGCGGGAGGACAGAGGAGAAGGAGCCAAGAGCTCGGGCAGGGCCTTGGTGGCTCACATGGCTTTCTTCCCAAAGCTGGCCCAGCTGTGTCTGCACCCAGCAGCCCCCAGCTGTCCTTGTGGGGGATGGTCCTCTCCTGCCGGCTGCACAGGGCCCGGTGTGGGAAGCAGGCAGCCACAGGCAGCCCACAGGCACCACGACCCCCGCCCCCATCCCAGACTGCCAGGCCCTCATCCTGCCCCCCGACCCCTCCCCAGGGCCTGGCGGGTTGGGTCCAGCTCTGCTCCCGGTCCCCGCAGCCCCCAAGGTGCGTCCCCCCTCTGTGCCCTTCCTCTGTCTGCCTTCCAGCCATTCCCGAAGGCCCAGTGTGCACTCACCCACCCAGGACACCCAGGATGTGTGTACCCCCAAATCCAGGCGCTGCAGCTCAACTCCCAGCAAAGTGGTGTCTGGAGGTGGGCTATGGGGGGTCCATGGGCACGGGACCCCAGGACGGTCAGTGATCTTACAAAGAGAGACTGGGCTGTGGCGCCCTCGCTCCCGCCCTGTCTCTGCTGGGTACAAGGTGGCCGGCTGTGGACCAGGAAGGGGCTTTCGCCAAACACTGGATCAGCTTCTGGATTGTGAAAGATGCGTGTCTGTGGCCCTTCGTCATGGCGCCTGGAACTGAGACACCCCGCCCTCAGCCCGTCCTCCCCCCGCCCCCCAGGAGGGGCCATTCTTGCTCTAGCTTCAGCCTCAGTGTCCTTAGTGTCCCCGCCTGCAAAATGAGGGTGCTGACGCCCACCGTGTGGCCCCTGGGCCCTCGGCCACACTTGGGCAGGAGAGGAGTCCCACTGCCTTTCTGCCCTCTGCGGTCAGCATAGCAATCAGCCCATGAAAGCATGGAGTCAAGGGCACTGGCCCCCGCCAGAGGCCTGAGGGCCTCACCCCTGGTCTATCCCAGACCTCGAGGAGAGAAGGGCCCAGCGCTGCCTGCTGGGGGCGGGGGCAGGGGGCGGGGGGGCTGCCCTGGTGACAGGTCACTGACTAGATGAAGGGCCCAGCAGGGCTGCAGGAGGGGCTGGGGACCGCAGGGAGGGACCGTGAAGCACAGTGAGGGGCCGGAGAGGGGAAAAGGAAGTCGGTCTGCTCAGAGCACGGGGCAGCCACCTCGTCCCGGGCCCGACCTTCAGGCTCCAGAAGCTTCTCGGGTTTCTGAGGGTGCTGGAGAGGCAGGAACTGCTCAACCTTCCCAGCAGAGGGGGGTTGCTCTTAGGCCAGGGGGGCCCCACCCACCAGCAGGTCGGCCACGTGCACCCCGATCTCGGCCTGGGGGGGGCACTGGGGCAGAAGCCGGCTCCCTTCTCTGGGGGCCGTGGGGGCTTGGGGGCCTGAGGGACAGGGCCTTGGGAGGCTGTGTCCAGCCCAGCCCTGGCCCCAGGCCGGCATCCGGGAGGTCGAGATGCCCATGGACGCACCCCAGGCATGAAGGGGGCGGGCAGGAGCCCCGAGGATGCAGGAAGGAGTGGG
>NW_011888992.1:649461-656566 GCF_000151845.1 Pteropus vampyrus | reverse complement strand
GGGCTAAGGGAGGGGTCAGGCCCTCCGCATGAGGGAAGCAGGGTGGACTGCCGGGGGGGGGGGGGACCGGAGCCAGAGTGGCATCCCCAACCTCACGCCGCCCCGCATCCTACTTTGGACCCAGGACGGTGTAAGCCGGCCCCTCCGTGCCCAGCCCATGCTTGTGGGGTCCGTGTCGAGAGGACGCGTCCCCGGCCCCCCTCCAGGCTGTCACGGGCGCCCTCTTCCCCTGAGCTTTGCCCACCGGCACCCAGCGAGCGGCCCTCCCCTCAACGCCTGCCCCCAAGAAGCCCGCCCACTTCCTGCAGTGCTGGGCCCGGCCCACCTGGGGGTGGCTGTCGGGGAAGGCGTACAGCGCTGGATGTCACCAGGGCACAGAGACGCTGCCAGGGGCCAGGGGGCGGCCACCAGCCCAGTCCCTGGGAAGAATGACTGTCACAAACCCAGTACGGCGTGAGCACCATGAGATCAAATTGACATGGAAACATGATTGATTTGCTGCTTAAAGAAACAGTCACAAAGCCCTAAAAAAAGAAGGAAAAAAGCTGCCTTCCCTTTTCATTAGAACCGCTGTCTGTCCCTGCATCCCAGGGCCAGTGTCCCCGGCCGGGGGTGGGGGTGGGATGGAGAGCTGGAGCGGGTCCATGCAGCCCTCCCGGCTGCCCACCCACCTGAGGGCTTCAGCGAGGCCAGCCCGTCCCGGGGGTCGGAGCTGGCGGGCGGCTGTGGCCCAGCCAGGGCAGGAGAGCACCCAGCAGGACGAGGCAGCACTGGGCCACCAGGGCCAGGATGGCTGAGGGACAGGGGAGCCCACTGGCCTGAGGGGCATCTCGAGGTCGGCCCTCAGGAGCGTGCTGGCTGGGACGGTCCAGGGCTCCTCCGGGCGGAGCCTGCTGTGAACCCTGCAGGAGCCCTCACGGCCCCTGGGGCTGGTCCGAGGATGCTGGGTCCACACCCCTGTGCTGCTGCCATCCTCACGCCTGACCGGCTGGCCCCGCCTCTCGACCCAAGGGGGCTGCACGCTGTCCGCCTCCGGGAACCTGATCGAGATCGCTCTGTCTGTGATACGTTTGTCCAAGCAGCTCACAGAGGACGCCCCAGAGCAGCCCCTGCTCCCAAGGGAGCTGCCCAGGTCACAGGCCTTCCAGCCCGGCTCCGAGGCAGGGCGGCCTCTGGGCAGCTGCGAGTTGTCACTCGGAGTGGGCTCTGGCTGGCCCTTCCTGCCTGGCCCGAGCTGGGGCCCTGGCTCTGCCAGACCCACGCGGCAGCGGGGCGAGGAGGGGCCCAGGCAGGTGGCAGAGGAAGGGCAGAACACCTCTCCTCCCTCCGAAGCCCCCTCCCTGGACTCACTCGAGGTCCCCCTCCCACCCATGGACACTGAGGGGTCTCGGGCTGAGGGGCCTGGACTGGGTTGGCCCCTGGGGGTCTCAGAAAGGGCTCTGCTGCTGCCGTGTTTGACAGCTACAACCTGTGCACCCTGCCCCAGAGGCCAGCCGGGACCCCAGGACGCTGAGGAGGGGAGCCCCACCATGCACACAGCCCCTGGCCAGGAGCAGTCCTCCCTAGGGCGGTGACACCTCACGACACAGAGCGTTCCAGTCACACCAGGAAAGGGGAGGCCACCGCCGCCGTCCAGTCTGGGGGGTGGGCTCTCCCTGGGAGCAGCGAGGGCGGAGCTCCCCATGTGCTGACGCTGCCAGGCGACCTCGAGGGACCCACCGCCCCATGCACAGCAGCGCCAGGGTGGGGCGGGTCCCGGGGGAGGAGGGGCGCCCACGGGCCACGCGGCCACCTCGCCCCAGGGCTGTCCTCCAACAGGGCCCCCGGCCCGCAGAGCTCTCTCTGTCCTCGTCCACGCGGAAAGGAGGACGAGTCGGGCACGTGCTGTTTCCTTCTTCTTTGGGCTCTTTCAAGGGGGACGGAACTGTCACAGACAGGAGTGGCGTGTTTTCCTCTCTGCGTTTAAGTCTCTTTTCAAAGTGACAGCCATCGTCACCTGCACACGTACAGGCGCCTCCGGCAGCGTCTTGGGGACAGGGCGAGCTGGAGGCTGAGTGCTGGGCGCCCAGTGGGAGCCGAGCTGTGGGATGAATGGGGGGTGGTGGCGGGTTCCCCAGTTCTCAAGTGCACGGGGACCCCACGCCTGATGGCTGGGAAGGAAGGACCCCCCTCAGCCCCCGGGAAGCCTGCAGGGGGGCCTGTGTGGTGACAAGGGCCCTGCCTGCCCCACACAGAGCCCACGGGCCCAGGGCCACCCTCCCAGCCCTCGAGGTGACAGCGAGGGCGTCCCCAGGCTCCTGCGGCTCCACGCTGGGGAAGCTGAAGTCTGGGTCACGGGAACAAACGTCCAGCCGAGCAGGCCTGGCATGTTTCTGCGCGCGGCCGGCCAGCAGGGGCCATGGAGGATGGAGGACACCCCCTGCGTCGGAAGCTCCGGGAGAACAGCCATGCCCTCATCGTTGGTGACCTTGGGGGAAGCAGAAAGGATGCAGGTTACCACAGGTCGAGTCCAAGCACCAGGCCTGGGTGCCCAGGGGCCTTCTGCACATCTGCCTCTGGTCCGTGGCTCATCGGGAACCCGGGGCCCCCAGCTCCCACCAGCCCTCCCCATCTCGGCAGGCGCCTCCCTCGGTGCCTGCTGTGCCTCTCCCTGACCCTTGCCCCGGCCCTGTGCCCATCCTCCTGCATGGGGCCCTGCTGTGCGGGGGAGGGGCAGGGCCATCAATGGCCAGGTGCTGAGGGGATGCCTGCCGGGTCCTGGGTCCTTCAGCTGCTCCTGGTGGGGGCAGGGCGCTAATGGCTGTGAGCATGGCCCAGGCTCACAGCTCAGAAGGACCCCAGGGTGTGACTGAGGCACCCTGAGGAGACACGCCCCTCAGCCCAGGGGTTCCCACCCGCCAGGCTCGCCTCCTGGCTTGGGGGAAGAAGCCAGGCGGCCAGCAGGGTGGGGGGCTCCAGGGACAGGAGGGCCGACTGTCTGTCACTGGCCACGGATCCTGCTGCCACTCCCAGGAGCGGAGGTCACCCCTGCCCACTAGTGACTCATCCTCCAACACCAGAGGCAGAAGTGATTCTGTGTCGGTTTGGGCCCAGCCTCTTGGACAGTGCCCCTTCTGGCTTTGCCCTGACCGTCCTGGGACCACCACGCTGGGCAGAAACCCAGCCAGCCCTGGGGAGGGACCTAGGGCGTGTGTGTGGGGGGTGATGGTGTCTGTGTACCTGTGCGGGGGCCTCCAGCAGGTGGGGCCAGGGGGACACTGCGGTCGGCCACACCAGCGCCAGGAGCACAGACTCACGAGAAACGACAAGTCGTGTTTAAAGCCACTGTGCTTCGGGGAAGCTTATTCTCACAGAGATCGTAAACTGAGACGAACGGCTAATGTGAGAGATTTCAGTTTCTCTTAGGGAGCTGGGGATGAATAAGGGATAAGAACATAAAAATCAAGCAGCCAAAAAAAAAAAAAGAAAGAAAAAAACAAGGCCAATTCAACTCTGCTGAGCACAGCTGAGCAAACGTAAAATACATTCACCACCATCCACAAGGATGAGCTGAAGATCTTACTATCGACACCGAGTCTCGATTAAGCCGCAGCAGGCTTGTGCGTGTGTGGCCAAAGAGCTGGGGATGCTAACACCGCAAAGTCTTCAACCTCCAGAGGAAAAAGTCTACAAACGGTGCCTAAGTGGATAAAATCGCGGACCGAGAACCAGCAGGTGCCCCCACCATTTAGAAGCACGAACTCTCTCATTGACCGCTTCATACTCGCAGGGGGCTTTAAAATTCGGACTTGTATAACACCGATGCAAACAGAAATTAAGTGAAACATTACTTTCTCAAGAAGCAGCCTATTCCTTCCCTAGTAGAGTCGGGGGGACCTGCAGAGAAGCCCAGGTCTCTGGCTCCCTGAGGCTGGGGAGGCGCAGGGGCTCCGATCCCCAGCCAGCCACGTGCACCACGCCTGCCCTGCCCGGGCGACCGGCCAAAGGCCCCAGGACCACCCAGCGTCCTCGGGGAGACAGTCAGTGTGGTGTTGGGGAGCAGAGCCCAGAGCACCCCCCATGGAGGACAGAAGAGCCTGGCCCCAGGCCGGGGCACACCGAGGCCCAGGGGTGCACAATGCGCCAACCTCCCCAGACACTCCAACACAAGGCTGCTGGCCACGGCACAGGGCGGACACGGGTGACGGCCCCCCCTGCTCTGTGACTGAGGCTGGGGCTCATCTGGACCTGGAACCCAGCGTCTGGTGCCTGGGGTCCAGGATGACCCCGAGGAGGGGCCGAGGGGCTGCGGGCACGTCCTGCCACCTTGCTGCTCTCAGCTCAGCTTAGTGACCTTTGTGGCCTAAGAGCAGTGACCCCGCCATCCAGCGGCCTGGCCGGTCCTTCTCTGTCCAATCACCAGGAAGAGACACCTGCAGGGGCCACAGCAGCCACACCACACACTCGCCTGGCTGCAGGCGGCCCTGGGGCTCAGCCTGTGTCTTGCGACACCACCCCAGGTCTCCAGGGGAACTTTCCGGTAGGACTTGCTCCCGCCCCGTGCCTCCCCACCGCCCACGCTCAGCCTCCACCCCCATCCAGGGCAGGCACGGCCATCAGGCCAGTCCAAGGGAGAGGTCAGGCATCGCGCAGGGAGGGCCGGGGCCAGTTTCGTCTTCAGGACACGGGGAGCACGTGGGCGGGGCAGGACCCCACGCACACTGGGAAGACCCTGTCACTACATCTGAGGCCGGGCTGCCACACACACGCGCTCCTGCCGGACCGTCATCCTTTCTGCCCTTTTGTCTCTGAGGCAGTGTGACCACCCGGTCCGGTTCCCTATGGGTGATGAACGTCCAGGCAAGAGCCACACATGAGGCCAGACAGCCCACACGGGGCAGGGGTCCAGCAGCCCCATCTCTGTGTGACCCTGTGCCCATGGCTGCCAGGAGCTGCGCGTGACATCGGGCGAGGAGGGGCCGCCGGGGAGTCTGCAGGGTCCGCAGCAGGATCCCGACTGCAGCCGCTGGCACAGGTGGGGGCGACTGTCACACCGGAAACGGCCACTGTCCCTCCGCCCTTCCTGGGTCATTGGATGTTTTGGGACTTGAAGGGGCTCTGAGTGAAGGACGCCGCCCCTGGCCACAGCGACGCACACAGCCCTGGAGAGCATAAAACGGCCCAGGCCCCCTTCACGTGCGGCGGCCTTGGGGACATCCTCAGACACCCGCCAGCGAGACCCTCCAGAGAAAGACGCAGCCTGTGGCTGTCTGCACAGCAGCGCCTGGCGCCCTGACGGAGCAGCCACGCCCAGGTCACCGGCGTCCGGTGTTCGGGGGACTGGGCGACCCGGGACTGGCCTGCACTGTCCTCTCAGCTGACGGGGCCTCCGCCGGCTCACTTCCCTCCTCCCGCCCTCTGCACTCACAGGCAGGTCTGTCCCTTGACCACAGTCTCTGCTGCCCCTCCCGCCCCAGCCGGCTTGGACAGCACGGGAAAGACACGAGGCCCCTGCTGAGGCCATGTCGGCGGCGGCTTAGAGAAAGGCTGGTTTCCCCAGGGGCTTCCCAGGCAGGATGACACCGGCCCCGGGCTTTCCTGCCCCCTCCCAGCCCCCGTCCCCCGTCTCCGGGACAGACCGCCCGCCCGGTGTCCCCTGGTCCAGCGCCCAGGGCCACACTGCCACCTGCAGTGCTGACGCTCCTCCTGGCTGCTCCGTGCTGGCCTGGCGGACCCCGTGGGGGCAGCGTCCCCCTCCAGGGATCCCACGCGGAGGGGCGGCGGAGGCCGCTCTGCTCCCTCTCATCTGGCAGCCCAGTGACTGGCATCATAGGCTGGGGCTTGTCGAGAACGCTGCCGGCAACGCTTAAGACCAGAAGGAGCAGAGCCTGCGCCCCGAACCGCAGCCCCTCTGGCTCCGAGCGAGGCAGGAGCAGCTGTGGTCAGGAGCAGGAACGGCAGGCGGCTCAGACCCAGCAAGAGCAGGTGCCGGGGCCGGCTGCCGGCTCTCCGTCCTCAGGCCGAGGGCGTGTGCAGGGCCCCGGGCCGCCAGCAAGCGCGCCCCGACACACGCAGACCAGCCCCCTGCGTGTCTGCCACTGCCAGCACCGCCCCACACTGGGCACCCCCACACTCGCATCCTGGGCTGTGGCCCCGTGTCTGGCCCCGAGCGCGGCAGCATGCGGCCTCCGATGCCACAGACCGGGCCCCACGTCACCGGCCCGGTCCCCAAGGTTCCCTCAGCCACATGCCCAAGCTGCCGCAGGTGCAGCACAGACCCTGGCAAAATGGGGGTGCAGCCCATCTCTCCTGGAAAGCCCGCAGAAGCCAGCGAGGCCTTCGGGGTCAGGGCCACAGGGAGCGGCTTCGGAAATGCCAGCCCTTCGGGTGGAGGGCTGGAAGACGGCTGTCCGCAGTCCTGTTCCAGGGGCTGCCCAGGGGACCCCTCTCGCAGCCAGGCCCCCCCATACCCGGGAGGCCTGGGGTGTCAGGAAGTGCTGACCGTCTGTGTCTGAAGTCCCGGGAACCCGCTCCCTAGAGAGGGAGATCCCACGGAGAAGAGCAGACGGCGCCCTGCCCGGCCGCGGCAGCAGGGTGCTGGTGGCCTGTCCTGCTGCGGCCAGCCAGGCTGGGGCGGGGCACAGTGCCTCCAGCACCAGGACACACCTGTCCCACAGAGGTCCGCGGTGCTCTGCGCACTTGGCCCATACTGCCAGGAGGGCGAACCATGGCACCCCATCCCATAGATGGAAGACTGGTCCCTGGGGAGTCACAGAGCCAGGGTCTGCTCTCAGGCTGGGCTCCCTGCTGGCTGTCCAGCGCCCAGCCTGCCTTGGCCCTGGAGAGGCAGAGGCAGATGGCTGACGTGTGTCCACCGGCCCTCTGTACAGCAGGCAAGGGAGATGGTGCCTCCCCGTGGCTCACTGGGAGGGACGAGGTGGCCGGCAGGAGGGCCTTTGAGGGACCTACCTGCCCTGGAGCCCCTGGCCCAGCCCACCGGGACTCTGGTCAGCATCTCAGACCCACCCCCCGTCCCCTGGGGCCTGCAGGACACAGCTGTGGGCTCACACCCTCCCACGACTTGTCTTAGAAAAGGCTGGGAAAGGCCGGCTGAACAGGCTGCGGG
>NW_011888992.1:643241-648911 GCF_000151845.1 Pteropus vampyrus | reverse complement strand
TCCGCACCCTCCCACGGCCCCCCGGACGCTGGCGGCACTGGTATCTGACACGCGTGTGTGGTGTCCACACGCTAAATGCCTGACATGCTGCACAAAAGACAGGGGGCGTACCCACATTAAATACCTGACATATTACATATTAATTTTTACACGTAACGTTAATTATGGGAGTATCGTTAAGAACTGAGATTTTCAGCATAACGGAGATGCAAATGTAAAAGTCAACGACGAGAAAAAACCCACATCAGAAGCATCAGCATGCACTCACGGCCTCCTCGGTCTGAAAGAACATAATTCCTAGCTGTGTCCGCTGCACGAGCTACGGAAGGGCTGGGGCAGGACAGCGGGGGCTGTGCGCACCCTGCGCCCCGGTGCATCCTGCATGCACTTCCCTGGGCGGGACCCAGGGCCCTAGGGATCGGCTGAGGCCAGGCTGGGACCGAGAGACTGACCCAGAGACCGCTGTGGCCACCGCAGTGCTCAGGAGCCCACGGGCCCGCCGGTCCGAGAGGAACAATCAAGCGTCACAGGGGACCAAGGTGTGCGTGCCACATCTGTGACATACGCGCCGGTCACACTGGACGGGCGTCGGGAACCAACGCCGATGCTGGCCCTGCCTTTCTGTAAGACTGTGTCTCAAAGCCACGGGTGGCCGGTGTCCTCGCAGAGTGGCTAGGGAGCAGCTGAGGCCGGCAACCCCAAAGATGGGTCACTAGCAGAGAGCGGCCGCCAGCTGAGCAGGGGGTCCTGCCCGAATCTGATGGCACCGGGGGGCACAGTGGGTCCCTCCTGAGTGCCCGGGACCTTCTGACTCCGGCACATGCCCAGTCCAGGGCTGCAGATGAAGACTGCGGACCTAGGAAGCAGCAAAGACTCCAGCCTCTTCCGGGAGGCACAGGCGCCTGGCCAAGAGGCACAGGTGGGCTGGCCGCCCGAAGACCCTCCCCTCAGACTGGGAGCCGCCCCCACCCCACAGGCACCAGGTGCCTAGAGGAGCAACCGCACCCTGCCCGTGGTCCCTGCGCACCCTGCCCGTGGTCCCCCTGCGTGGCTGCCCCCTGCCCCGCTGTGCTGCGGCACGCCGGTGGCCGCCCAGCCCTCCCTGATGCCGAGGCGCTGCCCGGAGGAGGTGGCAGGTGGGCAGGACAGAGCCCGCAGCAGGCTCGGAATTACAGGCCTTCGCTTCCTTCTGGAACAAAATAATTACAGCCCTCACAGAGGACCTGAGTTCCCTGCGTGCAACGTGGGACGCCAGCTGGGCCGTCGCCACAAGCAGAAGAACGATTCTGGCCGAGCCGGGAGGAGGAGGAAGGCCGGGCTGGCCTGGAGGGCGAAGCACACGGAAGCGTCAGAGCCGGGGACCCGGCCTGGGTGCTCTGGCCCCGGTCCGCCCAACAAGCACCACAGCTACACAGAGCTCGGGCACGGCCCGCCAGGCGCGACGCTGCCGCCAGCGACACCTCGCGGTTCTGGGGAGGGGGGTGGGGGGGCTGACTCCCATCGTGGGTCCCAGGGGACCGCCACGTCAGGGCGCTGCCAGCACACGCGGCTGCCTGCCCGGCCTGCGGACGCTCCTGGAACAGTGGGTCCCTCCCTCGCCACACGGCCCAGTCTGGCCCCGCCTCTCAGCGCCTCAGCCCCCGCCCTGGACCCAGCGTGGCCGCTGACGACACGCGTGGGTCGCGGACCGGCGGGCTGGGTGAGCGGTGCCCAGGACATCGGGTCCCGAACCTGGAGCACGGAATGGCACCTTTTACAGAAAAGCGTCGCAGCTGCAATTACGCCTGAGCTTTGCGGGGAGCAGGCTCCCCAGAGGCCGCCGCAGGGTTCTTATGAGGAGGAGGCAGAGGGAAATGGGGCACAGCAGAGGGGCAGCGGCCACGGGACCACAGAGGCAGAGACCGAGATGACGCGGCCACAAGCCCAGGAGAGCCTGGAGGCCCCCCAGGACCAGGACGAGGCAGGAAGGACCCTCCCCTGGAGCCTCCCGAGGGAGCGAGGCCCTCTGTCACCTCGACTCTGAGTTTCTGGCCTCCAAAACCTGGGGAGAATCACTTTCCAGCCACCCGGTGTGTGGTCACTGGTGACAGTGGCCATGGAGGGTGAGGCCAGGCCCCAGCAGGGGAGGGAGGCTCTGCCGCGTGAGCCAGGAAGCGCCCTGCCTGCCAGCGGCCCGGCCACCCACAGGCGGCTGGACAGCTGCCCGGGGCCCTCCCAGCTCACGTGGGGCCTGTGATTTCCCACTGGCCCACAGGGCGGGGACATGGGGTGGCACTCCACCTGCCACTTCAGGGAGGCGCCTCGGCTCCCCACCCACGCTTCAGCAAGCACGACGTACGACCTACATGGGTCCCCCACTGCCCGGCTCTGCCCAGGACAGGCCTGGGGCTCCAAGGCCAGCACAGAAGGCGCTGTCAGGCGTCCCATGGCACCTGGGCACTGGTCCTCACACTTCCGGGGCCCTGGGGCACGCTCCCGATGACTGTCCACCCTGCAGAGGCCTCGTCACGCCTGGCACCATCACTGCAGGCCCCCACCTTCTCCAGGTAGAGAGCCCACCTCCTTCTTCAAGGTGCTGGCCGGAGGGGCTGACACTTCTAAGCAAACTCGTCCGCCAGGAGACTCCAGCCCACGCCCCAGAGCAGCCGCGGGGCTGGTGCAGACCTCCGGGTACCGTCTTCGATCCTCAGGAAACGAAACCAAAGCCAATCAGGCAGAACCACTTTGTGCTCTGGTGCTGACGCGGTCCCACAGCCGTGTCCCTGGGGGCAGGGCCCAGCCCGAGAACCACAGCCTGGAAAGCCCGTTCCGGGGTACGGGTCCCTGCAGCCGAGCACCGGCAAGACTCTGCCTCCTGCCTCCTGACCAACGGCTAGCCTCGAACCCGCTGGCTGCCTTCTCCCTGAGCTGGGGTCCCCTGCCAGCCGACCGCTGTCCCCACTGTCCTCTGTAGCTGCCCACGGGGACCCGGGCTCTGAAGGTCACTCTGAGGACCGGCCTGCTCGCCCCTCCTTCGCTGACAGCATGCGTGTCCCACACACACAGGAGGGGCCTGCCCTTCATGCCGGCCCCCTCCCTTCGCCCCCACCCCCCGACCAGGCCAAGGGCAGGCCGGACCTTGAGAGCACAGGGGCTGGGCCAGGGGCCCTGTGGGTGGCCCCCAGGCCGGCGGGGCGTGGCCGCGGCCCAGGGGTCCCGGCTGAGCCAGGCCACAGCACAGACACCCAGGAGGAAAACTCCAGGGCACCTGGCTTCCCTCTGGACCCCTCCCCCTCAGCAAGCTGGCCACCGTCCCCCTGGGGCGCCCTAACTTGAGACCCTCACTGGCTTGATGCCACCAGGCTGGTGCCCACGTCCAATGTGAAGGCCCAGAACAAAGGGGACATGTGCCTGGCTGGGGACAGGACGTGTCTCCCAGGAGCGACAGGGTGGTGACCAGGCCTGATGCAGGAGGCAGATGGGGACGAGGCCCTTGTTACTGCTTCACCCCCTGTACGTGCACAGCGGGCACACTAGGGGCCCCACCAAACCCCTCCCGCCACCGGCCAGCCTACCCCAAGGCTGGATGACTTGTCACCTGGGACACTATGGCACCACACAGGTGAGCAGGCAGGCCAGGCAAGGTCAGCTGAAGGTCACGGAGTCGACGGAAGAGGCCCAGCTGGGGTGGAGGACCATGCTTGTCCTCTGAACAGCCCCGACCCATCTCTGCTCTGTGGGCACAGAGCCAGGAGGGGGTCCCAGCCACCCCACAGGGGACCCCGCCCTGGGCAACCTGGAGCCTCTAGGCCATCATGGGACCGACCGGGGCCAGACCTGCTCACTGCCCAGGCACCAGCTGGTGGCGGCCACCAGGTGAGAGCACGCCCAGCACCTCAGGCCCAGGAAAGCTGGTGGCAGCTGTCCTCACCTCTTGGCCACATCCTGATACCCCGCGTGGGGGCCACAGATATGCCCCGTGGTGAAGGTTCCACGTAGGGCCTTTGGCTGGAGAGCCTAGAGTTCTCCGGAAGGGAGGGACAGGAGGGCGAGACTGCCCAGGGCCAGCGCCAGAGCACCCAGCGCCTGCTGACAGGAGAGCCCACCCTGGCACCCGGAGGCGGGGGGCCGTGCCCCAGGGCAGACAGGTCAAGACCCCGGATGGCCCCTGGCTCACAGGCGCACAGGACGGAGAGAGGCAGCTGCGGGCTTCGGGCAGAGAGGGGGTTGCGTTCCCTCAGACGAGCGACAGCAGGAAGCCCCCTGCCCCGCCCCGGTCCCGCAGGGCCGGCACAGAGGGAGGCGCTCCACACGGCCACGAAGCACACGTGGCGGCCACGAAGCACCCGTGGCTTCCTTCTCTGCCCAGGCAGCCGACGGGCCGGCTTCAGAAGCGCCTCCCCCGTGCTCCGCAGAGCTGGACGACACTGCCAGCGGGCGGGACGGTGTTCTGGGCGGCCCGCCTCACGGCGGCGAGCCAGACGGCTGGGCACCTCCCTGTGCCTGGGTGCGGGGCCCGGGGCGGAGGCACGGCGGCCACCCCCGTGCACACTCACCTGCCCGGGAGCCCGTCACGTCGCACACTGGGTTAAGAGCTCCCTGACTCCCGGGCCCACGAGCCGTGCGGCGCTGGCGGCCTCCGTTATGGCTTTCCGGTACAGCCCCTTCTTCTTGCGGTTAAATCTCAGTTTGAAAAATTCAGAGAAGGGGGAGAGTTTTGAAGTGGACAAGAACGACGTAGTCGGAGAACCAAACCACGAGACTTTAGCTTCTTGCCAAGAGGGCTCCCCGTCCTCCTTCTGGCTAAGGCTGATGTCAAGGACACGCGCTGGCCACCAAGGAAACCCGTGAATCTTACCCCACACGATGTCCCCCACGGCCACGGTCCTGCCGTCCTCGGTGATGCACCTGGAGACGCTCTGAGTGTGCAGCCTGACGGTCAGGGGTGGCACCGTCTGGCCCACATCCTTGGACGAGGACGGCCCGGGTACGCCATCGCCAGAGGACAGGTCACACGTGTCTGAGCTGGACGACTTGGACTCGTCCAGGCTGTCGCTGCTCCATACCGACTCACTGGCACAGTCTGTTCTGCTCCTCGAGCAGGTGGCGAGAAAAGCCAGGCCGTCACGCCCATGTTTACCCTGGGGACACTTCTTGCAGTCATCGTCCTCGCCAGAACTTCCAGACGACAAGTCTGCCAGCCCGCCAGGGGTGGCGGTGGCGGTGGGGAGGGCCGGCGAGCCGGCCCGGGGGCCTCGCCCACGGCCATCGAGCTCCTCCACCAGCTCGGCCCTGTACACGGGCTCCTGCTCGCCGGCGCCCAGGCGGTGGGGCTTCAGGCGGATCTTGGGGGGCGGCAGGTCGGCGCCGGGGGGCACAGGCCGTGTCAGCTTCAGCTTGGGGATGGAGGCGGTGGGCCCGCCGGGGGGCCTGTCCCGCGGCGCCTCGGGGTCCTGCGGGGGGCAGAAGGGCTCCAGGGACCCGTGCACGCGGGACGGGATCTCCACGACCTCGCCCTTGCCCTGGGGCGTGCTGTAGGAGATCTTGATGGCCGGGCTCCGGGGCACCCGCGCCTGGCCCTCCTCCTTCCGCCTCTCCCTCTTGCTGCCCCTCGCGGCGGCCGAGGCGGCGCCGTCGCTCCTGCCCTCCGTGTCCTCGTGCCGGCGGGGCTCCCTGTCGGGGTCGGGGCCG
>NW_011888992.1:638662-642297 GCF_000151845.1 Pteropus vampyrus | reverse complement strand
CAGGCAGAACGGGTGCCTGGGGCTGCGGGGCTGCAGCTCCCAGACCCCTGTAACGGCCCACGAGGCACAGTCATCACCACGCCGTCCCTCAGCTGGGAAGTGAGGCTGAGGGAGACCAGACAGCTGAGCAGTCTGTGCTCTCGTTCAGCTGTGCTGCCTCTAGGCCTGCGGGCGGCGTCAGCCCAGGCCACTGTCCCAGAAAGCCCTCAGCAACCCGCCCGCAGCAGGAAGACCTTCACTGGACCCAGGGACACAGAGCATGGCAGCACTGTGGCCTGCGTTCACACACGGGGCCTGGCCCCTCCGTGAGGCCAGGCTGTGCCCGCACTGCCTGGCAGTGCCCACAGGTTAGGATAGCAGGCCTGCAATGGCACAGAGGCCTCCAGCCCACCTGTGTTCAGGGAAATGGAGAAAACACGTTGGCAGAGGAAGTTGTGGCCTGGACACCGGAGTGGCCCCTCATCCGGGCCCACACGTGGGAGCCCACCTGTCCCCCAGGGTCACCAGGGAGGCCAGGCTGCCACAGCTGGCCCCAAGTCCTGGACTCAAAGGTTTAATGACCGTCTGCATCCTTTCAATAAAACTCAGGTGACCGCACCCCTCTCTAAGTCCCCCAGGACTCCTCAGCAGCGCAAGGCCAGACCCCTGCCCACACTCCCTCGTGGAGACCGGCTCTGCTGGCCGGGTCCCCGTCTGCGGCTCCTGCCCCTTGGCTGCGGGTCGTGCCGCTCGGTGATGCACTGGGAACGTCACCCACAGTCCCTCCAGCTGCCCTGGGCAGCGGGGGACGCACCAGTGGGGCCTGGACCGGGCACCCATCCTTGTCCATCCAGTGACTTGCTCCAGGAGCAGCCACCAGGGGCCAAGTCTCCACCCTGGACAGGAGAAGTGCCTGGCACGGAGCAGGCTGGGAGGCCTGGCTGCCTGAGTCCCCAGGAGCCCAGGTCCCACACCCCAGGGTGAAGTATGGGTCACAAAGGCCTGCACCCCCACCTTCCCAGCAGAGGGCCCAGAAGACTTGCAGGTGGTGGATCCCTGGGCAACTCCCAGCTGGGTAAGTCTGGAAACCCCGGCTTCAAGGCCAAGGCTGGGGGCTCTGGCTGGCCAGGCCTGCTAGACGGCTGGCCCTCACCCACGGCCCGTGAGACCATCCCTTCACCACTCTGAGCCTCCACTGTCTTCGGGCCACCCCGCCTAAGACCCTCCGCCAGAGGTGTGCCCCCAAACCACCCAGAAAATGCCCATGCCCACCCCGCGCCCAGCCTGCAGAGCAGGGCAGGCCTGTGCCATCTGTGCCTGTCCTTGCTGCAAGCACGGCTCGTAGCAGTCTGCCTGGAGCGGCCCTGACCAGCACACAGTAGGCGCTTGCTGGATGTGTGCGGACGCATGAGCGGGCTGGCAGTCGGAGCAGCCGAGCATCGAGCTTTAGAGCACATGGCGGCTTCGAGGTGGCATCAAGACTGGGAGACAGAAGGAGATGCCCGGCAACTGGCCCGCCTCGCCCACGCACCTGCTGAGGCCTGGCCGGTCTCGGTGCGTCTCTCCCCTCCCAATATTCAGGGGCCAGAACCACCCTAGAACACCAAGCGGGGGGGGCACCACCTCCCGAGGGCCCAGCCTCTCCCATGGGACAGTGCCCTTCGGGCACAGACATGCGGCTGGTGACCGCACAGGGCTCCCAGGTCTACACGCGAACTTGGGAAACTGCTGACACGTGACGGTTGCTGGTGTGCGCCCGGAGGCTGAACCGTGGACCCCTGGCAGCTGCTCCTGCCGCCCTGGGACCCGCAGGCCTCCAGAGGAGAGGGGACACGTGCCATCAGAGCTCTTGGCTGCTCTTCCCTGCCCGTCAGTGCCCACGCCCGGGACGGGGCTCCACTACCCAGCCCTGATGCCGTCACATACTGGGGAGAGGACGAGGCCCTGAGCATAACCTGGACCCAGGGAAGGCAGGTGGGCGCTGCGAACCCTGAGGCCCGAGGCCAGACCTCTGCCGCCCAAAAAGCCCAGGCGGGGCCAGGTCGTAAGCCGCCTCTGGACCCTGCCAGACGGCAGGCTGTGACTGTGAGCTCGCACCACAGTGCGTCTGTGACGGCTGGAGAAACGCGACCAGGGTGAAGCCGCAGTGGCAGCAAAGGACAGATGGGGCGGGCAGGAGTGGTCTCAGGACCAAGCCTGGGAGAGCTGGGGGGCCAGGTGTACCTCCAGATTCTCCACAGGACAGGTGGGGACGGCCACCCAAATCAGAAGGCCACCGCTGAGCAGAGCTGTGCCCACCGCCGCCCAGCTCCTGGTTCCGTGGGCAGCTCACGTTACAGCCCAAGGTGGCCACGGCCACAGAAGCGTTGACCCCATGAGTCCTGCACCCACCAGGTCCTCCCCTTCCGTCCACAGGGCGGTGGGAGGGGGCGGTGAGGAGCCGGTGGGAAGTGAGGCTCTCCTGGCCAGGCTAGCCTCAGGAGGGAGCCCGCCGCCTCCACAGACTCCCCAGCCACGATGCAGGGTGGCCCCACAGCCCCCCTCGTCCTGAGTCAGGGAGCCCAGAAAATGGGGCGGGGGGGTGGTGGTGGTGGGCCTCTGCTGCAAGGAGGCCAGGCAGGGCTGTGCCACGGCCTGGGAGTAGGGACAGGCCCAGGCCAGAAGCCCTGAGTGAGGGAGGAAGTGGTGGCCTTCGGTGGCAGGGGACACCCCAGGACACACACAGGCAGCTTGCAGGTGGCTATGCTGCAGCCTGTGTCCTACCAAGTACTCCCTCCGGTAGCCAACACGGAGAAGGATGACAGTCACCGGGAGGCCATATGTTAAGTCACATGACTTGTGCATAAATGGCTTCTGGCACATCTAATGGAGAGAGAATGCCAGCAGGGTGACTGTTGAAGAGTGATGGTCCTCCGGCCACATCCACGCCACCAGAAGCAAAGCCCACTGTGCTGAGGGACAAGCCCCGCCTCCAACAGGGGAGCCAGCTCCGAAATAAGGCCCAGCAGCGGAGGAAGACATTAGTGCCTGATTAGTGCCTGATCATTTATGTGCGACAGCTCACCACCACGTGACAGCGTATCCAGGAGACTCCTGCTGCAGGGGGCCCTGCGGCACACAGGTGCCTCCGAGTCGCAGGCCCCCGGTGCCTGGCCCCGAGGCCTGGCGGACCCTCCGGAGAAACCAGCACAACTGGTATCCACTCCCCCCGCGGGCGGCGGGCTCCCCCACACGCTGCGTCTGCAAGTCCCACCCCGGACTGCTGCTCCGGGAGCCTGGGGCACCGTGACATTAGTCAGGGCGGCCCCAGTTGTGACAAGTCTGGCGCATGAGAACCCACTCCCCCCACCCGCAACGGGCGACTATTCGGAAGACAGTGGAGTCCCACAGCGCGTCTGAACAAAGAAAGTGCGTTAACTGAGGCAGAGGCACAGAGTTCCGCGCTGGGCGACCGCGCGGCTCGGGCTCCACGCCCCGCGCCCAGGCCCCGCCCGCCCCCCGCCCCGAAAAGTCGCAACGCGACTTTGAGAGCCACTTTCGCTCCCGAGTGGCGGCCGCGCTCGCGTGCCCCGAACCCCGGACTGGGAAAACCGAAAGCGGGCGCCGGCGCTGACCTGGAGCCGGGGCCAGGCCCTGGGTGTGTGTGTTGGGGGGGG
>NW_011888992.1:630700-637257 GCF_000151845.1 Pteropus vampyrus | reverse complement strand
GCAGAGCGAGCACCTATCCTCTGCATGGCCCGGGTTCCAGCAGACACCAGAGGGACCCCACAAGGAGGCCTCAGGCACCTCAACTCAGCTACCTCTCCAGGGTCAGCCAACCCCTACCTGACAGCTCAGCCCCCAAAGAGGCCCGACTGCTGTCTGTACCCACAGACTGCTGCAGCCCCTGCCCTGCTTCACCCTTCCGGAGCTGGGTGGGCTGACATTGGAGCAAAGGGGCCAGGCAACAGGGACCTCAGCTGGCATTGGTTGGGAGGGCTGGCCAGAGGCTGCCCGCCAGCTCAGCACAAGTGCCAATGGGCCTGCAGGTGTCTGCTGGGCACTGTCCTTCCTGGGCACTGCAGACAGACAGCACCACGGACCAGGGAGCTGCGGTTCGAGTCAGCCCGGCTGTGTGCAGCGGGCTGTGTGTAAATGGGGGTGCCAGGAAGTGCCGGGAGTGATGGTGCTTGGGAGAGGGGGAGAGGCCCCACATGGCAGCGGGGGCAGCACGAGCATGCTAGCTGGCAGGGCCGAAGTAGTGGGTGCAGGGGGTGCAAAGAAGGGGACCCTCTAGAAGTCCTGGTGCGTGAGGTAGGGGGCTTCCTGGGTAGAGGAGGTGGGTGGGACAGGTGCACCTGAAGACAGCCTGGGCTTTGGGAGAGTGCTCCTCCTGGTCCCCCTCAGCCTTGACCCCATCTGTGCTGTGGGCTTTGTATGTGAACTTGGAAGCCATTTCACAATCCTGTCTACCAGGCAGAAGATAAAAGAGCGGACGGATGGACAGATGGACAGAGAGACGGATTTGCAGTTTAAAGGTGTCTGCTTAGGGCCCCGCCCAGCAGCCCAGCCCCGCCTCCTGCTCCTTACAGCCCCCTTGTTTCTAGAAGGCCCTGGGAGTTTCTGGAGCTCCTGGCGAAGATGCAGATGTCCTTCAGAGGTGCTGATCCCCACAGGCCACTTCTGTACTGACCCGGTCTCCTCTAGTGTCCCCCCAAAGGACCAGCTGGTCCTGGATAGAACATTCCAGGAACCTAGTAGCTGTGAGCTGGGCTGTGAGGGGCCCAGGGCTGCCTGGGGGACTAGGGAGGGGCTGCAGAGTGACCCAGGTGGGGGAAAACAGGGCCTAGAGCCCCTCCCCAGGGCTCTGGACTTCGCCCTGAAGACTTCACACCCTGCCACGGCACCACAGCCACTGCCAGGCCTGCCCAGCACCCGGCCATGGGCTCAGCCTGCGCTGAGCACTGCTGGTGTGACCAGGGCTGGCCCGCCAGGTCAGATGGGCAAGGTGGTGGTGTGGAGGGGACAGGAGGCCCATCCAGCACCTTCAGTGAGGCTGGCTGAGCTGGGTGACCATGAGCTGGCAGGAGGGCTGGCAAGGTGTTAGGGATGCTCCAGTCAGGGTTCCGCGCTGTGTCTACTTCCCCTCAGTCCTGGTCCTCAGAAGTGCTGCTGGCTTCACCCCCACAGCAGCCTGGCCCCACTAGCCCCACCCCCTCCAGTCCCTCCTCCTGGTCCCTAACCCACAGGAGAGCCTGCCCAGCCCTGCCCAGCACCTGCTCTGGGTGCGTGATCACACTGTCATCTCTCGTCCTGTCTCTCCCACGAGATGGGAGACTCACGGGGGCCTACCTGTGACTGGAAGGCTGCCACGGTCACCTGGCCTGTTCTGGGTTTGCCTGGCCAGGCGGCTCATGTCCGCCACCCTGCCCCTCCCCCTCGCATACTTGGGCCTGTTCCCACTTCCTCTTACTAGAGCTCCCTGGGGCTGGCCCGGAGGGTGGGTCTCTTGCAGCACAGCCAGGTGCTTCTGAGATGGGACCAAAGCTGCCAGGCCAAAGGGCCAGAGCCAGGGATGAGACCAGAGAGCTTCTCGGAGCCGGCGGCTGGGGCCACAGGTGGTGAGAGCCAGGTGGGCCCTGATGCTTGTGCCGGGCAGTGGCTGGAAGGGAGAAGAGGCCCTTGAGAATTATTACCACGTGCTAGTACCCTTCCTGGGCCAGGGCAGAGTGGGGGTGACCAGGCTTTCCTCCCAGGCGGCACCAGCACGGTTCTCTCGGCAGCTGGGCCAGTGGCGGGGTCCTCAGGCCCTGGGCCATGGTCAGGGCCGGTCTGGAACCGCAAACCTGTGCCACATCCCTTGCAGCGTCTGCCCAGGCAAGTGGAGATGTTGGGTGGGCTGGGAGGAGCTGGCGCCCCCTAGCGAGCTGCCTCGGCCGCCCTGCCCCGCCCCACCCCACAGCCTGCGCCCTCTTGCCTCCTCCCGGCCGGTGAGCGGGTGGCTGGCTGCAGTGGCCCCGCACCCTGCAGGCCCAGACCTAGCGCCTGTGGTTGCCAGCCCTTGAGCGAGTGCGGCTCGTTCTGGAATCGTTGCCTAGGCTGTAGAACGGGGACCCACGGCCCTCTCTGTCCTGAACCTGAAGAGGAACCTGCTCCCCGTGGCAGACAGAAGTGTAGCATGCCCGAGCTGGGGGTGGCTCACTGAGAAGTCCAGAGCACGTGCTGCTCCATGTGGGTTCGTGACACCCCCTCCAAAGGCTCCCGGGACCCCAGGCACCTGTCCAGGCCCTCAATGTCCTAGTGTTGGAGAGAGACACCTCCTCCGTGGTGATTCGACCTGCTTGGCCAGAAGCTGACCTCTCCCGTAACCGTCACACAGATGGGCAGAATCTGACCGAGTGGGTGAGGACGGCCACCCACCCTGCAGGCCATGGCAGCGGCTATGTGCCCAGGCCGTGTCCTGCCTGAGGTGCCCTCGCCGGGGAGCGCAGCCCCAGGGCCGAGGGGCAAGTGCTCCTCGTGGTGACAGGCGGTGTCCTGCTCCCTTCGGCCTAAGCCTGAGCAGGTCCAGCCCGCTCTGCACCCTCACAGCCGAGCTGCCCTGGATGCGGGCGGGGTCCCTGCTGGAGGGGGCCACATGGAGGCGCCACGCGGGGGCGGGGGGCGCCTCCCAGGTGGCCCTGCCAGGGCACGAGGCCTGTGGGACGGCCATCGGGGATGGCCCTGTCCAGCCATGTGAGATCACAAAGTGGCTGCTGTTTGAGCCACTGGTTTGTCACATGGCCATAGGTAAGGAGCAGAGGAGACATTGTAACGGCCTCATCTGAGGCAGTGGACGGGACAGGGGCGGGAAGGGAAAGGATGGGCTTTGGGAGCATGGAGAAGAGATGACATTTAAATTTCAAAAAATTAAGGGAAAAACGCCCTGGTTATGAGGAAGGGCAGCGGCCCGTCACCGCTCATGGGATGGAAAGCGCGCCACGCCCGAGACTAATGACTGCGCCTGGAACGAACCAGCAAAACCAACCGGCGGACACGCAGCTGGCGGAGTAGAATGGTGCGTCGCCCTCGCAGAGTCTCCGCCGGCCCTCGAACCCTCCAGCCAGCGGCCTCCGGCTTCCCCCACACGCTGCTCCTGGGAACGGCCCTTGGAG
Organism: Pteropus vampyrus; assembly: GCF_000151845.1. Classification (NCBI taxonomy): domain Eukaryota; kingdom Metazoa; phylum Chordata; class Mammalia; order Chiroptera; family Pteropodidae; genus Pteropus; species Pteropus vampyrus. Next base: position 633,832 of record NW_011888992.1, on the reverse strand, counting down.
CAAAGCGCCTTTTGAAACAGGTCGGCGTGAGTGGGGCTCCCCTCTGGGCAGGGCGGGCAGGGCGGGCAGGGTTCCTGCCGCGGCCGGAGACCCCAGCCCAGAGCTCACAGGGCTGCTGGCGGCCGGAGAGGGGGGCAGAGGGGGTGCAGCCCGTGGCGCGGGAGGCCACGGGGCCCGGGAGCCGCCCGTGCAGAGGGAAACCGAGTCAGACGGACTCCGAACGGCCTGCGAGAGGATGTGCGCGGGGGGCCGGTCTGTGACGGGGAGGTCCGGGCTCTGTGCCCTGGCTGGACTTCGCTGTCCGCAGGCAGGAAGGGCGAAGATCAGAGGAGACCACACCGCCAGCGGGAAGGACGGTGAGCTCACCCAGGCCCCTCGTGGCGGGCACCCTCCCCGGCAGGAAGGACACCAGTGGACCTCGGTCCTGGCAGGAATCGGGCACCCGCCTGCCCCCGGGTGGAAGTCGATCAGCCAGCAGGGGTGGGGGAGGGGAGCAGGGCCGCGCCCACATCGGCACCAGCAGGGAAGACACACGCCCTGTGGCCCGCTGGCTGTATTCTCTCTCTGTCAATGCGGCTTAACCGCTGCAGCCGCAGAAAACACAGGCTGTCTGCAGACCACACCGTTAGGATAAGCTGAGTCCCGACGTCCCCCCGCACGCACGAGATGACCTCTGAGGAGGGCAACGGCGCACCGGGCGCCTCTCTCAGGCCGAGGAAGGCTCCCGCCGGCACGCGCGACACCGGGTCATCGGTCTCTATGAACTTCTTCAGATTCTTAATGTTTCGTGTTAAAAAACCCGTTCCGAGACGGGCCCGCAGGTGGACACACAGGGCGGCTCCCGGTGAGAGCTGGCAGGTGACGGCTCCTGCCCAGGGCAGGTGCCGGCTTCAGTTCCACTGCTTCGTCCTGCAGCGCTCTGGCCTTTGGGAGGAGAGGAGGGACAGAGTCAGGCAGGCTGGCGGGGCTGCGGTGGCCCTCCGATGCTATGGAGGTGGCGGTGCTGTCTTGTGGGGCCCGGGTCCTTCCCGGAGGCGCTCGCTCAGTGCACGGCCCGTGCAGCATGCCTGACGCCCCTCCGAGGACAGTGACCTCCCCGCCAGGGTCCCCTGGTGTCCTTTACACAGTCAGTGAATGGACGAGAGAGATGGGACCCCTGCTCACGTTGCCACGGCCGGCACCGAGACTGTGGTCCCCCGAGACGCAGAGCCGCGGCAGCAGGACTTGGTGGCCGTGCCATGGAGGGGACCACCACGCCTCCGTCCGAGGCCCCTGTGCCCAGGCTGACGCGTGGGGCCAGGACGTGGTGAGAGGAAGTGAGGCAGGGAGCTGGCCCCGGGTGGGTCCGCGGCCAACAGCAAGGAGCGGGTCTTCCTGCCTCTGCGCCCGAGGAGCTGGCCAGTGGGTTCTGTGTCTAATGCCAGGACCGCCGGTCCCCAAAGAGGGCCCCTCCCCCTCAGCCATCTCCCTGAAGCAGAGGCCGGACCTCTACCCAGGCTCCCGCCTGCACAGGCCTGTTACCAGTGCAGGGTTCTCGTCGGAGTGACCACATAATGTTGCTGACCGCCGGCTACCTTGTCCTAAAAAGCTGTATTCTTTGAGGAATTACAAGCATTTACTTTGCTCTGTCCACACCTGCCCGAGTCCTCCCAGACGGCAAGCCCTCGGTGTCCGCGGACTGGCCAGAGACGCTGGGGACACCCTCTAGGCCCCACGGGCTCCGCCTGGCCCTGGCACACACACAGCCGGCCTGTCCTGGCGGGCACTTCCTTTCCCCGTCCAGCCCCTTGTCTGGGAGAACGCACTCTGTGGAAGCTTCCAGAAACGGGCCGTACAGAGTGACGCTTCTGAATCCTTCCTCGACGCTGGCCCCGGCCCGGCACCGAGCACAGAGCTCCCTCAGGCTGCGGGTGAGGGCCACCGCCGTGCTGCTGTACCGGCCTCCGTCCTGGCCCCTGGCTGGAACCTCGCAGGATGCCCGGTGCACACGGCACACAGGGACCCCCTCACCCCGTGTTTTGTCAGCCCCCCCACCACATGCCCTTGCATCTCCTGCGCGTCAGTCGAGGGGAGTCCTGGGTCCTCGCTCTGGTCTGCCCCTCACCTTTCCTTTCTGTCCTGCTTCGTGGGGGGCTACTCAAATCTGCCTGTGGATTTATTTTAATTTTTAAAGGTTTTTGCCATACTTTCAACTTAACTCCAAGACTTCTCAGTGGTCTTTTCCATTTTAGTAAGTTGTTTCCTGGGAGCTCTACTTCCTACTGCTGCCAGGGGGATTTCGATTGTTTCCCAAACGACCGCATTTCTTCCGAACGCGCCCTCCGCTGTCCGCCTGGCCCGTCCCCACACGGGGGCTCTCCCCTAAGCTGGTGACTTTGGCTCTCGTTCGTGCTCAGGAATGAGGCAGTAACACCACTGGTCAGCACTGAGGACGTCGGTGGGTGGAGCTTTCCGTGGGGAGGCACCCCTGCTGGTCAGCTCAGGACTGGGGGCGCCCAAGTATTGGAGTCCTCAGGTCACTGGCCTTGGCCAGTTGATTTCCCCAGAGACGGCCCTCCCCGCTCTCGACTGGCGGGAGGCACCTGGCCCCCGGGGGAGAAGGGACAGTAGTGCAGAGTCCTCAGATGGGCTGTGGGGACGGGGCTCCAGCTTCCACACCAGGTGAGATGGAGCACGCTCCCCACGGGCTAGCGTCCAGCCGTCTAGGGGACAGACAGGCCAGTTCCCCACGGCCTCCGGGCGCACCGTGTCAGCAGGCGGCTCCAGGAGCTCGGCGAGGCCCGGGACCCTCGCAGCGCTGGGCGGGCTGACCGCGTGTCGTCCGGGGTGGAAAGGCTCTCCCTCCACCGCTGCACCAGGCACATGGCCCGGACATTCCCGGACACTGTGGGAGGGATGGATGCTGCCGGCAGCGGGCGAGAAGACCCCGCGGTCCCCGCCGTGGCGTCCTTGTCCTCGGTGGCAACTGCGCGGCCCCCCAGGCTCTGCCCCGCCTCTGCCGACGCCCCGGCGGGGGGCGCCACACGCCTGAGGGCTCACGACACAGAAAAGCATCTCACCCTCTGACCACCAGGAATTCTGGGGACGCCCCGCCGGAGAGCACATTAAACGTCCCCCACACCTAGAGACCGC
>NW_011888992.1:628859-629355 GCF_000151845.1 Pteropus vampyrus | reverse complement strand
AGCCAGGAGCGCACACCCAGGGACACCTGGCTGGGGCTGCGAGTCCGGGCTCGGCGGCCAGTCCAGGCGCAGGCCCAGGGCGGCACTGGGGCCGCAGACACAGGGGACCTGGGAAGGTGCCGGGCCCCAGGGCAGCTGCTGCTCCATGCGGGCCGCTGCGTGCTGGGCCTCCGGGGTGCCGGGTGAGTGTGGGGCCCCGCACGGGCCGCCCACCTCCGCTCTTCCCTCGCTGGCAGCGCCTGTTCCTCGTTCTGTCTCTGTTTTCCGGGTGGGTTCACGGGTGTTTTCTTATTGTCCACCACATCTGTGGCGAAGGGAGCCTTGGATGCCACCTAGGAAGGACGAGGCGTCCTCAGGGCTCTGGGACACGCTGCTGCGAACGCAGCCCGCCGGCCGTGCGGTGGACGCGCCTTCACCGCTGAGGCCCACGCACAGCCAGGCAGAGAACAGCGGTCACCGCCTGAGTCCGCCCCAGCGACACACACGGGACGGTCTG
>NW_011888992.1:628120-628682 GCF_000151845.1 Pteropus vampyrus | reverse complement strand
ACCAGGAATTCTGGGGACGCCCCGCCGGAGAGCACATTAAACGTCCCCCACACCTAGAGACCGCAGGCTCTGAAACGGCACAGCAAGCTCCTTTCGGACTTTAATGGAACAGCTGATTTCCACCGAGAGCAGACGAGTACTTACGATCTCCGGGTCCTCCGTGGCCTTCCTGATGCCCTCGAGGGGGGCCGCGCCCCGACGTCTTTTCCTGTGTTCGTGCGTCCGTCGGATGTGCTGTTTCACCTTCTCTTCCAACTCCCCGCCGCGGAAGGTGCTGAGAAGACACGCATCATGAATCCGCGGGGACAGAGGGACCCCGGAGGCCACCCGCCCCGCCCGGCAGGCACCAGCTCGCAGGGCCTGGGCCGCCGCTCCCGGCCCTCTCCCCGGCAGAGGCGGCTGGAGCCCACGCCCTTTTACAAACTTCAGATGCAGCGAGATATTGAGGACGTTTCGCACTGTGCCGCGTGGACGGCGTCTGTTTCCACGTCAAACACAGGGTCAGTAACCCTCAAACGGCCCGAGAATGGTAAACACAGTCGGCATCAGGGTTCGGGGGCGC
>NW_011888992.1:626706-627488 GCF_000151845.1 Pteropus vampyrus | reverse complement strand
GCGTGCGCTCTCTCCACTCCTGCAGCACTCTGCTGTCCCTGGGGAAACATCACGACGTCCGCGTCACGCTAGGAGCGGCTGCAAGCGAGGCTCACGGGTCCCCACTGTCGGCGTCCAAGTCCTCGTGCGTGGGACATCTGGGCGGGACGAGCCAGGCCCGTGCCGAGCCGCCAGCTGAGGCCTCCGAGGCCACTGGGCAGTCGCTGCTGCCCATGAGACCGAGGAGCCGCTGACAAGTCAACCTTGCCCCAGGCGAGCAGCGTCTCTCCCCAGGCCCCTCGACGTGGCACGGCCACGCTGTCCCTGCGGCTCTGCAGACCGGGCCCCACTGGCGCCGGCTCGCCCGCTGCCCCGTGATCTCCCTGCAGTAACACCCCAGGGGCCTCGCTGCCCGCAGCTCCCAGGCTGGGCTGTGCCCCCACACCGCCTGTGGGGTTTCTGAACGGAAGCCAGCCCCTGCCCGCTGCGGTCATGCTGTGGTCACTCTGTGGGGGCAGGTGGGGCCACTGGGAGCCCTCACCTGGCCCCGGCCTCCAGCTGCCCATCCGAACCAAGTCCTGGGCCTCCACAGCCTCCTGTGGTCAGCGCCGGTCCCCGTCGGGCCCGAATCTGGCCCTCTCTCGTCTCCCTCAGGACACAGCCCCTCCTGCTGCCTGCGCTGCGGGCCCTGTGCCCACGGAGACGCCAGCGGAACGGGCTGCAGCCTCCCCAGGCTCCAAGCCCAGGGCTCAGGAGCCGTCTCCGGCAGCCACGCTTCACTATTTCAGAGACCCGGGAGGGCC
>NW_011888992.1:625115-625746 GCF_000151845.1 Pteropus vampyrus | reverse complement strand
GCGGAACGGGCTGCAGCCTCCCCAGGCTCCAAGCCCAGGGCTCAGGAGCCGTCTCCGGCAGCCACGCTTCACTATTTCAGAGACCCGGGAGGGCCAGCATTGCCCACCCCCCACCCCTGCCGAGGACCCCACGCGCAGGGCTGCTCCTGGCTGGTTCCAGAGTCCCCGGCCCCAAGCCCAGCTCATGCTCCCCGCTTCCCCACCCTGCCGCTCTCCCGCGTGGAGCTGTGACTGCCACCCCACACACCACCTCCCGGACGAGGGGCTCCATCTTGGCGTCCTCTACCTCTCGGAGGGATGGAAGAAATCCCCCCGAGAGGGGCGGGTGGAGTGTGGGAGCCGCACAGGCTCAGATAACCAGGTCCACGGGGCTCTCCCTTGGGTCTAAGCCACAGGACTGGCTCCCACGCTGTCACCGCGGAGACCCCAGCGTGTCTCTGAGGGCCCGGCCAGGAGGAGAGCCCGCCCTCAGCAGAGCACAGTGCCGGCACCACCGCGCTGGCCGGCAGTGGTGGAAGCCACATCCGCCTGCTGCACCCCACAGCCCCCCACAGGAACGCAAGGCTCGAGCACGGGATGGAGGCGAGTGCTTCTCCACGGCCAGAGGAGCAGGTGCCGGGACGGGCTGGCT
>NW_011888992.1:616537-623060 GCF_000151845.1 Pteropus vampyrus | reverse complement strand
ACACACATGCCACACGTGCAGACAACACAGCACACACACCACACATGCATACACCACATACACAGTACACATGCACGCAGACATACCACATATGCATACACAACCACACACACCATGTGTGCACATTATCACATGCATGCACAGACATACCGCACATGCACATGCATGCCCCATGCACATATGCATGTGCAAACGTACTGCGCACACATGCTATACATCTCACACACATGCACACACACACGCACACAGACATGTCACAAACACGTGCACACAGACACACAGACGGTCCTGGCTTTCCCTCTCGTGCAACCTCCTCCTTGGGGCCGCTGTTCGAGGCGGCCAGCCCCACACCGGGCTGGGAGTGCCGCGTAGTCAGCGGCGGGAGCGTGGTGACCAGGAGTTTGACAGGACGCTCGCAGAGGCTCTTGAGCTCGGCAGAGACCGAGGCAGGCGCTCGGGCCTGGCGCACCTGAGGACGCGTGGGAGGACGGGGCGTGCGGCCTTCTGGGTGTGCAGCGCCTCCCTGAGGTTTGGGGGCAGCTCCGCCGCCAGCAGCTGGTTTGTGAGAATCTTCGCCTGCTCCAGCCCCACGATCTCCTGCCTCAGCGTCCAGAAGCGCCTGATCTCCTCGGTGCTGGGCCACTCCTCCGGGGGCTCAGCGGACGGGCGGGGCGCGCTCAGGTCCAGCGTCTCCGCGGGCGGGAGGTGGCCCGTGGTGCCCCTGGGCTCTGGCGAGTGGGCGCCTCCTGCGGGCCTGCTCTCCTGGGGCCCGCCCAGCAGCAGAGGCGGCCGGTGGCTCCGCTTTCCCCCTGTCAGGGCCGGAAGGGCTGCGAGAGCAGAGCGAGGCCGTCTCGGTGGGCGGACTCGTGGGTGGCCCCTGCCCACGCGCACAGGCACAGCACAGCTACGGCCCGGCCCGGCCCGGCCCGGAGCCCCAAAGCCGCTGTTCTGCTCCCTCCCCAGATCTTTCGGTATCTCTCTCTATTAATTTTTAGCCCGCGTGCCCGTTGTTTTTGTCTGGCAATAATTTGTTGACTTGCAAACACTTTTATCTCTAGTTCTAGCTAAGTAATTTGAGAGGTAATTGACCCAAGCTGCATTCATCCACTGTCTGCCAGGTCCCGTTAGGCACTGGGGCAAAAAGCCTTTCTCTAAACACAGCGTCCGGGAGGACGGCTCGGAGCAGGAGACAGGTCAATGCCCTGATGTCCAGGGCTGCCATTACTGCGCAGGCCCCGCACGACCCCGGGGCCTGGTCTCCTGCTGGGCCCACAGGCGGCCAAGTGTGACCCGTGCTGGTGCCACATAAGACACGGTACACAGATGCACAGGACACTGTGCTGCCAGTGTGAGACGTGGCAGCCTGCTGCACCCTCGGGGCGATGTTTTCAGAGAGGAATGGATTACAAAATGGGAAGCGCCGTCTAAGGGACAGGCGATGCCTGACGGCACGTGGGTTGGGGGCTGCTTCCCCGCCGCGTCCCAGCGAACTTCTCTCCAGCCCTGCGCATGGGCGCCGCACGGGGCCCCGAGGCGCAAGCCCAGGAGAGGAGCTCGCAGGAGCGGACGCAGCTCGCCGTCGGCGAGCAGACAGGCTCCCTGGCCCTGGTGCTAGAGGGCATGAGCCTTGGTCCCCAGGCTGTCTGTCACCGTGAGGATGACTGTCCCACCAACCTGGCGGAGCCGGCTCTCCTGAGGGGGCGCGCTGCACCGCACAGAACCGCAGGAAGGCCAGCACGGCACCCAGCCCCTGCTGCACCACGGGCGGCGGCGGGAACTCCAGCGGGCAGTGCCTCAGGCTCAACGCGGTCAGCGTGGCCACGCCCCCTGCGGGGAAGAAGCCACCAGCGCTTTACACACTCTGTGTGAATAAAACGGGGAGGAGACGACAGGGGCTGTTTGCACGTTAGGGAAAAAAATCCCACTGAGGATTCTGAGTAAACTGATATGACAGACGTCTGAGATTTGCTTAAAAAACAAAACAAAACCAAAACACGAAACAAAACAAAACAAAAAACCTCTGCAGGGGAAACGAACCCCAAAGATTCAGACCAGGCTGGATACAAATAAATTTTAAAAAATAAAAAAATAAATCAAACAAACAGAAGCAGCAACGGCAGTTCTCAGGTAAAAATCATAATACGAAGCTGCTGTGTTACCCAAAACACCCATCATCAACAGCAGCAGCAAACTCGGGCGCACAAAGAAAAGTAAACGTGCCTCGCACTCAAGACGCACGAAGAGGACAGACGCTGCCTCCAGACGACCCAGGTGTTGGACGCAGCAGATAAAAACTTAAAAGCCATCGTTACAAACGTGCTCAAAGAAATCATTATGGGAAGTATACCAAAACGACTCAACGAATAAAAAATGTCAATGAAATAGAAATTATTAAAAAACCAAATAGCAGTTCCGCACGGGCCGAATGCAAACCGCACTGCGAGGTGTGGGGGGAGGGCCCGCGCCCGCCGCGCCCACGCAGCTACCGACTTTTGAAAAACCAGTGCTCTACGGAGGAGTATGACAGAACTCAGGACCTCCACAACGTACCCCTCACAACGCCCAGCACACGATCCAAGGTCACTGGACGTGTGAAGAGGAAAACAGAGCCCATATCCAGAAAAGGCAAGCGACAGGGCCCAACGCCGAGGCCACCCAGATTAGCAGACGAGCACTTGGGCGAGGTGTCATGGGTCGAACGGTGTCTCCTCAGAGTCTCACATTGATTTGATGCCCGGACCCCTAGTACCTCGTGCTGTGACCGTACTCAGAGACAAGACTTTGGAGAGGCGGTCAAGACGAGGCGGTCAGGCTCAGGCGAGAAGCATCGTCGCACAACAGGACGAGGTGGCAGGGCCGCTCACCGAGCAAAGGCCACGGGAGCACGGCGAGAAGGTGGCCGTCCACAAGCCAGAAGACAGGCCCCGGCAGCTCCCAACCTGAGACACCTCGACTGTGGGCCTCCGGCCTTCACACGCTGAGGACATTCGTTTCTGTTGCTTCGACTGCTGTCTGTGGTAGCTTGTTATGCAGCCCAAGCGAACACACACAGCTATTACACGTCCGCCCAAGGGTGTGACGGAAAAGGCGTTTGTACCAAATTAAAAAAAGAACGCGGAGCAGAAAATTAGAGGCTATTTTTTAAAACATGAAAATTCTAAGACCGAAAACAATATCTGGAAAAAAATTTACTAGATGATTTTCACAGCCCGTTGGAAATAACAGGAAAAAAAGACTCACGGACTTGTAGATATTTATCTATTTCCTCTGAAGAAGAGAAAAATGGTTTTTTTAATGTGCAAAAGCTCAGTGACTGGTGGACAATAACGAAAGGTCTAACACGCAGGCAAAAGGGAGAAGAGAAGCATAGGAACCTGGGACACTGAGCTGTGGGTCTGGCCAGGCGCAGACGCGACGCGCAGGACAAGCACAGGACGGGGAGCGGTGGGGGGCTGCGTGTGGCTATAGGTCACGACATTTTCTGTGACCTGGGACAGTGCCAACTCCATGGACGTATGCCGTAAGACCGAGAGCAACTGTTACACCATTACAGGAACGTAAAAGGTAGAGCTAAATAGTAAAAGAAAAAAAAAAAAATTAACTGGAAGTATAAACAGCATCCAACTGGAAAGCAGAAATGGAGGAAAAAAGTGAGGTGAACAGAAAACAAACTAGAGCGACACAGCGCCATCCACTCGCATCGATAACTCCACTGAGTGTGACGAACTGGACGCTGGGACTGACTTCAGGCAGAGACTGGACAAGGGCAGATCCGACCGCACCTGCCCCACGAGCAGACACGGGCAGGGCAGGTGGGTACGAGAGGCTGGACGTGGCAGGGAGGAGCCAGCAGGGGGCTGCGGCGGGGGACCCCAAGGGCCAGCGAGCCTCTCAGGGCCATGCCTGGTGATTCCGCGGCAGCTGCCCGTGGCTCCAGACTGCAGCTTAAAACCAACCTGTATTTTATTAACACTCACCCAGCTCCACAGGCAACGTTTTGATAGGGTTTCTCTCTAAAAGCAAAGTTTTCAAATACCTTTAAAACAAAACAAAAAATACAGCACTTAAAAAGCAGAAAATCAAATGGCCATCTCTGAAACAGACGGCCAAGTTTCTTCATTTGTCGTCTCTTTAAGGGGCGACTCAGCTCAGACGCAGTGACACACGCACGGTCTGTCTCGATGCTCGGGCCCGGCTCCCAGCTGGCGCTGCTGCCATCCAGGACCAGGCAAGCCTCTGCTGGAGGCTGTCCCAGGCTCTGTGGGGTACGTAGCAGCATCCCAGCCTTTCCCCGCTAGATGCCAGTATCTCCCCAAGCTGTGACAGCCGCAGCATCCCCAGCGAACCAGCCCGGCTGAGGACCAGCGCCCACTGCCACGCCTCCGCAGGTACCCTCGTGCACACTTCCAGCGACAAGTTTACGAACGTCGATCCTTAATTGCTGCCTGTGATCCACCGACCATCTGCTTCCGCTGACTTGCCAGCGGACACACAACCTGTCGGCGGACCTGGAGCTGCCCGCGAGGAGGCCCGGCGGCGGACGCACGCCGGAGACCCTGCCGCTCTGCCAGCGAGCTCACGCCTCCGACACCGAGAAGGGAGACACCAACGCTGGCATTGTTTTAATCAGGCTTTTTGGAAAGTTTAAGGCTTTTAATAAGCCCATAATTACTTAAAATTTCTAATTAATGTGTTTGGGTCTTCAGCAGGCTGCTCTAATTTTAATGACACGATGGGTTATAAATCACATGCAAAATTATATCTTAGACAACACTAAGCAGCTGGCCTCGACTGGCAAAACCAGATTCCAAAATTTCAGAACTGTGTACTTATTTTAGAAGAAAAAATAGTGTTTATGGGAATAGTTATCAGTATATTTGAAAGCTTTGAGTAACAATTACTCCCCAGAACGGTGTAAAATGCTAAAACAATTTATGGACAAAAGGCACTAAATTACCCTAAACACAGAAGATGGGGATCTTGTGGAGAACAAAGCCTTCCCAGGCCACCCCGAACCACAAGCCCAGGGGACTCAAGGACTCTAGGTCGAGCTGTAAGGCATGAAGTGGAAGCAGACGCAGAGTACGCTCAGCCCCTTGTCACACGCCCAGCTGGCAGACCAGCCCCGGCCGCTGTGCCGAGCCCTGGTTGGGGCTGAGGACGCTGTTCTGTGTGGCCAGGAGCACTCTCTCGCAGGCAACCTGGTCTGCAGACCTCGCCGGCCCACGGCTCTGGGAGAAGGGTCCCTGGTCTGCTTTCGCCCTGCTGGGGGGACCGGCACACCAAGGACTCGCCGCCTCCTTGAAGGGCCTGGAAAGGCACCAATGAATTGGAGAGATTTCCCCTTCCTATGACATGGGACAGAATGTTCGCTTTTAGCAAATGCTGTTAAAAGCTGTGAGCTACAGTCCAGGCCCCTGCACAGGTGGTTTCCCAGCAGCCACCTGCAGACACGGGTGCCTCTCTGCAGATGCAGCCACTCGTGTGAGAATGGGGGTTGCCCGGACACCTCTCTCCTCCCCCGCCCACGTCTGCCCCGAAGCCTGGCAGCTCTCCAGTGCACGGTTCCACCTTGCAGGCCCTGCCTGGAGCCGCCTCCTGCATGATGGGCCACAAGGCCCCTAACTGGCCCCCTGCTCCACCCTGGTCCCCGTGTGACCTTAGCACAAGGTCAAATCCCACCCAACCTGTTTGAATCCTTTCAAAGTGAAATCCAAAGTTGCAGCTGGGCCCATAAGCTTAGCCAACCCTCTTAAACGCATCCCTTACCACTCGGCCCCTCCCGCGTGCCGCCACACTGGCCTGGCTGGCCCTCGCCACCGAGCACACGCCCACCTCGGCCTCTGCAGGTGCTCCCGGATGCCCTGACACCAAAGCTGAAGGCAGGGGGACCCCACGGCGGGTGTGCCTCCCGAGTGAGGGTGCCAGCTGACCCCGGCTCTGGGGAGGGGGAAGAGGGGGCATGGCACGCACCCGAGAAGTGGGTGGAGGCGCTGGGGCCGCTGGGGCCGCTGCGGTCAGAGGGGAGGAGCGCACGGGACGGCGCACCCCACTCTTCCCAGTGGGGGACTATCTGTGATTTACCAGGAGCTGACGCGGGCGCACGCAGCCCACGGAGCAGAGCTGCCCGCCTGTGACCTGCCAGGCGGGTTCCAGCCCTCAGGCAGCTTCACGCGAGCAGCGTCCTAGCCAGGCCCAGCTTCTGCGCAGCCCGCACAGCCGGCCTAGCAAAGGCACTGTGGCCACTGGCTCTCCCTGGGGCCCGGCGTGCCCTGGCCAACCACAGTCCCATGCAGCCGCACCCCCGGCCACCGCACCCCTCTGCCGGCTCTAAACCACTGAACGCTTCTCTTCTGAAGTCACGATTCCCCCGGGGAAAGGAGCTGAGCAGCAGGGGACAGGCACACGGACACGTCGGGCGGGGGCTCCCTCCAGTCTGGACACACGGGGACGTGACTCACCGGTGGGCGCCGATCCCGGGAGGAAGCGCCGTGACCCTGTTGTGCCGAAGGTCCAGCCAGGT
>NW_011888992.1:613969-615897 GCF_000151845.1 Pteropus vampyrus | reverse complement strand
GCCTGTGACCTGCCAGGCGGGTTCCAGCCCTCAGGCAGCTTCACGCGAGCAGCGTCCTAGCCAGGCCCAGCTGCTGCGCAGCCCGCACAGCCGGCCTAGCAAAGGCACTGTGGCCACTGGCTCTCCCTGGGGCCCGGCGTGCCCTGGCCAACCACATTCCCATGCAGCCGCACCCCCGGCCACCGCACCCCTCGGCCGGCTCTAAACCACTGAACGCTTCTCTTCTGAAGTCACGATTCCCCCGGGGAAAGGAAGCTGAGCAGCAGGGGACAGGCACACAGACACGTCGGGCGGGGGCTGCCTCCAGTCTGGACACACGGGGACGTGACTCACCGGTGGGCGCCGATCCCGGGAGGAAGCGCCGTGACCCTGTTGTGCCGAAGGTCCAGCCAGGTGAGGTTGGGCAGCAGCTGGAAGAAGTCGGCGGGGAGGGCGCGGAGGGCGTTCCTCTGCAGGTGCAGCTGCTTCAGAGCAGAGACAAGCGCGCGTGTCAGCCCACGGGGCGTCCAGGGCGACCGGCCACTGCAAGCACGCTGGGCTAAGAGGAAAGCGTGGTGTCCACCCCCACGTGCTTTAAACGGCAGGCGCGGGGCCGACGGGCAAAGCGCCAGGACCCCGCTCCGGGGCAGGGGCCGCTGTCCCTATGCACCGACGCTGGGGGCGGAGCCATGGCACGCGCTGTCCACAAACGCCCTGTGCACCAAGCTCGCACCCATGGTTTCTCATATTGGTCTTCTGCCCCTGGGCCTCCCATGTTCCCCGCTGCCCGTGGCAACACCCCCAGGGACCGAGCAGCAAGAGCCACGTGTGGCCCAGGGATGCAGCGTCAGGAGGTAACCGAGGTGCATGCAGACGGCAGCCGGCTGTAGCGTCACCCACGACCACTGCCACCGCCACACGAGGGGAGCCCCTAATCAACAGTCCGGGGGCTGGACCATGGACTCAGGGGTAGCTGAAGCCACCGTCACGAAGGGGACGTGACAGTAAGCGGCAGAGGACAGAAGCACAGTCCCACGAGGCGCACGTCTGTGTCCCTCACACCGCGGCAGGATGATGCTGTTATACACACTTAGGTTACGCCACACGCCACACGCAGACAAGCTCGGGGACTGTCACCAAGGTGGCTCAGGGCGGGTATTCGGCGCACTGGCCTGAAGCCAGCCTTCGCGAGTTCAAACCCAGGCTCGAAGCCCACAGCGGGGTGACCCTGAGCAAGGTCCCAAACCTCCTTGTGCTCCCACGTCCTCCCCTATAATGGGTGGCACCACCCCCCAGGGAGCACGAAGTGAGCGGTGCTCGGCACGCAGGAGCACCAGCTCGGCAAGCGTCAGCCATCGTGACCACGCTGCTCCTCCTATTAAAGACCCACGGGCCACAGAGAAGTGACACCATGCTGCCCCTTTCCCGTCCCAAACTCACGACCCCCACTCTACCTCCGACGCCATCTTCCAAGTCCCTTCACGAGTCCCAGTGGAAACCCGAGCCACACTCACTAGGAGACGCTCTCCCCAAGTGCGCGGAAGACGAGCCCTCAGCGCTGGGACGGCACCGTGGCCCCCGCCGGCGCTGGCGGTCTCTGGGAAGTGGCGCGGCGGCTGCAGAGGCGCAGTGTGTGCCCTCGACCGGGGCCCCGGCTGCCGTGCGGGCTGCAGCTCCTCAGGCCTCGCTTTCCGTCCAGGGACGGCTGGGTGTGGCACTCGGCCGGGAAGCCGTGGGTCCCCCGAAACGCCAGCAAAGAGGAAGCCTGCAGAGGAGCCGGCACTGCTCCCCTCTGAGCCGGTTCACACAGCCTGCCCTCCTCGCCAGCCCCGTGAGACCAGGTGAAGACAGGGCCCTCCCATGTCCCAGGGTTACCAGAGGGGCACCCGTGACCCCAAAGAGCTCACAGCTCTGAGGAGTCGCCTCGCTCAGTGATTTGTTGCCATGGT
>NW_011888992.1:611857-613919 GCF_000151845.1 Pteropus vampyrus | reverse complement strand
CTCCTCCTATTAAAGACCCACGGGCCACAGAGAAGTGACACCATGCTGCCCCTTTCCCGTCCCAAACTCACGACCCCCACTCTACCTCCGACGCCATCTTCCAAGTCCCTTCACGAGTCCCAGTGGAAACCCGAGCCACACTCACTAGGAGACGCTCTCCCCAAGTGCGCGGAAGACGAGCCCTCAGCGCTGGGATGGCACCGTCGCCCCCGCCGGCGCTGGCGGTCTCTGGGAAGTGGCGCGGCGGCTGCAGAGGCGCAGTGTGTGCCCTCGACCGGGGCTCCGGCTGCCGTGCGGGCTGCAGCTCCTCAGGCCTCGCTTTCCGTCCAGGGACGGCTGAGTGTGGCACTCGGCCGGGAAGCCGTGGGTCCCCCGAAACGCCAGCAAAGAGCAAGCTTGGAGAGGAGCCGGCACTGCTCCCCTCTGAGCCGGTTCACACAGCCTGCCCTCCTCGCCAGCCCCGTGAGACCAGGTGAAGACAGGGCCCTCCCATGTCCCAGGGTTACCAGAGGGGCACCCGTGACCCCAAAGAGCTCACAGCTCTGAGGAGTCGCCTCGCTCAGTGATTTGTTGCCATGGTCATGACGTTTATAAAATTTATGCCTGTTTTCTGAAAAGCTTAAATAGTTATGGAGTTTATTAAGCCCAAAGGGGGATTTTGGGGTTTCCTCCTTCTTCGTCTGTGCACAAACGCCAACATGAACCCCGTCGGTGCCTTGTTCAGAAGTGAGGGCGTCTGCTTCATCACAAGTGACACAGGAGCCCTGATGACCTGGTGATTCACTCCCAGAGGCTGACACAGAGGAAGGAAACAGCAAGACCAGTGCCGGCCCAGACAGCAGAAACCCGGTACGTGGCCCGCCACAGTGAGCCAGAGCCAGTAAACAAGCAGCCGCTTCGAAACCGAAGTACACGGCTTTCGTAGAAGCGCCCAGAAACGCCGACCGACACCTGAGCGGTGCCACGTGTCACGCGTGTTCATGCTGTGGACAGTGCACTTCCTATGCGTTGTCGCTGAATCCTGATCGCAACTCTCATCACGCCTCCCAGAGGAAGACACGTGGGGTTGACGGGGACGCCGTGACCGAGGCAGGGAGAACGCTCCTGGTCACACCCTCACCGCCGCACGCCAAAGCTCTCTGACGGAACCTCATTCTAGAAACCACGGGCGACGAGACAAACTCGCTAGACTACGAGCAGGCAGGGCCTCGCCTGGCGAAGGCCCCAGGCACTGGGTGAAATCGGCAGATGACGCCAGCAAAGCGCGGGTAAGAAACACAGTTCACCGTTCCAATGTTGCCTGGGTTTTTTAGGGGGTTTGTGCTTCAAATACGAGACCAAGGGTGAGTTTGGCAGTGGCGTCCCCACAAGCTTTTCAGTGCTTAGGGCTTCCTAGAGGACATTGGCATCTGACTCTCCGAGATATTCCAGTGGCTGGCCCCACACCTGAATTTCTCATTTGTTGTGAGCAGCGCATGAGACCCTGAGACCCTCCTCTATCTCGTTCTAGAATTTCTCTCTCCTGAGAAACGCCTGGGGGTGAAGTGCTCATTTACCCCACCCAGCATGCATACGACACTGAGCAACGCCCACTTACTTTGAGCGTGGGAATTCGAAAGATCTCTCCTAAATGGCGAAGACCACTCTGACTCAGGTCCAGAATCGGGGAGGCAGAAGAGAGGACCCCGTTAATCCTCCCGCGGATGTCCTCGGCCGGGGAGGCCGGCATGGCCGGCGTGCTCCTGGCCGGGCCCGAGCCGTCTCCCTCGCCGGCAGCCCCCGGGGCGTCTCCCTCCATCTGTCAGCCAGGAGGAAGCAATCCTGCGAAGCCAGCGCTCATCCTCCGTGGTCTGGAGTCACCTAGAGATGGGGAGGGGACAGGGCAACAAGTAGAAACAGTGACATGTTCGCAGTGGGACGGGCCAGCTACAGTGCAGATGTGCAACGACCTCGCCTGCTTACAAAACCATCGTTTTTAATAAACGGTATAAATTTGACTTTTAAATTTGTAAAAACAACAACAACGAAAATCCTGAGGATACACGAAAGTGCAGATTCAAAC
>NW_011888992.1:604451-610563 GCF_000151845.1 Pteropus vampyrus | reverse complement strand
GCCCCCGCCCCCCCGCGACCTCCCCTTCCGGCCGGTTGGCGACACGGCGAGAGAGGTTGTCGGGCGTAAGGGACACGGGGGCGTGTGTGCCGAAGCCCGGAGAGTCACGGTGGACGTCCGGGGGGTGGCGGGAGCGAGTGGGCCTGCGACGGGCCGCGGACCCCGTGGAGGACAGCGGCCCGAACTCGCGCGGAGGTTCGCTTTTAGGGCGGACCCCCCACCTCCCGCCCCGTGTTTAACTTCGCGCCCGCGGTGGCCGACCTGGCTCGGCAGCGACAACACCCTCTCCTTTCGTCACAAGGAGGCGTCCTTGCCGGAACCCCCCCGCAGCTGCTGTCAGATGTCCGCGGCCAGGGTCGCTTCGCGCGCGCCTCGCGCAGCCGGAGGGGAAGCGGACGAGCGTGGGCTCCGGCCAGCGGGGCCGGGCGTCCGTCAGGCCCCACGCCGCAGCTCCAAGGGCGCATAGCGGCCGTCAGGAGGAGTTGGAGGCCAAGTGGGGACAACCGAACCTGCCACAAACCTGCTGGAACCCACAGGATGGACTGGTCACACGCATGTCCTGCAGGAGAAGTGGGCACTGGTCCTCACAGGAGGACACGCCTGGCCCAGGAGTGGGGCAAGCCGAAGGCTGCACGCCGGCCCCCACCAGTGAGGTGAGCGGCAGCCACACCTGGACCCCTGCCCTGCCCTTGCAAGTGTAAAAACGTCAGGGCTTTCCCCGTCCCACGCAAAATGCCTCTCGTGGCCCAGTTAGGACACCTGCAGGAAGGAGAATTCTAGTGAAGTGGTCCGGCCTAGCCTAGTTGCCACACCCCACGGAGGCCATCACCATACCTGAAAGTAAGTTGGGGTCCTGTTAGGACTGAGGAAAGGGAGCGACTAGTTACTGAGTGGGCAACCAAAAGTCCCCGCCACAGAAGCCATTGGAGAATTTTACACAGATTTTAAAATAAAAATCCCCTTGTAAAAAAGATGGCTCGTTCCAGCCCTGACTTTACAGGGTGCTCTTGGCTGTCATTGTCCACTCCCCCTGGGGTGCTTTAGATCCTTTGCTGCTCAGGGACAGATGACCAGCGCCTCCGCCCGTTTCTGGATCCAGAGCCCCTCAGGCCCAGAGTCCCAGCCGTCCACACTGCCTGGCGCTTCCATTTCACCTTTGATCTCTGAAAGTGTTTTGGTTTTTATATATTTTTTTGAACGATCTGTTGTAGCCATGAGTGGAGGGAATCGGGGAAGGTCTCTGAACGTGAACTTGTAATGCCTTCCGCCCAGAGGAAGTAAATGTTTTTCAAATAAAGGACAATAAAAGAGTTTTGTCCTATTTTGGTTTTCCTGTTTTATACCCCGGGTGAAATGCGGTAAGTTACGCCTGACGGTTTTCCAGTTACTAGTGTTCTCCTACATCAAGAGAGAAACAAGTCATCAAATTGTTTAAAACTTGAAGTCTGCTTTATAGAAAGTTGAAAATAAGGACACTTAGCATCTCTAGATCAGTTTCACAGGTTTCAGAATGGTCATTTATTTTCTGGGAGGTGTTCAAAGTGCTCTGAGCAGCCGGTTCTGTTTCATCAGGCTCGGCTTTGCCTGCTGGGCCCTCGTTATAAAGTGCCGCAGTTGGAATGTGTCATCGTTCCTTGCAAAGAATTAAGACAGCAGAGAAAAGATATCCCCTCCTCCTCTTGGGGGTGACCAAGTCCTTCCTGGGGGCTCATGCCGAGGAGTGCGCCTCCCATGATGTCCCCGAAATGGCTGGGTTCGCACCGCGCCCAGCTAGACTCCCGGCTTTGACTCCCTTTCGTGTCCCTTGGAGCTGTCCCTCCTTCCCTGGACGCCCATCACTGCGGTGAGAACCGGCTTATGTGGGAACTTGTTCTGTAGCCTGGGGACCCTCGAGACGTCTTCTGGGGGGGTGCGTTCTGCCTGTCGAGAGCCACATGGAGCATCCAGGGCAGAGGCTGGGACGTGGGGTGAGCATAGAGCCCGGTGGCAGGTGGGCGTCCAGTCCACTTTGAATGAATGAGTGAGTGAATGAATGAAAGCGTGTCCCCTGAATCACCAGCTGCCGTAACGTTTCAGTAATTTCTGATAAACAGCACACTCTTTCTTTGAAGAGAAAGCAGCAGAGACGGATGCAGCTGCTTCTGGAGGAGCCGGGGTTGCACAGACGGCGAACGCCTCTCACACACACTGACGTCGAATGCACTAAAGGCTTTAGTTTTCAGCGTCTGACTAGAAGCTCTCAAACACCAAGTCTCACTTGAACAGACTGATGATGCGAGCTCATTTGCAGGCCAAGGTCTAGGTGTTCATCATCTTGGAATTCACACGTGACCGGGTGAAAACACTATCTCGACACCAGTGTATCTGTTTCCTGTTGCAGTTGTAACAGCTCACCAGAAACTCAGCAGCTTGCGACACCACATTTATCACCTCGCGGCTCCGAGGCCAGAAGTCCGACCTGGTCTCCCCGAGCGAAATCGAGTTCCTCCTGAAGCTCTGGGGGGAGAGTGGGCTCCTTGCTCCCCCAGGTTCGGGGCCTCCTGATCCCGTGGCTGCAGCCCCACCTGTCACTGTCCATCGTCACATCTCGGACGCTGCGCCGCCTTCCTGTCTGATGAGGACCCAGGATACTCTTCCCATCCCAACATTTGGGGCTCGGTCACGTGTACGTGGTCCCTCGTGCCATGTAACTGGCGTGTCCACAAGTTTCGGGAGTTAAGACGTGGACATGTTTGGGCATCGCTGTCTCCCACAGCTGGTATCAGCACACCCCCCGAAGGAGCCGTCTTTGCTGGGGTGCAGGGATGAGCTGACGTGTCAGTGAGTGTGAGTGTTGCCTACGCCAGTTGGGACCCCAGGATGGAACCCGTGCCTACCCACAAGGGCACCGCTCACCAAGACAGTCCAGTCAGGGGTAGACCAGGGCCCCCGTGTCACCCATGACACCTGTGACACCTGTGACACCCGGCCTGTTTTCAGGCCTGAGCCACGTTTGTACCCAGACGTGTTGATTCAAGGAGAAAGCAGGTTCCGAGGAGGGCAGGCTGCAACGCCACAGCCCCTGCACCCAGCGAGGAGTCCACCTACCACCCCAAGGGTGCCACGACCTTGTGCACACGGGAAAGGGGACTCTTCAGGGACAGGTGGACATAAGCCGGGTTGATATTCCTACGCGAAGACCTAACTGTCACCATGGCCCCTGTGAGAACGAAGGCACGTGGAGACCGAGTGGTAACCACGGCCGGCCCCAGATACGGCTTGTGGGCCCACTGGTCTGTGCCCCCCACTCCCAGGTCATCTTCCTGTCCCCGACTGCACCACGGCACAGACAGACAGACAGCAGGCAGCCTCGTCCCTGTGTGAACTGTTTTCTGTGCCTTCCATGCTCTGACATCGGGGCTCACCAACGGGGGACAGACTGCCCCTCCCAAGCCAGCCAGTTCTCCAAGACATAAAAGCACTAACCATAAAAATACTGATAAATGCATCACATTAAAAGTCCTCTCATTTATCAAAAAGACAGCGTAGGGAAAGTTAAAAGTTGAGCCCAAAACAAACGAAGCTATTGGCAATTTTTATATCCAATAAAGATTGGTGTGCACAACATGTAATCCAATAAAGGTCAATATGCAGAACGCATAAAGAATGGTAATTCAATAAAAAAGATAAAAATAAATCCATTTGGATTAATAGGAAAAAGTATGAACCAACAACTCGGAGTAGAGGAAAACAAATGGCCAATAAAGATATGAAGACACCCCACTTTACCAGCTAGCAGGAAAAGGAAATTTTATCCCAAACGAGGTACCATTTCGTGCTCCTCAGCCGCAAAATCGAGGTGACAGCCCGTGCGTGAGCCGTGGGTCCTGCTGCTGTCCAAGGGTGTCCATCGGTGCCTGGCGAGCCTCTGGGATGCGTCTGCTCGGCTCAAAGGGCCGACGCCCACGTGCCCTTCTGAGGCCTTTAGAGGGACAAATGGAGATGCGTCGGGACACAGGCAAAGATGTCCCCTACTGCCGTTACCTCCCTGTCTCCAGGATTCACAGTAGCTTTCTAGTCATCATGGTTTCCTCCTAGCGTCCCTTCTCCTGTTCCCTCTCTGAGGTGCAGGGTCACACCTTTGTGTTCCTTGTCTGCCCCTTTAGGGGGTGTCCTTAGGAGAGGAGCAGAGAACTGTGCTCGGTCTGTCCTGGAGACCCCCAGGCTGCGCGGAGGCCGCGTGCAGGTCCGGGGGGTTCTGACGTGCGCCTCCCTGTGCCATGCTCCCTTTCGGAACCCCTGCACTTGCTGCTGGGAGGGCGGAAACCCCTGCAGGAGCTCCCCCGTGCGGGTGCGGCGCCTCGCCTTGCCCTTCCGAGTGCTGTGCGCCTGCGGGGAAGGGGAAGTGGATTTAAGAGAGAGCCGAGGACACGGCGCTGCAGGAGCTTGGGAGGCTAGACGCCATCTCCGGCCAGACACTGGTCCCCACGTGGGAAATCTACCCCGAGAGCGGATGCGCGTGTGGGCCAGGCAACCGGCCTGCAGGAGGTGGTGGGTGCGGCCCACCTAGGTTACCACGCTGCTGCTGTAAAAGTAACATGGCGCGCGCGGCGGCTCAACACCGCGCTGACTTCTCCCTCGTTCTTCAGGCCCCAGGCTGGTGGGCTGGCGGTCTCCCAGTGGTCGACCGATAGCCAGCCGGGCACTGGCCCCTAAAGTGTGGCCCAGGAAGTACACAGATCACCTCTGCTCCCATTTCGCTGATCAGGCAGGGCGAGGAGCCACACTGAATTTAAAAGAGGGGAGGGGACCACAGCTTCCGCCATGGCAGGAGACTGAGTCCTACCGCAGGTGGGGGCCAGGTGGGGGCCAGGTGGGGGCCGTGAGGCCTGGACAGAGCCTAGGGCGGCTGAAGCATGTGCGCAGAGGGGGGCGGCGGCGGGAGAGCTCCTCGGGCTCGGTGCCCTTGCTTTCTGTGAACTATGTGCCGTGCTGCAGAAGGCTCTTCCAGAGCCTCACGGGGGGCGGGGGGTGAGGAGGGGACGGCCAGCTCCGTGGCCTGGCTCCCAGGCGGAATTTAAGGAGGCAAAGGCTCCAAAAGTCAAACAACCCATACCGAAGCGATGGACTCTTCAGTGACGAGGTGTCAGGAGCAGGGCGCTAGGCGATACTCGAAGGGCCCAGATCTCCTGGTGCGTTCGCTGTGCCGAGCACTTTACGCGCGGTCTCACGCGGCTGCGCCAACGCGCGGAGGCGCATGGGGTCACACCGAGCCTCGCGCCCCCGAATAGGCGGCGAAAGCTGTGGAAAGAGCTCAGCAGTCAGCGCCGAGGCCCCTATAGGAGCTGTGTAGGGCCAGGGGACGGTAGGCGACGCAGGCGCACGGTCCCCAGGCAAGCATGCCGCGTGGACCTGTGCCAGGGGCTCCAGCTCAGGACTGGTGCCATGCGGGCCACGTTGGGAGCGGACCAGGGACCCAGCTCCGCGGACGCTGAGAGCGCGTGTGCCCGTGCTCAGCACCGCCGCGACCCCCAGCGCGCAAGTGCGTGTGCGCGCGCGCGCGCGCAGCGAGGCTCTGTGCGGGCCGCGTGGGGAGGGGCTCGCGCACCAGCCCCCGCACCGCCCCTCCCGCGTCCGGTCCCCCATCCTTCACCTAGCCCAGGGAGGGGTCCGCACCGGGCCCGGTACCGCGGGGCTGCGAGTCCCGAGCGAGACCCGGCCTCCGCCCCAGCGCAGCCGCTTCCCTCAGCCCCATCCCGGGCCCTGCGCGGCTTTGTGAAGCGCAGAGACGTAGGCTGCTCCGTCGCCGCCGGTCGGAGGGCCGGCCTTCTTCACGAAGGCACCGGCAATGGAGACGCCCAAGGAGGAGACCCCATAGTCTCCGCCGCTCTGCGGGGCGAAGCTGTCCCCGTCCCCGAGACTCCAGGATACTCAGAGTGGACCGTGGCCTCCCCTCCCTAGCTGTCGGCCCCGCCGCCCAGTCGGAGAGGCCCCGGCCCCTCCCGAGGTGGTCGGCGGGTACACAGCACCCAGCGCCACAAGGCGCGCGGGTCCCGCCCTGTCCCCGCCCCCGGCTCCAGGCCTCACCCCTACTCCTTCCCGCGGGCCCCGCCCCGGTCCCGCCCCCGCGCGC
>NW_011888992.1:602525-604053 GCF_000151845.1 Pteropus vampyrus | reverse complement strand
CGGGTTCCGACACGCCCCTGGCCTTGCAGCCGTCCGGCGCTGGCCAGACCCGAGTGCGGGACTCGGGCGATGGCCGCGCGCAGCCGCGCCCCCTGTTTGCGTGGAGCAAGTGGAAGAAGAGGATGGGCTCGTCCATGTCGGCGGCCACCGCGCGGAGGCCAGTGTTTGACGACAGGGAGGACGGTGAGTTCGGCCGCTCGGCGGGGCCGCGGGGCCGCTCCGGAGACAGCGTGGGGACCCCACGCGCTCACGCGCGCGGATTCCTCGCGTCAGGACACCAAGGCCGCCGGGGTGGGAGGGCGTCCCCAGGCGGCTCGGTGTCTGAGGAAACTCGTGGCCCGTTCCCGCGGTGCCCACGCGTGCCCAGGGCTCGCCTGCATCCTCCGTGTCCAGTGGCAGCGTGTCCGCAGTCGGACGGCTCCAGCTTAAGCGCGACGCCGCCGGTGGCACCGAGGGCCGTGTGTTTTCATTTTCCTTTTAGGGGCAGTGTTTGACTTGGCTTATTACCCCGCACCGGCGCAGGGCTGAGGGGGCGAAGGCCACGCCTGCCCCACAGGTGGCACAGGGGCCCCTCGCCCGCCCTCTCAGTCTCCAGGGTGAAGGGGCCGCGTGACCGCGCTCGCCCCGCCTTTGCGCCCAGGTGTGCAGCGGAGACCGCCTTGGCTTGGTGCAAAGACCTGCCACTGGGGAACTGGTTTGCCCTCAGGTCCTCCTGCAGGTGACGCTCCCCACCCAAATGACAGCTGTCTCTTGAGTGACCACACAGAGGTGGTGCTGGTGGAAAGCAGGGGACAGGCCACAATCCGGCGGACATCCTCCCCGGGCGCCGGCCCCAGGGATCTGTGACTTAGCACCCTAACCGAAGGCGGCTGTGCGGTGTCCACCTTTGGGGCACTGTGACACATTCACACACAAACTTACAGCCCCTTTCTACAGATGCCATGCCGATAGTTTAAATGGTACAGTGATGACACATTTGACATTTTCTTAAAATAGTCAAAATATGCATTTTTTTCATTTGTAGGCAGGCTGCAGAGAGATATGATGGATCTTTTATAATTTTAGAGCACGGCTCACTGCGAGAGCCCAAGCTATTTATTTCTGATAAATAATTTAAGCATTATAGGAAATCGCAATAGTCTGACCTCAGGCCAGCTTGGGCAAGTGAGCAGGCCATGTGCCGGCAACGGTCAGAGAGCTGGGGATCCTGCTCTCTGCCAGGGTGCCTGGCCACAGCCAGCAGGGGCGGGGGCGTGGGTGCCAGCACCGGCAGTCAGGGCCAGCCACCCTGGCCCAGTGTGACCTGGGACTGCCTGCCATTGCATGCGACTGCTTGTCAGTCATTGCATTCCGAACTTTGAGACAGCAGAACTCACGGCTTTGGATGTTTTATATGTTACGTGTTTGTTTTTAACGTAAGCATTCAAAGTAAAGGAAATCCAGAGTGAATTAGGAACTACTGGGAAAGCAGATTTACATCCAGCTCCTGACTGCAGGATGAGAAAATGTCTGAGAAGTGCCTCTGGTT
>NW_011888992.1:598132-601365 GCF_000151845.1 Pteropus vampyrus | reverse complement strand
GCGAGAGGCTGAGAGGGGCCGCGAGGGGCTTCCAGCACCTTCCTGCTGAGCAGCTGGGAGCCTGGCGGGGCGCCTGCCCTCCTCAGCAGCCGTGGTCGTCCCACACCCCACATGGCAAGAGCTCACTAGCTGGGAGTAACAGCACCGAGAAGACGGGACAAGGCAGCCCTCGCTGGTGGTGGGGACCGCCCGGGGCTGGTGGGTGGGTGGCAGTGCCCGGGACGCGTGGCCACTAGGTGCTCACACCATCTTCTTCAGCGTTTAAAATGAGCCTTCGTGTTTTTTTCTAATTATAGAAGCACTAAAATGTGTAAATTTGTAAGAATTTCATACTTTTCTGTTTTCCCTCAAATTGTCCGAAATGGGAAGACCAAGCCACCTGTAGGTGCTGCGCTGAGAGCCCAGGGCGTGTTCCTGAGGCCCCCTTCCCGCCTTCCTCCGGGACTGTCCTCACACGCAGCCTCCCAGAAACACTTCCTTTCCTCGGATGCAGAGCTGGGACCGCGCCCCACGTGCGGTCTTGCCACACCTGCTGTTTGAACTCGCACCGTGTCGCAGGCGACTGGCAGCTCAGCAGCACCGTCTGTCCGCTGAACTTAAACAGCGGTCCTCAGTCCGGGCTGCGGACTGGACTCGTTGGACACTCTTAAGAACTGGGGGGCCAGGGCCCCGCCCCCAGCGCCGTGGGCTGGGCTCGCTGGGGTGGGCGAGGGAGCACAGCATCGGTCCCTGCTTCGCAGCTTTCTCTGTGTGGATACAATGTTCTCTTTCTTAATTTCCTGCTGTAGGACGTTTGGATGTTTCCGTTCTGTAAGTATCGCAATGTAGCAATGACCCTTTTTATACATTCCTCTTTGGGCACTTGGCCTTATTTCCCTAGGATAAATTCCTAGGAAGGACATTGCCAAGTCAGGGGAGTGTCCGCGTCAAATAGCTCGATACATCTGTCCAGCTCCCACTGTGAGCCACGTGCTGTCCTGGGTGCTAGTTATGCAGCGGTGACTCCATGGACCTGGCTGCTGCAAGTGTGGGGTGCCTGGACAAAGGGGAGAGCGGGCAGGCTGACCGCAGGCGAGGAAAAGTGAATAAGTAAACTGAACGGCAGGAAGGTCCCGGGGGAGAGGGGAGAGGCCTGCCTTCACGGAGAGGCGGCGAAGGGGACCAGAGTCTGCTTCTCCCGGTGCACATGATGTGCCCGAACCCTCACCGACTCTGGGTGTTGGCGATGTCTTCATTTTTTTTGACAATCTGAAAGGTAAAGAGATTGTATTCATCCTTGGAGTTTCTTTTATCACCAGTGATACTGAGCATCTTTTGCTTTTCACGTTTGGGGTGTTTCTTTCGTGAGTTGCCGGCACCTGCCCCTGACCCCACTTCTTACTGGGATGTTTGCTGTCCCGTTTTTCTTCGCTGTTTCAAATTTCTAAAGGCTTCTCCCTGAACAGGCCTCCACACAAGATATCATTTATCTTGTAATGTTGCTTGATTTTGTTTCGTTTGGGGCTTTTTTCTTTTGTACGGATGTGTTTAATTTTCATGTGGTCAGATTCATCGATACGTTTGTTTCCGGTGGTTTCCTGGGCTGGTGTCGCGTTACGGGAGCCCTTTCCAGGCCCGGGGAATAATAATTCTGCACATCTGCATCTGCACTTTCTTCTTCTACTTCTGTGGTTTCGCCTTTTATACGGCACATTTCAATCGATCTGGACAAACGTTTGGCTGAGAATGAGAAAGCCTTCCTCCTGTGAATCCTGCACTTTCTTAAGCCGAGCACTTTCCGGCCGTTTCTAAATTTAAAATGTATTCCTACTATGTGCTGCTTGTTTTTGTCGACCTGCGCTTAATGGGATCTTTTTATCCGCGGTGGCTCACACTGGTTATTGCTGGTGTGAAGAAAGTCCTTGCTTCGGTGCTATTCGCCCTGCCATAGCTTTTGAGTTGCCATTTTTGGGCTTCCTAGGGGTCCGGCATGTCACCTGCAGAGCGGGGCACGCTGGCTGCTTCACGATGCCCGTGCTCCACCTCCTCCTTGTTGCGGTGCCTGGAGCTGGGCCGTGCCGGGCGCGTGCGTGGCTGGCTCCATAGTGCTGATGGGGCCGCAAGGCCAAGTGTCCGTCTAGCCCTGGCTTACCGAGTCTTTTCCCAGGGGGGTGTGGGCTTGAGTTTCGTTAGGCGCCTTTTTCCTTCTCTCCTGACCCTGAAAAGAGGGGGCAGCAGGGGTGTGGCAGTGGCTCTGTGTGGCCAAGACTCAGCCCCTCCCCGCAGAACGCAGGGCCTTAGTGGCCAGAATCCTGGTGGCTGCTGACCTGGGGTCCTCCGCCAGCGGTAAGGACAGTGCGGAGGCCCTGGAGCGGGGCTGGGGGTTTGGGCTGGAGTTGGGTAGGAGGCGTGTGGTCCAGTCTGCACCGCACGCTCACTCCGTGGCTCCCAGGTGGAGCGCG
Source organism: Pteropus vampyrus (assembly GCF_000151845.1). Lineage (NCBI taxonomy): Eukaryota > Metazoa > Chordata > Mammalia > Chiroptera > Pteropodidae > Pteropus > Pteropus vampyrus. Next base: position 598,924 of record NW_011888992.1, on the reverse strand, counting down.
GGGTGGGCCTGGGGCCTTTGGCAGCCAGAGTTTGACACGCTTCCCTCCCTGCAGCTGGCGACGAGGTCCAGCGCGGACTTGGGCCCTGCGGTCACACTTCTTTATGTAACAAATGTCAGCTCTGCATGTCTACCCATCTGGTTGTGCATTTTAAAATGCTAAAAATAAGCCCACTTTCTCTTAAAAATGTAACCACCCAGCTTTCCAGTTGAGAAAAGAGAGAACGCATTGGGGGTAACGTTCAGGCGTTCGCCAAGGCTGGTCTGAGGAGGCGGAGCGTTGCTCCCACAGGGTCAGGCCGGCTCCGAGCAGCTCCTTCAACTGCAGAGGGCCCTCGGGCCCCCCCGCCCCCGGGCACCCTGTGAAACTAGGGTGGGGCCTGACAGTGCATTTCCAGCCAGCCCCCAGGAGACGCTGGCGCTGCTGGCCTGTGGACACGCTTGAGCAGCGGGGCTTAGGGGGTACGTGGCAGGTGTGACTGTCGAGCAAGGGCAGAAACCCACAGGGCTTTGTCCTCTTGGCACTGGCCCCTCACGTTGGACGGAGACTCAAACTCACCGCCCATGCGTCCCTGACGACAAGCTGGCTCTTACTGCAAGCTGCTAGTTGCTAGGTTGGGCCGGTGCGTTGTGGCAGTGGGGTGTACGTCTCTGCGTTTGTTTGTTTCTGTATCGTCCTGTGTGCCTTTTCTCAGGCATAGCCTGTTACATGTAACCGGAATGTAACTAGCGTTGTGTATGCTGCGTCTTCACCTGACACTGTGGCCGGAACTTCTTCCTTTAATGGAAGGCG
>NW_011888992.1:594292-597322 GCF_000151845.1 Pteropus vampyrus | reverse complement strand
TCCGGCACTGTCCCTGTCCACCCGGCAGGGTCACTGCGCCTTCCGCACGACGACACGTGTGCCCAGGGCTCCTCCCCAGGCTCGAGGAGTGGGTGCCTGTGGGGAATGTGTTGGGGTGCTCTCTGCTCCCCAGATACCAGCCAGGCCCAGCACATGGAATGATTTTAATGATCAAATTTGAGACAATCCAGGAGAAGCTGTAATTAATGAAACTATCATTTCTGGAAACTGGGATGCCTGCTTCATCAAAAATTGTTTTTCTTATTGACCTGAAACCTATGATTTTAACATCTAAGGCATCTGATTGCGTGGCCGGGGCAGGGAGCGGACCGGGCTCGTCCTGGCCTGGCCTGTGCAGCTGCGAGGCGGTCTCTCTGACCGCCCCGCCTTCTCCAGCTGTGACATGGGGCCCGCAGCTGGTCCCTGCAGGCTGCCAGCTCAGGCGCAGGCCTGTGCTGGCTGTGTGCAAACCCTGCCTGGTGTTGTGTGAGTTCGGGAGCCAAGGAGACGGTGTAGGTGGGAGTCAGCGGCGCCCCCGACTTATTAAAAATAGGAGCTGAGCACATTCGCTTTCTCACGGTGATTTAAAAGTTGACTTCAGAAAGGTCTCCGCTTCCAGAATTCACATGCTGACTCTTCACACTTGTGCGCACAGGGTGGAGCGCGTCACAGAAGCAGGACACGGGGGCTGTGCGGGGTCCCGTGAGTCGATGAGGCCAGGCCGGGCGTCTGGGCCCCCCGCGTGGGACTCGCCTTCTCTCTTGCCCACGACACCGCGCGGGTGGGGATGGGTCTGCGGTGGGGCGTGGTGCCTGTTCCCCAGGCTCCTCCGCCTGTGTCCTCCCTGTCAGGGGGAGCTGGGGGCAGGGGGCGGGCGGGTGCCCCTTCTCAGACCTGGCAGTGCTCGCCCCGGGGGCCCGCGCTCACCTGCTGCCTGCTCCCCACAACCTCGCGGCTTCACGGCCACCATTTTTATTGTTTCTCAGGGTCCCGTGGGCCGGGAACTTGGACAGGGCCTGGTGGGGTGGGCCTCTGCCCCATGCGAGGTCCGCAGGGCCACAACGTCTGTGGCGTCTTCCTCGTCACGTGTGGCCTTACGCAGCTGGACCGGCTCAGCGCCCTGGAGGCTGGGAGGGCCCACCAGGATCCGTGTCCTGCGGGCCTCGGTCCCCACTCTTGGCTGGGGTGTCCGTTATCTGCTCTGGCTTCCATGTCCCCTTAAAGTGTGGTGGCCTAGGACATGAAGCACTGCCGTGTGGTTTCTGTGGTTTGGGGAGTGACTCATCAGGCAGGCCTGGCGCAGCCTGGACGTCAGCCGGGGCCGCTGTCATCGGAGGGTCGGCTGGGGCTGGAGGACCCGTGAGCCCCCTCCCCCACTTGGCCCGCAGTCAGAGGCCGCAGTTCCTTACCGCGGGAGGCTGCCTCTCCGAGGCCGGTTGAGTGATCTCCCGCCTTGGTGTGGCTTCCCCGTGACCTCCCGCCATGGCGTGTCTGTCTGGTGATACGGGAGAGAGAGCACAAGGCCGCAGTGAGTTTTAGGGCCCAGCCTCTGAAGTTACACACTGTCACCGCCACCTTATTCTATTTGTCAGAAACAAGTCACTATGTCCAGCCCACACTCAAGGGGAGGGGACTAGGCCCCACCCTCTGGCAAGAATGTCCCAGAACCTGTGGACGTATTTTAAATGACCACGACTGTCCTCTGCCGTCTCTGGGCCGCCCCCTTCCCACTGGTCAGCGGGAGAGCAGGGCTTCTTGAGAGGAGTCGGGGCTCCGGAGAGTGACAAGGGGACGTGCCAGGCCCTGCTGAGGCTCAGGCCGGGACTGGAGCGGCTCAGCTCTAGCACCTCCCGCCGGTTGGAGCAGCTCGCGGCCCGGGCCATGTCGGGGAGCAGGAGCGCACGGGGCATCTCCTCCTGGGGGTGGGGGTGGGGCAGCGGGGACGAGGAGGAAGCCAGCGGCACTGGCCTGTTCCTTAGTGGCCACAGTGCCCTCGAGGCCTGTCTCACGAGCTCTCTCTTGGCTGCTGTAACCGGAGGCCACATGGGATGCAGCGCAGCCAAGGGCCCCCAGCCCGGCTGGGTGCAGAGGGCCACCGGGAGACTGCCCTCTGCACCGAAGCAGAGGGCCCGGGGAAAGCGCTGTGCCTACAAGCAGGTGCGGGGCTGGATGCCCATCGTCGTCCTGCGTGAAAGGCAAAGTCCAAGGAGCCAGAGGCCGTGCACCTGCTGTGGTCCCCAGGGCCACGCCTGGCGCTGTCACCGGGTCCCACCTGGTCAGACTTGTCTGGGACGGCCCCGGCTCCGGGTTCCTGTGCTGCCGCCATGGGATCCACATGGCTGTCTAGGGTCACGTTCGTTTGGGTTGTTCCTAATTCTTTTATTGTGCCCTTGTCTTCTGAGTACGGAGGTGCTCAGTTCGAGGACATCACGTTTGAGCTCCTCAGGCAGAAAGGATAGTTTGTAAAGTGAGCACGTGACTGAGGGCGAAAGGGAGAAGATTAAACCGAGGGAAGGAAGATGCGAAGAGTGGGCGGGGAGACCGTGTGCTGAAGAGAGGGCCGGACCCCGGCCCTGGTGTGTGGCCCGCTCGAGCCCGGGCTGGCGTGGCCCCAGGCCCGTGGCCGGGGAGCCGTGTGTGGCGGTTGGCACGCCCAGCGGTGGGCCCTCCTGGCAGGTGTGTGAGGCCCTGCAGGCGGCAGCAGGGAGCCGGGGCTGGGTGGGGCAGCGAGTGGTGGGGTGGCGGCTGGGCGTACGGGACCTCGATCACTGGGGGGGGGGTCCCCAGGGCGCTGTTCTCTGTGGTAGCTCCCGCAGAGTGTGCAAAGTGACATTCAGAATTGGTCAGTGAACACCTACAGAATATACATTACTTTTAAAAACCATTTTCCTTAGTCACTGGGTCCGATGCCCGTGTCCCCGTGCCCATGGCGTTTAGAACATGCAGAAAATACAAGCCTTAATGGGTGAGGAGCGTCCCCTCAAAGCCGAGCATGGCGCCACCCCTGCGCTAGATGCCTGGGGGTGAAAT
>NW_011888992.1:592557-592972 GCF_000151845.1 Pteropus vampyrus | reverse complement strand
ATACAAGCCTTAATGGGTGAGGAGCGTCCCCTCAAAGCCGAGCATGGCGCCACCCCTGCGCTAGATGCCTGGGGGTGAAATGCATGAGGGAATTACGGGGTAGGAGGGGAGAATTTGGGAAGGACACTGTTCCCAGGCCTTTGCCTCCCCCATAAGGCGACACTCACCCTGCAGTCCCAGGCTGTCCCCTAGCACCCTTCCTCCCTACCTTAGCCTCCCGGCTGGCCCAGGGGCACCTTTCCAGGGTCAGTGACGCATATGGGAACCAGAAAGGGAACAAGCCTGCGGTTCCTGCATCCACGTGGCTGCCGGCTGTGGCACCTGGCTCCGGAGACTGGGCAGTTATTAATGGCGGCCCCCTCGCTCTTAGACGTGTCCTGGTTTGAGTGATAAATCGCGTGGCTGCTCGTCCAGC
>NW_011888992.1:589998-591555 GCF_000151845.1 Pteropus vampyrus | reverse complement strand
CGTCGCCCGGGGGCGGGGCGCAGGGAGCTTCTCGGGGAGTCGTGTCTCAGATCTAGTCGATTACCCGAGTGTGTTCACTTCACAGTGATTACTCGAGTTGCACGCTTGTCGTGTGTGCACTTTTATTGCATGTGCATTATACTCTAATCAGAAGTTTACAAGACTGTTTTAAAAACATCGGTGCCGACCCCCCGCCCCCACCCCCACCCCGCCCTGAAATTGCCCTTCGGGTTGGTGCGGACGGAACAGCACCTGTGCTTGGAGGCAAGTGTGACCCAGACCCAGTTCTGGGGAGTCAGGGTTCCCAGGCTGCGGACATTTAGAGGCCCTGGATTGCTTGTAAATGTGCGTGCGCGTGCACGCGCGCACACACACACACACACACACACACACGCCTGTGTTCCCGCTTCCTGTGCCCGAGTGACCTCTGCCTATAATGCCTGTCTCCCCACCTGCGGCCCCAACGTGTCACTCAACGTGTCCCCCATGCCACAGGCCCAGAATCCTGACGTCCGGAAAGTGACCCCAGGCCCAGGCCAGGAGCCTGGCCCAGCCCTCGGGCCCAGGACACCGCCTCCCTCCTCAGAGGGTCCGCGGAGAGCTGTCCGCGGTATCTGCCGTGGGAGGCCCGCGGCGAGCAGGCCGGGCTCTGGGGACTATGCCGAGCTCTGTTTCACGATTGTTGACGTGTCAGCCACCAGCTCCTGCGGGCGCATGAGGTGAATGAACCGTGCGTCTTCGTGTCCCTGGGGGGCATCATGCCAGGCATTCAGAGGGCGTTCATTGTGTGCCTGTGGAGTGAGTCACGCTCACTTCCCCGTGAGAGGCTTCGCCGGACACCACGTCATGTCCCTGCTCCTTCGCTCCCCGTTTCCAGCCAAGTCCTCGAAAGCACTTTGTTCCCGTCTCCAGCCCTTTCCTCCTGGGCTCAGGATTTGTCTCCTGGCCCCAAAGCTCTTGCGAAGGTCCCCTCCGCACGGTTAAGTCTAACGCCTCATTCTCAGCCCTCCTCGTCCTTGACCCCTGCAGACTGGATGCTCTGCACCCCGCCGCGCCCCGTCTTTGCGCGGCCTCCGGGACACCCCCGCCTCCCCGACTCCTGCCCTTCCGCCCCTGCGCTGGCGACCTCCGTGGCGACCGCGGGCGTCGAGTGCTGTCCTTACACCAGCAGCGCCTGGGTTTAAATCTCAGCCGGGACCTGCCCCCCCCACTCCAGATCTTTCCGCCGCGCTCGGCCGCGGCACCAGCCCTCACGTGTCTCATGGGCGTGTTAAACGCAGCGCGTTCACACCAGGTCGCGCCCCCTCACCTCTGGCCTGAGCGTGGCACAGGTGGTCTGCCACAGCTGTCTCAGAGGCTGGAGAGCCCCCGGCCGAGCGTGGGCGGCTGGGTGGCTCGGTGGATTGGGGAGAGCACTGACCACCACGTGTCCTTCGGCCTTGCCCACGCCCCACGCCCGGGGCCCATTTAAAACCGCGCCCAGCCCGGCCCAGTCTGGCCAGCTTTACTTTCCCAGCAGAGGCTCAGGCGCTGTTTCCAGGTGCCTGTCTAACGTGG
>NW_011888992.1:587133-589368 GCF_000151845.1 Pteropus vampyrus | reverse complement strand
AGGGTGGAGCCTCAGGTGTGGGCTGGTTACGAAATGCGCGTCTGACAGCGGAGGAGCCGGTGCTGAGCTGGAGGGCGCCTCGTGTCCAGGGCCGCCGCGGCCGCCTCTGCCCAGGGTTCTGGTGCGTCCTGGTGCGTGGTGGTGTGAGGCCTCGGCTGGTGTGGCTCTGACCGCAGGGCCCCCTGCACGTCCACAGGCCGAGCTGGTGGGCGGGGGTCGGGGAGTGGCCCCGCCCCCCGCGTGCTGAGCGGGGCAGGCCTGCCTCTGACCTGGGCCGGCTCTGCACTGCTGACATCTGCGTGGACTGTAGGCTGTGGGGGGCCGTCCTGGGCACTGGAGGAGGTTAGCAGTGTCCCCGGCTTCCACCCATGGAGGCCGGTGATCTATCTCTGCATTTGTGACAAAGTCATGCCCCAGACATGACCACACGCCCCCGGGGGCCACACGGCCCCAGCCCATGAGAACAGCCGCTGGCTGGGACGTGCCACTGGCTGTGGCTGAGGGTCAGGCGGGGTTGGTGTCCCTGTTCCCAGCCAGGGCTCCGGGCTCCATGGCCTCCCGAGGCCCAAACGTCCTGCAGACAGATGGGCCAGTGGAGGTCCCAGCGTGCAGACGAGACCAGAGAAGCCGAGGGAAGCCCGGCCAGGACCAGGCCTCCAGGGCCTGTTCGGGGCTCCAGGGCTGACTGCCCCGCAGGACGCTGGGCTATGCTGGGGCTTGGCGGGTCACCCTGTGAGTGCCCGGGAGCCCAAACATGTGTGCAGACATGTGGGTGTGCATGCGGTGTTTATGTGCATAGGGGTGTGGATGTGGATGTGTGTTTATGCGCATGTGTGAGTGTGCAGATGTGTGAGTGTGTGTGCATATATTCAGGAGTGGTTGTGTGAGTGTGTGGGGGTATGTTCAGGAGTGTGTATGTATGTGTGTGTGGGTGTGGGTGTGTTCAGGAGTAGGTGTGTGAATGTGTGCGGGTGTGTTCAGGAGTGGGTATGTGTGTGTGGCTGTGTGAGTGAGGGTGTGTGAGGGAGTGGGTGTGTGAGTGTGTGTGTGAATGTGCGTGGGTGTGTGAGTGTGGGTGTGTCGGGAGTGGGTGTGTTCGGGAGTGGGTATGTGAGTGTGTGGGTGTGTGGGTGTGTCGGGAGTGAGTGTGTCAGGAGTGGGTGTTTGTGTGGGCATGTGTGGGTGTGTCGGGAGTGGGTGTGTTCGGGAGTGGGTATGTGAGTGTGTGGGTGTGTGGGTGTGTCGGGAGTGTGTCAGGAGTGGGTGTCTGTGTGGGCATGTGTGGGTGTGTCAGGAGTGGGTGTGTTCGGGAGTGGGTGAGTGTGTGGGATGTGTGGGTGTGTCGGGAGTGGGTGTGTGAGTGTGCGTGGTTGCATGAGTGTGTGTGCACAGGTAGAAAAGCAGCGGCTGAAACCCCGACCTTGGTCCAGGGAGGGCCGCGGCCTGGGACAGGGTGTCCTGGGTGTGTGCCGCGGCCAGGCTCAGGCGGTGCTGTGCTGGCCATCCACGCCGCGTGGACTCCCCGTGCCTCTGCCACCCGTGATGTCCTGGCTTCTCGCGGCTGTGTCCGGCAGCTCTGCAGGCTCCTTTGCGGCACGGCAGGCTGGGCAAGCCCCTGGCAGGGTGGTCCAGGGCCGACCAGGAGGTGAGGCTTGTTCCGCATGGCTGGGCCCGGGCGTGTAGCCCACACTTTGAGGACTGTGGGGTCCCCTTGCCCCGAGGGTGCCTCCCTGCCCGCTCACTGGGAGGACGCACTCCTTCGGGCCCCACGTGTGCAGTCCTGAGTGAGCACCGCGGGCCGAGGAGGTAGCGGGCACGGTGGTCCCCGGGGCCGGGCAGTCCTGGCTTTGGACCCATGTGGGCGTGTCCAGCGGACTCTCAAGGAGCGTTCAGGGAGCGAACTCGATTTCTTTTAATTAAGGGAGAATGCCCAGGAGGAGACAGGCTCGCTCATGTGCAGACCGAGTTAATTGGAAGGCTCAGATCTCTGCCGGCGAATGTCACGGTCCAGCCTCCCACGTCCGGACGGTGAACTTCGCAGCAGAGCAGCCCTCTCCGGGTGACCTCAGGGTGACCTGGCAGAGGCACCGGGAAGGGGCGAGGAGAGAGCATGCGAGAAGCTGGCGTGAGAGGGTGTGTGCCTTCTGTCTCTGGGAATCTGTTGCAAGAATGTGTCTCTCCGGTGCTGGGACATCTGCGAAGCGCCGCGCGGTTGGCTCCAGACTCTGCAGGGCC
>NW_011888992.1:583743-585178 GCF_000151845.1 Pteropus vampyrus | reverse complement strand
TCACCACTTGCCGACATGACCATCCTTTCCCCATCAAAGTTCCTTGGCACCTTTCTTGAAAGTCAATTGAACCAATGATCGTCGGTCTTTCTGGACTCCGTCCGGTCCCACTGGTCTGCATGTCTGTCGGTCCTGCGCTGTGTTAGCGATGACAGCTTTATGGTAAGTCTTGGAAGCGGACGCGTTTGCCTTCGTTTCTCCTTTCGAATTGTTGTCTATTCTAGATTCTTGGCCTTTCCGTGCATATGTTGGAAGCAGTTTGTCAGTTCCTAAAATGAGCTGGGTGAGATACTGATGGGTCTGCACTGAGACTTCTGATGGGTTTGGAGAGAAAGGGCCTCTGAAGCTCCCTTCCGCCCCAGCGCGCGGCACGCCGTGCCACCGGAGCCGCACGTATTTTAATTAATTTCCCCGTATGTGTTTTATATTTTTAAAAATCCTAAAGCCTTGCCGCACGCGGCTACCCCGCTACCGTATTTACAGACTTCCTAGGGTTTTCTGTGAGAAGGACGGTCTCGTTTTTCCGTTTTCACCGTTCTCGCTTTGCTGTGCTGCCTGGGGCCTCCCGCGCGATGACATGGAGGTGGCGACAGCAGGCGCCTGGCCTTTCCCTGATCTCGGGGGGACGTTCAGAGTGTCACCGTGAAACAGAATGTCAGCTGAGCTTTTCCAGAGACTCCTCACCGGGCCGAGGAAGCCGCCGCTTCCTTGCGTGCCGAGTTTTTGTTCTTGCATCGTTAATGGTCGAGTTTTGTCGAATGCCTCTCTGGGATCTGTGGCGACACTCGCATATGGGTCTGCCGGTGGGTGGGTGCGTCGGCCGACTTCCGAGCGGCGGACCAGCCTCGCACTGCTGGGCGGGTTCCCCACGATGTGGAACCCGACTCCCTAAAATTTCTCCAGTGAGCTTCACGCCAGCGTTCGCCCGGGACGTCAGTCAAGGTTGTCTGTCCTCACCGCGTCCTCGTCTGGTTTGGGTGCTGGGTTTGTGCCGGCCTCACAGGACGGCTGGAGGGGCTCCCGCCTCCCCTGCTTCCTGAAAAGCGTTCGCGTGAGGTTCCCGTTATTTCTCTGTCCGGCGTCGGCTGGAACTGACCAGCGAAGCCGTGGGAGCCGAGAAGTTTTATACGGATACGACTTCTTAATAGATACGGGATATTCAGATTTTCCACTCTCCTTGTGTTCGTGTTGGTTATTTTTGTCTTTCAAGGCATGAGATTTGTCCGTTTGGTCTGAGTCGTTGAGCTGGTGGCGTTAAGTCGCGGTCCTGCTGCCGTTTGTAGGATGCCTCCCTTTTATGCTCCATGTTAGTATTTTGTGTTTTCTCTTTTTCTCGCCTACAGTAACTGTAGAGGAAGATAAAACCTCCGACTCCTTCACCGGTCTGTTCTTCCTTTTGCTCCGTCTGGCTCGCCGCCGCCCCTTGGCCGCGTGC
>NW_011888992.1:580665-583333 GCF_000151845.1 Pteropus vampyrus | reverse complement strand
GCGGTGGCCTGTCAGGCGCTGCTGTGTGCCGTCTGGGCGTGTCCTTCCCCGCCCTGTGCCCCTGTTCTGCGTCCAGACCCTGGGCTCTGGCCGTGCTGGGGGTGGGGCAGGGCCCGCCGGAGCAGGAGCAGCCTGGAGGGGGCGAGGGGGCGCCGGCGGCTGGGACTGCAGGGGAGGCGGGGTGGGCGTCCGTTCCTACAGTCACTGCCCCCGCAGAGCCAGACTGCCGCTGTCACCGCCTCGCCATGGCTCTGGGTCATCTCCATGACAGCCTCCGAGGCAGCCGCCCTCCCAGCCCCTCCAGCTCCTGGGGGAACCCGGGTTGCTCCGGGCAGCACACGGCTCCCCTGCCCTGCCTCCTCTGCACCCGTGGGACCTGGGCGTCCGCCTCTCAGGACTCCCGTCCCCCCCGGGTGTCCCAGTCTGTTTCCAGCCCGCCTGTGCCCTGGTGCAGGCGTGTCCAGGACACCGCTCCCCTCGGCCACACGGCAAGGGCAGCGTCGCCTGTGACACTGGCTCAGCTGCAGCTTTCGGTCTTCAAAACCGTTGGGCCTCAGCAGCATTTTCTCTTCCTGGCAGCCCCTTCCTCCAGCTTAGCCACCTTGCGGTTGTTCCCGAGGCCACGGGCCTGCGTGTCACTCAGCACTGGGCACACGGAAGGCCTCTCCAGGTCACTGAGATCACAGGACACTCCGGCTGAGGTGACCAGGTGTGGTCCCTGGGCTGGAGGCCTCCGCCGACCTCGGGTTGAGCCTGGTCCTGCCCCCCGCCCTCCGGCATGTGCCTGTGCCACCCAGGGCTCCCCCGCTGTCCTGGAGGTGTCTGCACCTGGTATGCGGCACAGCGGGTGTCCGCGTCAGCTTGGCCCTTTGGTGGGGAGCGTAGGGTGTGAGCTCCCTTGACCCAGGGAAATCAGTGGCCCTTGTTTTCTTCGGGGCGGCCGGGTTGGCCCCGGGGCCTTTCACTTTTGTTTCTTTGCTTGGGGGTTGGGCGGGGGCGGCTTGGGGCGTTGGGTTGGTTCGGCGGCCGGGGTTGGCCTGGTTTGGGGTTGGGAGGCGGCTTCCCCCGGGGTTTTGGCAGGGGTGCCTTGTTCCTTTGGGGGTTGTTGTTCTTGGGGCTGGGAGGTTGCCTTGGGGGCTTTTTTGTCCTGGCTGGCGCTCTGGCTCTGCCAGGACACGTGGCCCGGGAGAGGGTGGCGTGAGCCTGCTCATCTCTGCGCGTGGGGGCGGTTCTGCGAAGCTGGGAGCCTCTGAGGCAGCTCGTGGGTATTTTAAGCGCCCCAGCTCTTTCTAAGCATGGCGGGGGATGGGGGGTGCGGTTTAGGGCAGCTCTCCTTTCCCCCAGCCCCCCGGCTGTGAGTGCCTGGATCTTGGCTGTGCCTTGTGGGGGTAGGACAGGGGCAGGAAAGGAGGCGCATGGCCCCAGAGCCCGGCCCTCCCCTCCCCTCCCGTGCAGAGGGAGGAGCAGGACACGAAGACTCCCCCTGGCCGGGAGGGCGCTCCCCCTCCCGCCCGGCTCCCCGCCTTCTGTTTCTCCCCTGGGTCCGAGGGTTTTTGTGCTCCCCGGGAGCCAGGGGAGCTTCCGCTGTCCCTGGCCGGTGGGAACGTCCCGTCTGCAGCCCCGTTTCGCCTGGAGCCGCCTGGAGCTGCGGATCGCAGCTTCCGGCCTTCTCCAGACTGTCCCAGCCCTGCGTTCTCGCGGGCCACGTGAGACTGGTTTGTTCCTAGGATAAAGGCCATTGGTATGAAGCTTAAGCCACGTCGGTCCAGGCCCCTCGCGACAGGAGTCGGCACATGGGTTTCCTGTACCGGGTGGGAGAGGTCCGGCGGAGCAAATTAGGGACAGCTGGGGCCCACCTATTTTTATGTCTCGTTTAACAGGCTTTAGTCTTTTCTTAATAAAGAGACAGAAAGAAGAAAACAGAAACGAGCTCGTACCGTCCTGCCCAGGCAGCCCCTGTAATTCGTGTGCACGGTTCAGACACGGAAACAGCCCAGAGCAGGCAAGGCGGGGGGCGCAGGCGCCCGGCCACACGCGCCCCGGCTCTGCCCCGCGGGCTGCTCCCATCGCCACGGCCGGGGTCACCGTGTACCCACTAGTCCTGCTCGTGCGAAAACTACCCGCTGCCTCTTTGGGGAATTTCCTCGCGCCTGGCATTCAGTGTCCACACAGCATTCCGTTTGGGGCCGTGATGGGCGACGTGGCCAGCCCCGGTCATGGACGCCTGCACGGGTCCATTTGGTCTTGTGGTTACAAGTTGTGAGCGTCACCGCACATTGACCTGGATAGATCTTTGTGAGTCGGCAGATGCCAGACCTTCATGGCAGAGGTGCCGCTTCCCCTGCTGGTGGGTGCGGACAGCTTCCACGGGGTTCAGCCCCCGCACCTCCCCGCACCGCCTCCAGCACCGGCTGTAACCCAGCTTTTCACTTTGGAAAGTCAAACTGGTGTCTCCTGGGCATGAGGTAGGCTCAGTGTCACCTCTGATTTACTGTCTTGTGTGTGACCCGCCCGCCAGGCCTCTGCCTTTTCCTGTTGGGTTTTCTTTCTCATTAATTTGTATTGGTTTCTTGTAATTGAAGGAAATTAGTCCCCATGTGTCTTATTTATTGCAAATGCCTTTTCCCGGTTTGTGGTGTTTTGCCGTGTGATTAAATCTATCGATCTG
>NW_011888992.1:573401-578861 GCF_000151845.1 Pteropus vampyrus | reverse complement strand
TGCGGGAGGAAGTGAGTCGGATGCGGAAGAAGGGGTGTGAGACTCTGAGGGCGTGGCTGTCCCGGGATGTCCCCGTGCTCAGAGCCCCACGAGTGGCCTGCGTCCCACCGTTTTCTCGTGGTGCTGAGTGTGGACTTCGCAAAGCCAGGACAGGCCGCCATGCCGCACGGGGCACGTGGGGCGGGCCTGCAGCACCCCGGCCCTCCGGGGCCCTTTCCCGCTCGCCGAGCTCACCTTCCCCACTGTGGGCGCCGGCTCGTCCCTGTGGGGTCGGCACCCCACACCCGCCTTGAAGGACTGTGCGTGCGTGGGTGTCATGGCTGTCACCTCTGGTTTGCCTTCCTCTGAGGTGCAGCTACCTGCCCTCCACGTCTGAATGTGCCCTGGAGACTCAGCCCCGGCCAGCACCCCTGGGGCAGGGGCAGCCTGCGTGTTGCTCCAGGTCTGCAGGTGGTCCTGGGGTGGGGTGGCCCTGTGGGCCAAGGACGCTGGGGCAGGGGTGTCTCCGGGCCCGTTCTGCTCTGCTTTGCACCTGGCCAGGTTTATTCGGCAGATAGGATGGCGCCTGAGGGATCAAGGCCAGAGGCCTGGGCGAGCGTCCCATCTTGGAGAGGTGCAGGGGACAGGATGGCTCTGTCACCAGGTGCCACTAGACTCCCAAGCCTTGGGTAAATGTCAGCTGGAGGTGTGGCCTCCCCAGCCTGGTAAAAGGCTTTGTCAACACTCATTTCCTGCAAAGCAAACAACCGTGTGGCTTATTAATCTTTAAATATTGACTTTCCATCAAAAACATATGTAAATCTCTTTTCAAAGAAAAGGTCTGAAATAAAACCATGCACTTAGCACGAGGTAGAATTTAAAATATCAGGTTTCTCTTAGCTGTGCTGGCTTCTGTTTATCCAAATGCAGTGCGGGGTCCGTGGCTCGCTGCTCCCGGTGACACTGCCTGCGTCAGGGGTCAGGGCCATTGTCAGCCGCTCCCCAGGCAAGCGGAACCCTCCCCACGTGGACCAACCCTCTGCCTGCCATGTGTCCGTCACTCGCTCGCTCGCTCACAAGCCTGCACTGGGTGCTGAGGACCTGGCACGGTGCTGCAGGGGACTGTGCTGCACCTCCAGGCATCCCCACGGTCACCCCACCCTGGATCTGGGGCCCGCTGAGAGCCAGAGCCCTAGGACCAGCAGCTCCTCTCTTGACCGCGGGCTGTGCTCTGGGCATGGCCTTTAGTAGACAGAGGACACGCTGTCAAGTGTCCCACTGACTCATGAGAGAGGTCTAGAGGGCTGAGCAGGCAGTCACTGATCCCGGAGGCTCCAGCCAGCACGCAGGACATCGACGGCGACGAGCGCCTGGGGCGTGTGGGGCCTGGACCACCCCACCCTGCATGGCGAGGCATCGGGCGCTGCCAGTAGAGGGCGTGGTGACAGCCTGGGGTCTGGCAGCTCTTGATGTGTGAGCAAGACACGTGGGAGAAGCACTGTGTGCTCTTGTCAGCTCTGGAGAGTGGCCTTCATGCCTTTGGGGATAAATCAATGGAACAGCCAGCTGGAGGCCCGGCAGCCACTGGAGGCCCGGCCGCCAGCCTGCACAGGGAGGAGGCGGCTGTTAGCAGGGCGGCGGGGGTGGTAAGTGGCTGCGAGGCCCCATGCTCGCCTCTGCTGCCTTTCCCAAGCACCCCCGCCCCCACGGCAGCTCCCAGGACTGCCTGAGTTCACCCACCCCCGGGAGGAGCTGGCTCAGCCAGCAGAACCTGCAGGCTGCACCTCCTCCCACAGCTCGAGACTGCCAGGCTCCTGCAAAGCGTGCAGGCTCCAGCAGGATGCGTCTGTGAGGCCTGGCGCCGGGCAGTCGATGGGCCAGCTGGAGAGACGGTGTGCGGGACCCCCAGGCCTCATCACTGCGCACACACCGCACACGCACCACACATGCACACGTGTGCACAAGCTCACACAGTGCAATGCACACCTGCACATGTGTGCATACACGTGCACACACGTGCACACACATACACATGCACACATACGTACATGTGCACACACATGCACATATGCGTGCACACACAGTACACATGTGGACACGCACACATGTACACACAGCACACATGCACACGCGTGCACACATGCACATGCACACACAGTGCACCCACACGTGCGCATGCACATGCACGCACACACACACTAGTGTGAGCTGAGGTGTGCTGTTGGGCTCCAGAATAAAACTGAATTGTGTGCTGTGTAAATTCCCATTCTGGCCAGGTTTTGAGGGAGCATAAAGGAGACCAGTGCCTGCACGCGGCACCCTGCTTCTGGAGGGGGGTCCCCTGGTGGGGCCGGTTCTCTCTGCCCAAACGGAGCCCAGGGCACATACCAGTCATCGACCAGAGAAGCCAGGTGGTGGGTGGGGCCGGGGCCAGAGGTCCTGAGTGTGCGACGTTCTGTGGGTGCCGTCACTGGAGCTGGATGCACAGGAGACAGTGGTTCTGCGCTGACCCAGGCCGGTCCCAAGGCTGAGCAAAGGGCGTGCGGGACGGCTCGGGCGGCTGCTGGCAGAGCAGCCTTGGAGTGAGCCCCTCCCCGCTGCTCTCCGAGGCTGACTGTCCTCGCCGTGGTCACTCTGCTGTGGAGGGGTGGGGAGGGGCCCCCGGCACAGCCGTCCCCACCCCTGTGGCCTCACTGCCCACTCGCTGCCCCAGTTCTGTGTGCGGTGGTGGGCGGCAGAGACAGCAGCCTCGGCTCCTGTGGCCTGTCCCCACAGCCCCTCCCCTGCCTCAGGCCAGGCCCCGGGGCTGGCTGAGAAGCCTGCTGGTCCCTACTCCGTGACTGACCCCTTCTCCAGCGTCCCCTGCCAGGCCAGCTCATAGGCCATGAGACTCATGTGATGTGCTCCTTGGTGCCCCTTCGAGCCCGGTGCCCCTGTTCCCCGAAAGCGAGTCTCACCGACTTCCCCGCCATGGTCCAGCCTCCGCTCACAGCTCCGTCTCCGCCCCATCCTGACGGCTTGTCAGCTCTGTGACCCTGGGCCGGTCCCTTAACCTCTCTGACCTGCAGTTTTCTGCAATCAGGTGGCAAACGTGTCGTCCCGCAATGTAGTGGATTGGATTCCTCAAACTCCCCCTCCGCAAACTATCCCTAGTATGCACTTCACGCGTTTTTATTGAGTGTGCTCACAGTACAATACACAGATCTGAGCGTACAGCTTGGTGAGCTCTGACGGACGTTCCACATGGGTAGCCGAGGCCCCGTGCGACGTGGAATGTCACCGTCGTTCCGGAGGGCCTCGCATGCTCTGTTTGAGGCAGCCGGCCTCACCCGCGAGGCACACACTTGTGCCGTCTCGACGGCCACGGTTGCTTCTGCCTGTCCGTGGACGTACGGAAATGGAATTAGGTGGTGTGTGCTTTTGAAAATCCGCCTTTCTTTCCTCCAATGCAGTGTTTTTGAGATTCATTCTCATCGTTTAGTTTCAGTAGTTTGTCCTTTCGTAGAAGAAAATTGCTGCATGGGATTCTGTCGCGTGTGCGTAACGCGGTCCCCATCCGCCGCCCGCGAGGGATGTTGGGGTGGTTTCCAGCAGGTGGCTCTTAGGAGGAAGGTCCCAGGAACAGTCCTGCGTGGACGTTCCCTCGGGTGGGCTTCTAGGAGTGGATTCTTGTGACACAATGGGTGCATGCTCAACTTTTTAAGAAACTGCCTGAGTTTTCCAAAGTGACACACACGTCCCGTTCCCACTGGCAGTGTCCAGGGCCACACTGTCCCCATCCCTGCCGACACTTGGTACTGTCACTTAGCCATGGCTGCCTCTCTGGCGGGGATCATGGTAGCTCATCTCCCTGGTGACCGATGAGCATCTTTTCAGCAGCTCACGGGCCTTTTGGGTAGCCACCTCTGACCAACTCTGCACTGTTTTTAACAGGTTGTCACTTTATTATTGACTTGCAGGAGTTCTTTGTATGGTCTGGCTGCCAGTCCCTTGGTGGACACGGGTACCCCCAATGCACCTCCTGGGTTTGGCGTTTCTCTTCCTTCATAGTGACTTTTAAAGAGCAGACACGTTAGTTTCAATGAAGCAAAACAAATTTTTTTTACTTTACCACGTTTTTTTATGGTTGGTGTTTTGGGATTCATCTGAGACGCCTTTGCCTGTCTTTAGGCTGCAGACACACATCCTTTGTTTCCAGGCGGTTTTAGTCTTTGGCGCTTATGTCTGCACCCCTCTAAAATGCCTTCTGGGGACCCGCGGGGGCCGGCGGCGGCCAGCCCAGCCCTCCCAGGCGGACCTGCCGCAGTGACAGGTCAGAGAAATGCAGCGCGGCCTCGGTCCTTTTTCGAAACTAGGCTGAGTATAAATAAAACACAGCTGTGACGGATGGCCTGAGACTCATAGATCTAACAGCTCGATGTCGTTCACAAAGAAAGAGTCAGAACACAGCTGCCTCGGCTGCCCTGGCGGTGTCTTCACCTCTCCCTTCACCAAAAATAAGATTAGCAGCTGTCTGTGCCCACCGTCCGCCTGGATGATGACTGTGAGGTAGGAAACACGTATGCACCCCATAACATCTGGTTGGCTTTGGGGTGAGGATAAGGTCCAGGGCATGTGCCTGCGACAGCCTCTTTCTTCCCTCCCTGGACCACCCCGAACTAGGTGCTCCCTGCGGCTTAGGAGAGGTCCTGGGAGTGTGTGTGCGTGGCGGGGTGGGGTCCCTCCCTTCCCTCTGGGGGTGCTCCCTCTGGCCTCCTCAGTCCAGCAGAGGTGTACTGACAATGCTGAACGGCAAAAGAAGTCCTTGATCCCTTTCCTCTGGGGACCCCCAGCACCCCCTGCATCCCGCCCGCGGCAGAGCCCCACTCCGTGCGCCAGGGGGCCCTCATGCAAGCCCCGCCCAGCCCGCCTTGCTCCGCCTCCGCGGGGCGGGCACGTGGGGCCCCCTGACGAGTCACTTTCAAAAACAATTACTTTTTGCTGGAGTGGAATTCACATAACTTAAAATTTGCCATTTTAAAGTGAACAGTCGGGCGGCGTTGAGCGTATTCACAGCCGCCACCTCTGTGGAGTCACAGCCGCTTCGTCGCCCCCGAGGGAAACCGCGGCCACTGGGCGCTCGGTCCCCTGTCCCCGCGGCCCCTGGTGGCCCCACACCCCCTTCCTGTCTCTGCGGGTTTGCCGGCCGGGCCGCCCCGTGTCACGGGGGCGGCCATTCCGTCCGCATCGCGCGTCCTTCACGCAGGTGCGCGGGGCTCGCCCGCCGGCCTCTGCGCGGCTGCGACGGAGCAGCGCGTCTGTCCACTCCGCGTGTCTGTCCACTCCGCGTGTCTGTCCACTTATGAGCTGTGGGCGCTTGGGTTTTTCTGCCCTTGGCTATGTCGTGGGTCGCCTTCTCTGAGGTCTCCGCGTCGCCTCGCGAGGGCTCCCCTCGTCCCTGCACCTGCCTCCGTGACCCGGCTGCCCGGGCTCTGTGCGCCT